>NW_024537582.1:0-585302 GCF_016628075.1 Suillus paluster | reverse complement strand
ATGACCATTGTAATTAGTAAGCAGGGTACAAACGTTAGTAATACGGACCATGGACTCGTTAGTAATAAAGGATAGACGGCGACAGACGAGCATCTCGGTCCATTGAACTGAAGATGTGAGTATTCATTCATTCTAGACAGTTACTATACTAACAGACTATTAGTTATCTTTCTAAGGTATATAGTTTCTATTTAACAGAGTCCAATAGACTGAGATTTATCTTTCCAGCAGCTAAGCTCCCGCGTTCGTTCCACCGTCACATAACCTTAGTAAGACTTACTAGTTCCGCTATATGTGCCGTTCTATGTTTCGTTCATCACAGAGGAAGTCAAACACTCAGGCGCATCGCTTCCTCGTACACATGAATCGATTCGCCACAGTGTTTGAATTCCTCTACATACACAATGTAAGTACTCAAAGTTATAGACTTATAGTCACTGCCCCACCGTACCTCACAGGCTCACACAGTACGATATCAATCTTATCTTTCTGGGACGAGATTTTGCATTCATTTCACATGATCATTTGTCAGGCATGGCAGGGCATAGAGCTGCCATTGCTGCTGCGCAGCTATCAGTAAGTAAGTAAGCACTAATTAGTAACGATGATTCAGAGCAAATTCAGAGGTCGACCGGTGAGTAGTTAGTATTACGCCGGGCCACATATTTTACTTTGATCAACCGATATAAATGCCGCTTATCGCTCTCCAGGTTACACAATTGCGGCATTATGGGCAAGTTCCGCTTTCTCCATTTTCTTCGCGAGCAATGGACAGAGCTCCCGATCTCCACTGCGGATGTCAGCGACAAGTCGCTGGTCGTGGTCGGTGCTAATGTCGGGCTTGGAAACGAAGCTGCCGTGCATTTAGCCCAGCTAAGCCCCAAGAGCCTGTTGATCACCAGCAGAGACGAAGCCAAGTGCGAAGGGTCAAAAGCAGGTATGTATGAAACTTTGGAAGTTATCGGGAACCATACCAAATGACTTGTATAGACGTGGAAACCCGGTCGGGCATGACTGATATCGAATCCTGGCCTCTCGAGCTATGCTCATTCGACTCAGTGCGTTCTTTTGTGAACAGGTTTGAGGCGAAGGGCTGCACAGTAGACGCTCTAATTGCCAACGCCGGCATAGTGACAATAAAGTACGCGAAAACCCCGGATGGCTACGAAACTTCGTCAGTACTTTTCTATTATCGTCGTGGTTTACATTAAAGAACTTTGGTAGATTGCAAGTGAATTACCTCTCGACCGCTTTGTTGAGCACTATTGATGCTGCTCACCTCAACAAGACCGGGACCCCTGAAAACCCCTCCAGACTTGTCATTGTGACTAGTGCGGTTCATTATCTCGCCAACAGATTGGAAGGAGCAGATAAATGGCCTAGTATCATCGACAAAAAAAGACGAGGAGTATTGTACCTAGTAAGTTTCATGAAGCCATTTCCTGAGCAATGATAACGTGATGAGAAACCGCTACCACCATCCAAGCGTGAGTAACAAAGTACATTCATTATTTCGTATACTCACCACACCGCCATGCGCAGTCCTCGAAGTGATTTCATCAGAGAGCTATCTTCTCGACTTCCCATACCAACCTTAATCGCAGTTTCGGCGGTCAATCCCGGGCTCTGCCTCCCGTCTTGGGCGAGAATTTGAACCGAATCTTTTCCTCAAGTTTGCTGGGAGCATTTACAAAGGGTTAATGGCACGCACGACTGATATGGGCAGTCGAACCCTTGTCCACGCAGCAATCGAACCAGTGAGAGGGAACGGCATGGTCACTACGTGTCGAGCTGTGAGGTTGCAGAGGAGTGATTATGCTCTCAGCGTGGAAGGAAGGGAGGTGTCAAAGCGTCTGTGGGTGCGTACAATCTGTGTTGATTACCGTGGTACAGGCTGATGTCCGACTGAACAGTATGAGACCATCAAGATCCTTGGAGACATCGATCCAAGAGTTCGCACAATTATGTCTGAGTACCTCATCCAGGACTAGCATTGGAGTAGGGGACCCCTATGTAAGGCCGACTTATAGTTCGATGGAATGGAACGAGAAGACGAGAAATGCGAGACGTGTCGTTTTACGACCGAAAGCGGGAACAACGAGAGAGTCTGTAAGGCTGGTGCTGTGAGGATCTTTTCGTGCTTGGAGCGGGGAATCAGAGTCTTGGATTCTGCTATAGTACGAGTGCACAGGCGCGGTATCTAAGTGTTTGCGACCGAACGATTAAACCAGATTTGAGTAGGTAGCATGTGGAGCTGAAAATAATCGTCGAGACAAGGAGATGGTGGAATGCGACATATGGTAGAAGACGGAATAGAGTAAGAAGGAATGTAACCACGTATACTCGGACGCGAAGAGTTACGGAGTCACGTCATCTTCGCTTGAAGCGTGATCGGTGTGTAGAGGATATGCAATCCTTACACCTAGGCAGGGTGAGAGTAGAGGAGGGTTTGGCAGTGTTTGAGCCGGGTTTAGCCGGGAAGAGAGTCGTTAGAGTCATCGGATGCAGTAATTATCAGGTCTCCAGGTCTTCGTTGTTCTTCGATAGCGCATCTTCGGGCATAGCCCCAGTACTCCAGCATGACTTGACTCTTATTCGTCACTGGTCAGCATGTAATGTGTTGTGATCTTACCTATGGACCTCAGTGGGGCATTCCTGTCTTGCTAAGCTCTCACCTTCAAAAGGCTCCTCCCCTTTCATTCCCCGCACAAGGCTGTAACGCTACTGGTATATCGCGATCCGTACGGTGGTATAATGGAGTCCTTGGAAGGTGACATCCACGCCAACATTTGTCCCTTACCCATGAATCAACGTTGCAACTCCATTTCAGCAGGCACGCCTTTAGACGATGCATCACAACTCGAAGGTAGTATGCAGCCAGAGTAATGCATCATTCTTTCACGAAGTGGTTGCAGACCGGTACCGAGTCCAATATAATTTCAGAACGTTCAGGATCGAAACGCAGAGTGCCAATTCCAATTTCTAACTTTGTTATACAACACAACACTTATTACTAGCAGGAACACGGTGCGCACGTCGTCATCCACTGCATCTACTCGATAATGCGCTGCGCGGAAGGTTGGATAACAGAGACCTCCGGGACCGGATTGTTATCCCTGAACACGGTCATCGATTGAAATTGGCCTCGCTGCCAGACCGAAGCACTGCCGGCATCGATAGCAAAGACACCCATCGAGCCTGTGTCCTCGTAATTAGTGATCGTGACGTGGATCACGCCACCAGTTGCGTTGGTAATGGTAACAGGTGCCATAGTAATATCTGCTCGTGTGTGCTGAATGGTTAATGTGAACTCGGTGTGAACGAAGTTTGAGCGTACCTTTGCAATTGAGTGATGCAGAAGATTGAGATGAGACTTCAATGAGGAGGTCAAGATATCTGAAAACTGCGTCAGACAGGAGGAAGCACCACACGACCTTGGACTCACTGAGAGCGATTGAAGGATCGATGGGGAGCTACAGTCGCGACATCGCGTATTTATACGGGCAGATGACTGTCTTCTGAGCTCAGATTCAAAGGACAGCCAGTACCTGGAACAAAAGCAAAAATAAAATAGAATAATGCGAAGAAACCAACTCCATGTGAACATGACCAGCAGATGCGACCTTACGTTCGCCAGGTCCAAAATGACACCTGAACCATATCCTCCCATGGAATGGGTGTGGCATCTAGTGGGGTGCGACTTGTGAACATATTTCATTTGACAATGAGAAGTGAAGGAAGGAAGTGATGCCCGCTAGAAAAGAATGGCACGGTCTGGACTCGGGGAAGAAGTAGCACCGAACCAATTAAACCTTGCTTCTGAGAGCACTGACATTATGCTAGCCCTGAGTAACTGATATGCAGATCGTGGAGAACCCGACTGGCAGTGACAGTTGAGTCCCTGACATAGGGGGCAAGTGAATGAGCGAAGTGCAAATTTGAATCGTGTCCCTCGGAACATTTTATCCGCCGAGGGGAACGCAGCCTGATATTCCTTTACAAGACGCAACGACTATTTTATCTGAGTCGCAGAACCAAACTTATGAAAGGGACTTACATACTGGCTTATCCAAGCATTGCAATGATGATTGTTTCCTGCGTCACCGCATCAACAACGTAGCACTTCGGTTGACAGAAAGTCACGGACAACGAACCATTCCTTGAATTCGCTTGCAAGGGAGTCTATCGATGATCTTTGTGAGTTCCTCCGATGAGGGGAATGTACTATGGAGCGCCACGTCAGTGCGATATGACTCAGGTTTCTGCAACGATCGTAATTGATTCGTTTTCAACTACGATGAAGGTCGAGAAACTGTCGACACATACTCAGTCAACGACTCTGAATGAAAGCGATGGGAACGGCCTACGTAGAAGTTATGATGATTATGGGTCTAGACTTGCCGAGCGCTAAACTATGTGAGACTTGGAGTCGGCTGTACCACGAGCCTGTGATGATAGGCGATGATACTAATTATAAGTAAGGTATTAATGGGACAGATCGCGGGTCTGGCCCCTGCTATAATGCATGTAAGTACTTCCCCGTTCTTCTCTTCAAGGTGTCTCGTGAACACGGCAAAAAAAGAGAACCAAACCATGTGAAACGTCATCTGTACTTGCCGCCGTGACTTGGTAGGTCTGGCCCTCTGCTGTAATGCACATACTTCTCGCTGTGGTTTGACAGTGGGAGCTGAAGTAACGGTGTTGATGGAACAGGTCACCTACGACTCTGGGCGAACTCGTGACTCAAGTGTAACGATTTTTGCGTACGGCCCCTGTGTCAGAATAGTCCAGTGAGCACTGATCGACTGACTTCCTCAGATAGTCACTTGATCATAATCGGCGAATTCTAGGGATGCATCAGACGGTCTCAACCTTTTGCGGAAGGCATGTGTGGGCTAGGCTGCTGAGCTATGTAGCCTATGTACTAGGTCCCTTTCATAAGTTTGGTTCTGCAAAATCGAGGCGCCCCCCAGATGAAATGGTCGTCTCGTCTTGTAAAGGAAGATCAGGCTGCGTTCTCCTCGGTGGATAAACTGTTCCGAGGGCATGATTCAAATTTGCACCTCGCTCATTCACTCACCCCCTTTGTCAGGGACTCCCTCGTCTGTCCCTGCCAGTCGGGTTCTCCACGATCTGCATATCAGGGACTCAGGGTCAGCGTAATGTCAGTGCTCTCAGGAGCAAGATTCAATTGGTTCGGTGCTACTTGTCCCCCGAGTCCAGACCGGGTCATTGTGTTCTAGCGGGCATCATTTCCTGCCTTTACTTCTCATTATCAAACGAAAACGTGTTTACGAGTCGCACCCCACTAGATGCCACACCCATTCAATGGGAGGATATCATTTTGGACTCGGCGAATGTAAGGTCACATCTGCTGGTCATATTCACATGGAGTTGGTTTGCTTCGCAATGTTCGCATTATTTTATTTTGCTTTTGTTCCAGGTACTGGCTGTCCTTTGAAGAGCCCCTTCAGTGAATTCACCCGTCTCAGACGGGCAGCCGGGCGTGACAATGTACCAATAGAGACGGGCCACCCGGTGCCGGCCCATGGCAATAATTGTACCGTGTTAGACGAGTGGGCCGAGGGGGTGGAGTGTCCAAGGCAAACGGATGGGCCGGGTGTATATAGTATAGATGGTAGTATAGCAATGTACTATATAGGAAATTATGAATAGTAGTAGTGAATCCAGTGTGTGATAGATGAGTGGGCCGGAGGAATGGAGTGCAATATAGACGAGTGGGCCGGGGAACTGGGGTGTGATGGAGACGAGTGGGCCGGTAAATGAGGTGCAATGGAGACGAGTGGGCCGGTACATAAGGTGCAATGAAGACGAGGGGGCCGGAGAATAGGGTGCAATTGAGACGAGTGGGCCGGTATAGCAGGTGCAATGGAGACGGGTGGGCCGGTATAGCAGGTGCAATGGAGATGGGTGGGCTGGTAAATATGGTGCAATTAAGACGAGTGGGCCGGTATAGCAGGTGCAATGGAGACGGGTGGGCCGGTATAGCAGGTGCAATGGAGATGGGTGGGCCGGTAAATATGGTGCAATTAAGACGAGTGGGCCGGTATAGCAGGTGCAATGGAGACGGGTGGGCCGGTATAGCAGGTGCAATGGAGACGGGTGGGCCGGTAAAGGAGGTGCAATGAGGACGAGTCGGCCGGTGTTATTGGGTGCAATGAAGACGAGTCGGCCGGTGATATGGGGTGCAATGAAGACGAGCTGGCCGATGATATGGGGTGCAATGAAGATGGGTGGGCCGGCATTATAGGGCGCAATGGAGATGGGTGGGCCGGTGATATAGGGTGCAATGAAGACGAGTGGGCCGGTGATATGGGGTGCAATGAAGACGGGTGGGCCGGCATGATAGGGTGCAATGGAGACGGGTGGGCCGGTATTATGGGGTGCAACAATGACCGGTATTTATGTAACCGGTTGCTTGTGGTAACATAGCACTCAATCCGGCGATTCCACCGGTGGTCTGATCATGTAAAATGGTTAAGATTTGACAAAGTTATGAGCCCTACAAGGGAAAGCCATAAATTTAGAGGATATTATGATATATTGTATCTAGACCATTGCAACCGGTATTTTTTGACCGGTATTTACATGACCGGTTGCTTGTGGTAACATAGCACTCAATCCGGTGATTCCACCGGTGGTCTGACCATGTAACATAGTTAAGATTTGACAAAGTTAGGAGCCTTACAAGAGAAAGTCACAAAGTCAGAGGATATATCATATCTAGACCATTGTGACCGGGATTTTTCAACTGGTAGTTATGTGACCAGTTGCTTGTGGTGACATAGCACTCAGTCCGGTGATTCCACCGGTGGCCTGACCATGTAAAATGGTTAAGATTTGACAAAGTTATGAGTCTTACAACAAGAGAAAGTGACAATTTCAGAGGATATATCATGTCTAGACCATTGTGTCCGGTATTTATGTGACCGGTTGTTTATAGTAAAACATAGCACTCAATCTGGTGATTCCACTGGTGGTCTGACCATGTAAAATGGTTAAGATTTGACAAAGTTATGAGCCCTACAAGAGAAAGCCATAAATTCACTGGCAGAGGATATATGATATCTAGACCATTGTGACCAGGATTTTTCAACCGGAAGTTATGTGACCAGTTGCTTGTGGTAGCATAGCACTCAATCCGGTGATTCCACCGGTGGTCTGATCATGTAAAATGGTCGAGATTTGACAAAGTTATGAGTGCTACAAGAAAAAGTCACAAATTCACTGGCAGAGGATATATGATATCTAGACCATTGTGACCGAGATTTTTTGACCGGGTAGTTATGTGACCGGTTGCTTGTGGTAACATAGCACTCAATCCGGTGATTTTACCGGTGGTCTGATCATGTAAAATGGTCAAGATTTGACAAAGTCATGAGCCCTACAAGAGAAAGTCATGAATTTAGAGGATATATGATATCTACAGTATTGTGACCGGGATTTTTCAACCGGTAGTTATGTGACCAGCTGCTTGTGGTAGCATGGCACTCAATCCGGTGATTCCACCGGTGGTCTGATCATGTAAAATGGTCAAGATTTGACAAAGTCATGAGCCCTACAAGAGAAAGTCATGAATTTAGAGGATATATGATATCTAGACCATTGTGACCGAGATTTTTTGACCGGTAGTTATGTGACCGGTTGCTTGTGGTAACATAGCACTCAATCCGGTGATTTTACCGGTGGTCTGATCATGTAAAATGGTCAAGATTTGACAAAGTTATGAGCCTTACAAGAGAAAGCCACACATTCAGAGGATATGTTATATCTAGACCAGTGTGTCTCCAGCTCTACCTTAGGGTAGTTTACCTCTGTTCCATTTCTACTCCAGACTTGTCCACAGCAGTCTTACTCTGGGTTTCCTTGAACCTTTGGAGTTCTGCCGAACTCCCCTAGTGTCTGACCTCCGGAAACCTCTGGACTTTGTTGGACTTCCCTCCTGCCTCTCATAAATTAAGGGCACATACTTGGGTAAGGGGTGCAGCACACAAGCTGAAGTCAAGCCCTTTGAGTTCTCCTTCCTTTGAGCATGACCTTAACATCCACAGACAAAACCTTGTGATGCTGTGTACTCACCCTCTCCTGGTGGTCCATCCTCTGGGAAAGGTTTTCCTACAGGAACACAGCTGCAGAATGATATGGGGACCATTCCTAGACAGATTTAGAGTATGTACACCAGGTTGGTACATCAGGATACCTACAGAATCCTTCTATACAGGCTAAAACTTCTAAGATTGCAGTTGTCACATTTTTGGTGTTTTCCCCTACTTTACCATTGCATAAATGATCCAGACTACTCATGTATTATCCTTACTACATATATACCTACTTCTCATCCCAAGGATCAGTTAGAAATATGGTATAATATTGTTATCTAAGGGAAAGGGGGTATGTGTACTGATAAGGGGCCTACATTCTCCAATGGACACAATCTAGTAATCAGATGCTTGCAATATATTCTAAGCATGGTCAATATCATGGTCTCAGATTTATAAAAGGATCCACTAACAGTTGAGAGCTAGGGCAGTGAAATATCTCTGAAATAGAGTGTGGGAAAGTCCAAAAGCCCAAAACATCGAAACTCACCAGTTTGGTGTATATGTAGTGGTTGGACTTTTACTTACCAATTCTAATATTTCCTCACCACACTCTTCTACAAAGACTTTACCTTCAGGGCAATGTGTATTTTAGGTTCATTATGTAGTCTACTATACATACTACTGCATTTTTAATAAAATCTTTGGTGTGTGTGATATGTGTCAGTGACTTTCAGTGACAGGGGTAAATTGTCATATGTCAAGCCTATGTTGTTTTACTTATCTTACCGTCAATACTTGAGGGATCTTTCCAGAATTTTAGGACCATGACTAGGGATATACATGGGACATATCCCAAGTGTCTGATTACCAATAACATCCTTGATAGTGTTGGAGGGTTCTTATCAGTTATGTTTTCATGTATATATGCTATATTGTTTGATGTAGCCCTTCAGGGGGTCAACTAAGTGGTGGAATATGTTAATATATACTCCTAAATATGTTTTGACAGTGCTAGAACACTCTCCTATGAAAGGGGCAAAATGGAATCCCCTGATTGAGTGCTACATTACCACAAGCAACCGGTTGCAAAAATACTGATTACAATGGTCCAGATATAAGCTGATACAACACTGTATCCTTTGAATTTATGACTTGGTCTTATAAGGCTCAGAACTTTATCAAATCTTAACCATTTTACATGATCAGACTACCGGTGGAATCACCAGATTGAGTACTATATTACTGCAAGCAACTGTTCACAAAAATACCGGTCACAATGGTCTAGATATAACATCCTCTAAATCTGTGGCTTTATCTTGTAAGGCTCGTAAGTTTGTCAGATCTTAATGATTTTGCATGATCAGACCACCGGTGGAATCACCGGATTGAGTGCTATGTTACAACAAGCAACTGGTCACATAGATACTGGTCAAAAAATACCAGTTACAATGGTCTAGATACAATATATCATAATATCCTCTGAATGTGTGGCTTTCTCTTGTAAGGCTCATAACTTTGTCAAATCTTGACCATTTTACATGATCAGACCACCGGTAAAATCACCGGATTGAGTGCTATGTTACCACAAGCAACCGGTCACATAACTACCGGTCAAAAAATACCGGTCACAATGGTCTAGATATCATATATCCTCTAAATTCATGACTTTCTCTTGTAGGGCTCATGACTTTGTCAAATCTTGACCATTTTACATGATCAGACCACCGGTGGAATCACCGGATTGAGTGCCATGCTACCACAAGCAGCTGGTCACATAACTACCGGTTGAAAAATCCCGGTCACAATACTGTAGATATCATATATCCTCTAAATTCATGACTTTCTCTTGTAGGACTCATGACTTTGTCAAATCTTGACCATTTTACATGATCAGACCACCGGTAAAATCACCGGATTGAGTGCTATGTTACCACAAGCAACCGGTCACATAACTACCGGTCAAAAAATACCGGTCACAATGGTCTAGATATCATATATCCTCTGCCAGTGAATTTGTGACTTTGTCTTGTAGCACTCATAACTTTGTCAGATCTTGACCATTTTACATGATCAGACCACCGGTGGAATCACCGGATTGAGTGCCATGCTACCACAAGCAACTGGTCACATAACTACCGGTTGAAAAATCCCGGTCACAATACTGTAGATATCATATATCCTCTAAATTCATGACTTTCTCTTGTAGGGCTCATGACTTTGTCAAATCTTGACCATTTTACATGATCAGACCACCGGTAAAATCACCGGATTGAGTGCTATGTTACCACAAGCAACCGGTCACATAACTACCGGTCAAAAAATCTCGGTCACAATGGTCTAGATATCATATATCCTCTGCCAGTGAATTTGTGACTTTTTCTTGTAGCACTCATAACTTTGTCAAATCTCGACCATTTTACATGATCAGACCACCGGTGGAATCACCGGATTGAGTGCTATGCTACCACAAGCAACTGGTCACATAACTTCCGGTTGAAAAATCCTGGTCACAATGGTCTAGATACAATATATCATAATATCCTCTAAATTTATGGCTTTCCCTTGTAGGGCTCATAACTTTGTCAAATCTTAACCATTTTACATGATCAGACCACCGGTGGAATCGCCGGATTGAGTGCTATGTTACCACAAGCAACCGGTTACATAAATACCGGTCATTGTTGCACCCCATAATACCGGCCCACCCGTCTCCATTGCACCCTATCATGCCGGCCCACCCGTCTTCATTGCACCCCATATCACCGGCCCACTCGTCTTCATTGCACCCTATATCACCGGCCCACCCATCTCCATTGCGCCCTATAATGCCGGCCCACCCGTCTTCATTGCACCCCATATCACCGGCCCACTTGTCTTCATTGCACCCCATATCATCGGCCAGCTCGTCTTCATTGCACCCCATATCACCGGCCCACTCGTCTTCATTGCACCCTATATCACCGGCCCACCCATCTCCATTGCGCCCTATAATGCCGGCCCACCCATCTTCATTGCACCCCATATCATCGGCCAGCTCGTCTTCATTGCACCCCATATCACCGGCCGACTCGTCTTCATTGCACCCCATATCACCGGCCGACTCGTCTTCATTGCACCCAATAACACCGGCCGACTCGTCCTCATTGCACCTCCTTTACCGGCCCACCCGTCTCCATTGCACCTGCTATACCGGCCCACCCGTCTCCATTGCACCTGCTATACCGGCCCACTCGTCTCAATTGCACCCTATTCTCCGGCCCCCTCGTCTTCATTGCACCTTATGTACTGGCCCACTCGTCTCCATTGCACCTCATTTACCGGCCCACTCGTCTCCATCACACCCCAGTTCCCCGGCCCACTCGTCTATATTGCACTCCATTCCTCCGGCCCACTCATCTATCACACACTGGATTCACTACTACTATTCATAATTTCCTATATAGTACATTGCTATACTACCATCTATACTATATACACCCGGCCCATCCGTTTGCCTTGGACACTCCACCCCCTCGGCCCACTCGTCTAACACGGTACAATTATTGCCATGGGCCGGCACCGGGTGGCCCGTCTCTATTGGTACATTGTCACGCCCGGCTGCCCGTCTGAGACGGGTATATGTTACTGCATTATGTGATTGAAAGCCCTGAAGTGGTGCTACAATATGGTACCAGCATGTCCTTGAGGTGTTTGTATATTCTCACACAATATCATAGATAGTGAAAAATGTGAAAACATGCGGACAGTTTTTTGAGCCACTGTATCTGCTAAGATGGTACGGAATATGGACGTGTATGCGGGGACACTTCCTGTCTGCTTCAAGGTGGAGATGCAACGAATCGCTGTGTCCACGACGTTCTTTGGGTGGAACGTCTTCTTGAATTGTTCTAGGAAGTTTTCGTAGGTCCCGTACTCTTTGGAGACGCTAGCGTTCTTGAACTGTCCTTCCGCCCACTTAGCGGCTTCTCCTTTCGTCATGAGGGAGAGTATGAATACGATCTTCTGTTTGTCTATGGTGTAGACGGAGTCATTGATATCGAGGTAGGCTTCTACCTGTAGGAGCCATCCTTTGGCGGCGTGGGTGTCGCCATTGAAGGCGGGGGGAATGTTGCCGATTAGTTTAGGCATATTGTCGTCGTCTTCTTCGTCGTTGTCTGGTTCGGGTTCAGAATCTGATTCGTCTAAGGGAGGTTGTAGAGCTGGGGGAAGTGGTTCTTGTACTGGGGGAAGAGGTACGTGTGCGGGAGTGGGGGATACGAGCAGTGTTTCTGGGAAATCGTTGTCGACGTAGGATTGGGTATCAAAATCCCAATGCGTTCCTTTCTTGGCGTTCTTGTTTCTGAACGTTCTCCACTGGTGGATGGTGAAGATGTTATTGTCGATATCAGGTGCGGTCCAAGTTCCTAGTGTTTCGTCCCAGGTGAAACCGGGGTAGTGCTTTCCTCGGGTCGCCATTTTGACTTGTTGGGTAGCAACAGCAGTATGTACCGCGGATGCTTAAGTCAAGGTTCGTGGTGGTCACCGAAGTCGGGGGACAGGCGGTCTGAAAAGTAACTTGACCTTTTGTTACGCTCAGCGTCGTCAGACGTCTTAGCAGTAATCAAAAGTAGTCGAAAGTCTAGCTAACACCCTAGTGTTAGAGTCGTGCGAGTAAAGCAGTAGTATTGCAGGCCCTGGTCTGCGTAGGTCAAGTTAAAGAGTACAAACGGTAGAGATGAGGTATATATAAAGGTATTGAGTCGGCGAATGAAAATAGAAGCGGAGCTTCAATAGTAATGAGCCAATGAGAAAAAGAGAAAGGTAATCGTACAATAGAATGTTCTAGAAGTACACGTATTAGAAGAGTGAACATGTGAAGGTGTGAAGATGTGAAGATGTGAAGGGTGTGACATAGTGTGACAGTGACAAGGTTTAGGGGAAAAAGGATAACCGTAACACAGGACCCTGAGAACCTGATCGACGAGTCGGGTTTTGTGGATGGTGTTATTGCGCATCCTAAGCCGTTTGCTGCGTGTTTTGAACCTCGGTTTGGGGATGAGGCGTCATTGAGGGGGGTGATGAGGAAGTATAGCGAGGGGTTGTAGGCTCTTGATCTTGAGTGTGGTTTATTGTGAGCTTAGGATGTAATACTTTCGTTGGTATTTTGGTACGAGCGGCTCTTCGGCTTAATATTGAAATCATATTCGTTTTGGTATCTGGTAGATGTGACGTGGAGTATGGTCTTCGCACTTGGGTTCAGTTCGAGACAATGCGACAGCACTTCGTGGAACCAGTACTTGAAGATAGAAGCACCAGTATTGCATGCGTCGAGCATTCCACTCTGAATCTCTCTGACAGTACCTTTTCATCACGGCAGGAAGCCCAACAAACCTCATCTGTATATGATAAAGTTAACTTCACACAAGACAAGTCTTCCGTAGCAGACCACATACCAGGTTATTATGAGACAAGACGCAGGCGACTGACTTCAAACGCCAAGAACACTCGTATATAGTCAACATAGAATACCGGGGGCTCTTCAACCTAGCTGAGGATGCATCGCGTACTGGGTTTGATGAGGCGGGTAGTGCCTATTCGTTGATCGAATCATAAACATAACGACAAGCCTGAGCTCAGGATAGTCGTCCTTTGCATTCTAACTTCCACGGACGGACCGTGGTAGACGATCTGAATCTAGGGGGTACTTATAGCAACGATTGGATTGCAGTACGGCAAGGCATATAGCAAATATGTATATAACGTTTCGTGGGAGCGAAGGCATGAATGAAATCCTTGCGCAGGCCATTGTGAGACTCAGTACAGTAGAATAAATACAACTGAAGGCTGTCGATGAAGAAATCGCAAATAATAGTGTACAAGTTCTGCGGAGACTGTAGATCTGTGTTGTACTTCTATTAGTCATGACACGCACATATGTTGTCGCTACCTACCGGAGATGATCACGAAGACAGGGAATCCTTCTGTTCCCGACACTTGTGCCATGACGTGCCGTGGGCGAAACAACTTAAATCGAGCTGGGAGGCTTGATTGTGTATCACCAGTGTGTTGCCTGGAAATTGTATAGCTGGGTATACGTGGATCGGGATCCAAAAGAGGAGCCGTCCGTCGGGCCCTACAACCCATCCGTCCTCGGTGAGGGCGAGAGAGGCTGGAGTGTAAGAATGTTGGAGAAAGGAGGACGGGGAACTAAGAGCGTGGGTCTGGTTGGACGAAAAACATATTGCAGGTGCTTCGGAGGGTTGGTGGCGGTTGAGAATGTCTAGATCCCATACCCGGATGGTGTTATCGGATGAACCAGACACAATGTGTTTGCCGTTGGGTGAGATTGCAACAGACCGAATGGGTCCAGTGTGCCCTCGGAGAGGGGCGCCCACTGCCTCCCCAGTCTCCATATCCCACACTCGGATGGTCCTGTCATCTGAACCGGATACAATGCATTTTCCATCTGGCGAGATTACAACAGAGTTAATAGGCTCTGTGTGGCCTCGGAGAGCCACACCCAATGCCTTGCTAGTTCCCATATCCCACACGCGGATGGTCTCATCAGCCGAGCCAGACACGATGCGACGCCCATCCGATGATATTGCGAGAGAGCGGACGGTGTTGGTGTGACCTCGGAGAGGGGCACCCAATGCCTTGCCTGACCCCATTTCCCACACCCGAATTGTGTCGTCCCTTGAACCGGACACTATGCGGTTGCCGTCCAGTGAGATTGTGAGAGATAAAACCCAGTCAGAGTGGCCTTCGAGAGGGACGCCCGATGCCGCTCCAGTCTGCACCTCCCACACCCGGACTGTGCGGTCATCTGAACTAGACACAATATGTCTCCCATCCTGTGAGATTGCAACAGACCAAACCCGGTCAGTGTGCCCTTGGAGGGGGGAACCCAATTCCTCGCCAGTCTCCATATCCCACATCCGGATGGTCTTGTCAAATGAGCCAGACACGATGCGGTCTCCATCCGGCGAGATTGCGACCGACGAAACAGAGTCAGTGTGCCCTTGGAGAGGGCCACCCGATGCCTCACCAGTCTCCATATCCCACACACAGATGGTCTTGTCGTTTGAACCGGATATGATGTGTTGTCCATCAGGCGAGATCACAAGAGAGTTGATGGTGTCAGTGTGACCCCGGAGAGCGGCACCCAATGCCTCGCTAGTGCTGGTGTTGGCATCCCACACCCGAATTGTCTTGTCGTATGAGCCAGAAACTAAGTGATTTCCATCCGGCGAGATGACGACAGACGTAACAGTTTGAGTGTGGCCTCGGAGAGGGGATCCTAATGCCTTTCTAGTCTCCATATCCCACACCCGGATGGTCATGTCCGCTGAACTGGACACGATGCGGTTTCCATCCGACGAGATTGCGACGGATAAAATGTCGGCAGTGTGGCCTTGGAGTGGGGCACCAAATGCCTCGCCAGTCTCCAAATCCCATACCCGGATCATTTTGTCGTCTGAACCAGACACAATGTGATGTCCGTTCGACGAGATTGCGATGGACCAAACAGCGCCAGTGTGGCCTTGGAGTGGGGCACCAAATGCTTCGCCAGTCTCTAAATCCCATACCCGGATCATTTTATCATAGGACCCGGATACAATGCGCTTTCCGTCCGGCGAAATTGCGACGGACAAAACTGCATCAGTGTGTCCTTTGAGACGGGGACCCAATGCCTTGCCGGTCTCTGCATCCCACACCCCAATTGTCATGTCCAATGAACCAGATACAATGTGCTTTCCATCTGACGAGATTGCGACAGACCGAACAGCCCTAGTGTGCCCTTGAAGAGGGACACCCAATGCTTTGCCAGTCGCCGCATCCCACACCCGGATTGTCTTGTCCGCTGAACCTGACACGATACGCTTTCCATCCGGCGAGAATGCGATAGACCTAACACGGGCAGTGTGGCCTTGGAGAGGGGCACCCAATGCCTCGCCTGTCTCCAAATCCCACATCTCGATCATCCCGTCTTCTGAACCACATGCAATGCGTTTTCCGTCTGGTGATATCGCAACAGAGAGAACCCTGGAATGCCCGTGGAGTATCTTTTGCATGAGAGGCCAATTTGCAGCATGACCAGCGGCAATCCGGGGAGTGCAAGGGAACTTTGCAGCGAACTTTTGAGATATCTTCGACTGAATTGGAGCGAACGGCAGAGCGGATAAGTATAAATGTGGAGTGCAATGTAAAATGGTGGTCGCGAAAGTTCGAACGAAGCGCTGGGTGTCCCTGGCAGTGTCGTCGACGTGAGCATATTCGGCATGATCCTACGACCATTCCACTTCTTGTAAGAATCTATCGGTCCTAAGAACGAGCTCGAGCTACGGACCTTAAACCAATGTGTGATAGACGAGAGGCACCCTACCGTGCCGCCCAGGCTTTTCATAAGGCATAGTGCTTCCAACCACCAAAGGAGGCGCTCCCCGTCGAAGAAAGCTGCGATTTCCTTAGCGAGCGATGGCTCGAAGGACGTAGCTCCCAAATGAGTCCCCCAAAATCGACATGAATATGATAGTACAATCGGAATGGACTCTTTCACTCGTTTCTCCAAGTCAGGGACAGCAGAATTGGGTAGGTAAGAACTCTCTAGAGAGCAGATGTTGAAGCGAAGTCCGCGCTCCATGATGCGAAGCGAGGCAAAGGCAAGGTCTCTTTGTACCGATGACATATCGATGAAGAAGTCGTGGCTGCGTGATCTATCTGTGAGGAAGTCGTAGAAAGACGCGTGGAGGGGACGTATGGGAGTTTGAGAGTCTATAGTTCCAGCCAAAAGCGACCCCAGCGATCCAATGACCTCATCCACACCGTAATGGTCATCTGTGCGTGGAAAACGCAGTCGCATTGCGGTTAACGCAGCCATGGGAAGCGGTTCAGATGATGCAAGGATTTGGCCCATCACAGAGGAAAACATGGATATCGTTTCCTCGCGCTCGTCCTCTGGCATGCTGTCGCCCAAGATACGTATATACATATCATCCAACAAACGCGTTCCTTTTGCGGATGTTCCAGCAACAAGGGCGTCGAAACGGATCATCGGATTGCGCCGCACTTTGTTCGTACCCTTGATATACTCGCATACAAGACGAGCCCATTCAAACATGCCGTCAGATTTTAGAGCGAGTCTCTTGAAGTGCTCATCATCGAACACATTGCGTAGACCTCCCAGTCTGTTGGCGATATAAAGCTGGATGTCGTGTTCTGTGGACGCGGACGAAATATCATCCAAGGAGACATGGCGAACATGTGGTGCGGTGTGCAGAGCGTTTTTAATGTCTTCCAATGGACGGGAAGTGACAAGAATACGAATGTTGGGTGGGATGCCGGATGGTGCGGAGGAAGAACTGTTCTCGCCAGCGAGCAAACGAAGAATCTGTTCCCGAGAACTCGCATCGCCACTCTCGTCCAACGCCTCGATGATGATCAGCACTGGTGCGGCGACGGCTTTCGAGACTTTGCTTGTTGGTCCCACGATTAATTCCTGCCATTGTCTCATAAGGTCTGAAGTGCGCTTGAGTCCATTGCTATCATGAACCGCTTGCACCAAGGCTCGCCGCATGATAGGATTGCAGTCCGCTAAGTCGTTTGCGATGGTAGTCAAAACTTTGTTCTCGCCACGATCTGCTTGTTGCGTGCGGTCGAAGCAGAAGCATGACCCAAGACCACCTTGCTCAGTGTACCAGTTGGCAATGGTATGTGCGATGGCAGATTTACCCTTGCCTGCTGTGCCGGAGAGCCACAAGACGCGTGAAGCACCCTCATCGGTGCTGCTGACCCAACTCTTGATATCTGTCAGAAGTTCTCGCCGAGTATTTGGCAGACAACATTTAGACGTATTGACTCCGGCACCCGCTGCACAATCCAATAAGTCGACGAGGTCCAGAGTCTCGGCTATGTCACAGGTAGTAGAATGTCAGCTACGGCTCAACGAGACCTGAAGGCCGACTCTTACCCATATGGTGGACAATCACAAGTGTGTCGCGAGCGGCTCTGTCTCGGAATTGCTGCATGAGACTGTCGAGAACCTCGTTGTAACTTTGGATCGCGGCCTGTGTTTCTTTGAACGCATGTTTTCCAAGTCTTTTCCCTGTGCAAAGATTCAACAGTGAGTCATAGTTGCGCAGTGGTGAGTTCGACTCACAGGCGCTCGTCGTCTCAGAGTAATGAGCGATGAAATCCGCGCACTCCAGCGTCTGTCGCGCTATCTTCCCATAAATTGCTGGCATGGATGGAACACTGGCCAACGCCTCCTCTTCCGTGATGAAAGTATAGACCTCAGAGATCTTCGAGAGCAAACCAGAGACAGCAGCATCGCGGTCTGCCTGATCGAGAATCATCTGCCACCAGACGTTCTTAATAACTTGCAAGCTTGAACATACAAAACAAATGTACCTGGGATGCGTAAGTGAAGATGCTCAATGCCACCTTTGCATAGGGATGGGCCTATGCATGAAGATCAGTGATGTAAAAGATAGAGATAGAGGCCCGTACGTCTGCAAGCACATTAGCGATTGAGTTGAATGCCTTCAGGGGTTTAAGTATTGCGGAGAACGTGTCGATCGTATCGGGAATGGATTGCAAGTTGTTCGTTTGCGAAGCAGTATTTTGGGCCATTACAGGCACGTTTTTCATCCCTGCAACGCCTTTTGTGGCATCGGCGATTCGCTCATTCACAAACTTCGGGTCAGGTTGCTCGACCTGATCACGAATGTGAGTACATTATCGAAAGAGACGGATGACAATGATCCAAATTGCGAATTCACCTTCAGAATGCCTGAATTGGAAGGCTGGTCAGCATTTGGTCCGGGAGTGGGAGTGGGAGCAGTGAGTGGTGAAGGATCCTGCGGAAGTTGGTAGCAATCAGCGCACGTGGAACGTGCCAAGCGTTGCATATACCTGAGTGGTCTGAGCGGGTAGGAGATCCGGTGCGCTGGAACTTGCAACCGCGGGTTCAGGGTTTGATGACTGTCGAGCGCTTTGAGCTGAACGCTTGGTTGCCTTGCCCCACAACTTTCGAAACAGCCCTGGAGGTTTTCTGGGAGATTCATCCCGTGAAGGCGGGAAAGAGGACGTCTAGAACGAGATCGTCAAACACAACCAGTACTTATATATAAGTGGAATGTTTGATACCTCAATTTCACTGGCTCCGATCTCCACTGGGAAATCAGGATTTGAGCGGCTTCGTATTGGTGACCACCCAAAGGGCTTCTTCCGAGGAGGATTCATCGAGCAAGCTTGAAAGCACAGCTGAGTCTCTGAGTCTAAAGAGGTCACTATGTGTAAACTTGGTGGTGGATGGCACACAGGGAAACAGGCCCATACCTATATGGAAGCGAACATGCGTTTGGAAGCACCCATCACTGGCAACTGCCGCTATGACTATTTGGCATGTACCACTGGATTGGATGATCGATTGGGAAGGTGAAATCTTATCCAAGACCGTCACAGAGCTGCTCACGCCAGTGAAGGACAGTTTATTTAAGCTGGTAGCTACCAGCACACAACCGATTGCAGGTCAGAACATCATGATATGAGTAGATAACATTTGGCTGGTGCGCCGTGCCTGCGCCTTTATTTGTAAATGCTTGCCAGTTCCTTGTGACGCGCCCGCCGACGTCGAACACGATGATCTAGTACTAGTAGTAACTTTGCAGCGCCCGCGATTGCGGCGCCCCTTTGCTGCAAATATGCACTGGGACTGGCGTTCTGGACCGCGTTCTCCTCCATGGGCCTCGACACCACAAGCAAAGAGTTTCGAGAGAAGTGGACCGAGTATACCAAAATGACTTGCGATCATGAGCAAGGAGAGACAACGAACGTGACTGAGGAAGCGATTGATTAGTACGTACGAAGGACGCAAATATTTAGGACTGTATTCTATGTAGCAGACAAGAAAAATATATCAGACTACGAAGAAAGACGGCAAAAGTTGTCAATTGTCAGTCTTTTTCAACGTTCAACGTTGGAAGTTCACCGAACGTCAGCCTGGGTGCGCGTTTTCTCGTACAAAAATGAGCAATTTTGCAGCTTGCAGAGTAGCAACGCACGCGGCAGAGCAGACATTCAGTGTGTGACAAGATGCGCGACATGTCACATGTCATTAAACGCGTGACAGATTCACTGATCTAGATTGTCAATAAGTTGCGGCGTGCACTGAGGTCACTGGGTTGTAGGTATAGTCTTATGCTGAATCCTTTTTCGCAAGCTATAGTGTATGCTAATTTGTTCAGTCCAACCTCCAGCAAGTTTACAGCATTTTCACGATGCCCGTTTGGTCTCCCATTAGCACTGGCCATTTTCAAAACAACGGTAGCCTAATCAAAACAACGGGAACTCCAGGTCACGTCTGCCTCGTCGGTGTCGTTTTCTCTCTCCATTCTGTCTTGATGCTCTCGAGGACATCGAAGCTAGCAGTTCTGCAATTGGATTCGAGTCCTCTCTCATAACTCTCATCGACATGACCGACCTACAAGTGCCGTTTCTAATTTCGCTTTTCGACGACTTTCCATATACATCACCATCTAATCGAGTCACCATAAATCCCAGTGGAACGGCTCAGTGCACACCAAAAACGCATCCATGAGACCTAGTAAACAGCGCCTATGGCGGGAGCAATCGTGGTGTCATCGAGGACTTCTATGTTCAAGCTTGCAACGAGACTATAAAACCGCGTCGTAAGTATGTATCCAACTCTTTGACATTCCCTTTATTCCAAGATCTCCATTGCTCGAGCGACAATGAAATTCGTTCAGAAGCATGCACATTGATCAACTCAGCAACAATGCACTAGTAACTCGCGCGTCGTGCTATCAACCATACTGCACCAATGCGAAAGCAGAAATACGACTCACTGTAGTTCACTGTCACGACATGCCGCTCAGACATCCACACATATGGAGACAAGCTACCATGTCGGTGAGTCATGTGGTTAAATCTAGGACGCAAACTACTCATACTCACAACCACAGTTGCACCTTCAAACTGCCATGACTTTTGGCACTTCTGGCCAGCGCAGCACTTTAATATGGAGCAAACTTCGGGACAATAACGAATGCTGGTATCAGCGTCGCTGGCAGATATTGACGCTGTCAAAGCAGCGACGACGGCGAGGACGAAGGAGAAACGCATTGTTTCTAAGGATATGATATGGGATCAAATAAATTCGACGAGGACGGTAGGAAGACGGCTTGCTTTTATGTCCTGAATACTGTTCTGGCAGAACTTCGTGGCGATGTAGAACCTATGTTACGGGCAACATAATTGATCCTTCCTCACATGTTCCTAACATTTTGAGAACTTAGTTCACGCACGGTTATACAGACCGTCACTCCGTTCATGACGGGACAACTTTGAGTGACTCCGACTAGTACTACCAAACTGAGTCCTGACAGACATAGATGTCATCCTATCCTCCTTCGTCCCTGCGTTAAGACCACACAAGCTGCGATTATCGGGTGCGGTTGCGGCATGCTGCAGACCATACAAGTACCAACCCCCCCCGAGACAACTGGAGGCAGCATGTATCTGCTATACAATGTATCAAACGATGTCTTATTGACGCCATGATGCTGTCTGGGGCATTTTCCAATCAGAAATTGCAAGAATACTTCGTGGATACGATTGGTTTTTTATGATTCAGTAGTACACACACAAAAAACTCATAGTGCATTGTCACATCTGTTGAGAAGCAAAGTTCGATGATCTATCAGTACCAGCGTGCTTACCATCAGTCTGAGCTACAATCCCACCCTGAATCCAGTGGACCTCAACCCCAAACGCAGTTTTAAAAAAACTCACATAAGAAATACACTGCGTCTTACTCCGAATATCAACGATCCCAGCTTCTGTCTTCTCGATGGTAAGATTGGCTGACGCGTCTTCGCCTGTGTCCTCGCAGTTAAGGCCGTCGTCGACGCTACGATATGGAAAGACAACGCACCGAATAGACTTCGAGCATGCATGTTTGCATTTAGGGAATCGCAGTTACCCGACATGGCTCCTGGTGGTGTTCGACAGGACACGTTGGTGGACCTCAGTGTTTCAGGTAGTCGAGAGGGTCACTACGTATGAGTTAGCGAGAAAGTCGGAAAGTCGGTATAACAGCCAGGAGACATATGACATGTTCGTCGATACATTCACCCTGTTCTCCCACTCAAACTCTGTCCACATGCTTCGGACCTTGAGAGTAATTAAATGTCTAGATAGCCAAAGCAGGAAAGACGTACCTATATTTCACTACAATACGTAGGCTTAATATGATATCGCTATGGACGTCGTTCGAGATGACGCAGCAGTCACCGAGGGCAGGGCCTTCCCATAAAATGCTGCAGAATATGACTGCCGTCTCTGTTGATGAGACCTACAAAACATCAACATTTGAGCAGGGGAGTATTGTGGGCTGTCACCTTGACTGTAGCTTTGCTACTCTGGAAACCAAGAAGCACTATGAGATATACAACAGGTCGTTCAACCAGCTTGAGGTCCCCGAGCGCTGCAAAGTCAAGACAGAGATTCTGCGGCGTATTAGGCGTATGGTTGACCGGAAGCACATCTGGGTAGCTGTCATCGATAACATAGCCCATTCAGGGAAGTATGTGCACCAAGTAAAATGTTAAATTCGTGCATCATCGTGATGCTTCCGCACATAGAGCACTGGAAGCCGAGATGCTGTGGATTTCGAACACGATGGACGCACACGTCACACACCTCTCAATGGTTGACAGCCTCCAATCTCGCTGAGCCAGCGCCGTCTCCGTTGCGCATGTCCCGTTGGCAAGCACCTTTGGCCGCCCATTCCCTTCGACTTTGTTACCCTCCATTTTATCCTCCTCGCCGCCAGCCTCGTCAAGTAACCGCTGCTCGCTTGCAAGAATGGGGATCTCGCCAAGCACTGAGTTTCGGGTCTCTTGGAATGTGGTTTCGATGTCTGACAAGCATCCAGGATACAGAGGACGCCGTGGAAGGCTTTGCCGGATTTGATCTGAGGATTTAGGTGAGTTTGTCGCATATAGATGGCCGAAGGGGTGAGAAATTCTCGATCACTTCGCTGTGGGTGCCTTAGTCGAATAAGATATAGAGAACTAGGAAGGGAGAAGAACATACCAAACGAAAACGACAGCGTCAAATGCAGAGGGGCTATCCGAGTCTCCGAGGAAATCCATGAGTGCATGAACAACACTTGCAGCCACTTCGAAAAACTTGACTGCCAAGACGCGGATAGATTGGATCAGGGGCTGTCTATACTCTGGGGTCTGTCACAGAATTAGTCCACCATAATGTGCGGGACTGTCAGATCGACCTTTTCGAACTCCCGCTGTTGTGTCCATTGCAGCTGTTTCTTGAGGAAGAGCACGGTTCCTTCCACATTCTAAGTCGAAGGCATGCTAAGCACGATATTCGTGGTTTTGCTTCGGACCTCCTTATCAGCGTTGATACGATAGGACTCAGTAAGTGTCACAGAAAGTATTGAATCACAGTTCGCACCTCGACAGGGCCTGTGAGATGTCCGTGATCAGTTCACCCAGGATGTGCCCATGCTTTGAGCGCATAGTTTCTGGGCGATCCAGGACGATCAGCTTAATGTTGTTGTTTGATGACAAGATCAACGAAGCACGAGGCGGCAGCTAAGAATCAAGCTCAGCAGATATGTGCAAGATACCTAATCCTAAACGTACGCTTCACAGTAGCAGGGTTCTGCATGAGGTGGTAAGCGTTGTTCACACATCACTGTATGCGACGGGGAGTTCAACAATTCAAACACGCATCTGATATATCGTGGCTGCAGGGCAAGAGGAGTAATGAGCACTCACCCGATGGGTTGTATCATTCTTACGATCCAACCTGATAACCACTATAATGCGCATCTGCGACAGCTCATCAAGACTTGTCTACTGATCTGAAACGCTAATAAACCACTTCACGGCCTTAGGGATCGCAGATTGAGGAAGGAATATAAATGTGTTACGTTTGCACGTCGCGCCAGACTCTGCAGCGGTGAAAGCCTCTATGAGCTCAGGTATTCATATTCGCGGTAGATAGTGTACACGATAAACACGTCGTTCATAAGGACATAGGAATGACGGTGCGTGAGATAGCTTCGGCAGGTGGGGATGACGGGTTCGAAGAATCCGGCGTCTTTGAATATTTTTTGGAGGAAATGGAGGGTATCGCTGCGGATGTATTCATCGGAGTGCTGGAGGGATATCAGGAACAGTACGTGGGGCATTGCTGGGGAAGGTGAGTTATATTCGCAGTAGGAGAAGAATGAATACGTACATGCACTGAAACTGGTGTTCTGGAACACTTTCTACTCTATGGGCCTCGACACCACTAGCAAAGAATTTCGAGAGAAGTGGACCAAGTATACTAAAATGACTTGCGATCATGAGCAAGGAAAGATGACGAACGTGACTGAGGAAGCGATTGATTAGTACGGAGGACGCAAATCAGGACTGTATTCTATGTAGCAGACAAGAAAAATATATCAGACTACGAGGAAATTCGAAGAAAGACGGCAAGACTTAAGAGTAAAAACACGACTTACCTCACGCTCCTACCCAGCGGACGTTTCGCAGGGGGTCCCATCCTACTACTGAGACTACACCGTCGCTCGCTGAAAACCTATCCCACACATCCAAAAGTAGTAATGTGTGGCAAACCTGTCCGAAATGTCGTTGATATGGTTTTCTCACTATGTATTGCCGACCAATTTAATATTTACTTATTTGATCTACCACACTGAGGTGTGTGACACGCCTGTATACAAAACTCCCTGTGCATTATAGAGATACCAGTAGGTACATTAGCAACCGGAGCTACTATGAATATCAAGTTGATTTGTTTTGAATATATTGCATGCCACACCTCACACAGATATTTTGTCCCATACCTGTGTATAAATATCGAGCCCAGGTAGGTTGTATGTACCTCTGGTCAAGATTGGCCAGACATCGACACATATATTCAGGATAGCTATTAGTCGGCAGATGAGTGCTGAGCATCATACCAATCTCGCATGCAGTCACATTGAATGGCATTAAACATACGAAAAACGGTCAAAAAACATTGCATTACTGGTGAGCTACTAGATACAAGTGTTATTATGGTGTCAAAACGAGTGATATGTATAGAATATGCAAATGATATTGAGTAGGGAACGAGCAGGCGAGATATTCACCAAAGCAAATTGGTCTGACTTGTTGTTTGCCACTGGGGACTGGTGGTGGAAAGAAGTTTCGGAACGGTCCTCTTCCCGGGGAATTCAGCGAGGTCTTGCTGGAAATACTCGACCAGGACACTTCGTAATAATGAGTAACCATGCGAAGAGTGAAATAGCGAGGAACTTACTTTCGGATGATGTTCTCGACCGTTGTTCCGTCGTCGAGTTCCTCTGCCTGCACCTTTGCCATTTTGCGAATGCCCTCAAGCGAGGCATCCACAAACCTCCAAAACTTGGTAGAGGTGAAAACAGCGCACTTCCCGTTGCCCCCAAATCCCAAGTCATCAGGGTGAAGTTCATTCGTCTCTGCCATGCCAGTCTCAGTGTCGTCAGGCCGATTCTCGTTATCATCTCCATCATGGTTGATATTGAGACCGGTTCCATTGTCTCCAGCCTCTGTGTCATTCGTGTTGCCTTCAACATCTCCCAGACTGTCTGTGCTGTTCTCATGGACTTGATTAGCATGAACGCGCACCATGGGCCCTGGGTCAAAGTCGTCCAATTCAACATCAATGCCCAGTGTATCACCAACTTTGATGCGAAGGTCTCGGTGGAGAGACGGAAGGAGAGACGGAGAATAAATATCCTTCAGAGGTATGGTCTTGTAGTTACCGATGCCAATAAGAAATATGTGCAAGCAGCGCCGCTGCGGTCCCGTTAAAAACCTTGGGCAGTCAAGAGAGTGAGGCCATACCAAAAATGCGTATCTATTCCAATGGGATGCATCAACCTCTATGCAACCATGGGCTAGCAATCTTGCGGTGTCCATAATGCTCGAGCATTTGAAGATCGATGACACCAGCTGAATCAGTCTAAGCTTATTTCTGTGAGATACTGTAGAGATACGACACTAGCTTCGTCACGTGCAGCACGTGACACAGTCACACTTGGTGTCACAGCTTCGAATGACCCTGTGACCTGTGACCACATAAAAAATAGCTTCGCAAATTGTGATTGCTGCACCTTGGCTTCTTGTCTGATTCATATATTATTGTAAAGCTGAGAAACAACAGGTAGAATCTAGCTCGGCATTGTTGTTTTTATATGTTTTCTGTATGTTTTTCTGTATGTTTTTACCATATGTCACAAATTAGCTTCGGTCCCCAAAAAATTGGTGTGACAGTCACACCAAATAGGTTTGATTCGTCGATGGCTGTGACCCGTGACGAACCTAGTGTCGTATCTCTACAGTATTTGTGCAACACTAACCTTCGTCTTGACATTGCTGCGGATGCAAGAAAGTGCTTCGCTGACTAGCTTCGAGAGTTGTGCGGTGAGCTCCACATCTTCAAACAGGAACTTCGGGACCTTGAATATCTTGTTGTTGTTCTTGATAAAATCCTGTCATAGTTTTCAGCCGCTACTTTTGTACATAAAGGATATTGAAGGTACCATGACGTGTTCATGCGTGTCATTGACATATGCGGTGAGATTCGGTGATAATACACATGCTGTGAGGCGGTTAAGAAGACCCGTCTGTGTCATGCTCGATCAGCTTTGAGTCAGTGAGAGATTACAAGACAGTTAGACATGAGTACCTTGAAATCTTTGGATTCAATTAGTTCTTTGATTTCCACGAGGAGAGACTTTCTGTTAGCCTCATTCAACAGCATCAAGGTGGCCTTGATATCAATGAGCATATAGGCAACTCCTCCAGTCTAAAGATGCGTCAAAGATAAGTCATGATAGGATTGGGGAAAACTCGCATCGATGAATTCAAAGAGGTGCTCCTCTGAGACACCTTTCTCTTCAGCAACTTTCTTTGCATACAACTTGAGTTGCTTTGTGAGTCAAGGTGTAAATATCAATGGGTTGTTACGATCAGTGCTAGAAGATCTCCGGCGACGCAAACCAGCACTGATGGGCTCATCCAGTGATCCGTCCGGTGAAGCGCACCGAGACTCGGAGGTGGGGCTAACACCAGTTTGACCTTGAGAAGCTTGATTAACGCTCATGGTCTGGGCCAGTGGTGAGCATGCACGACTGATATTTCCTCCAGATCCGTATACTGAAGGAGGTCGAGATGCATTCTGGATGGAAGTTGAGGGACTCCTGCCTCAAGGAACAGTGGCATGTGGTGTCAATAGACCTCCCGATGAATGTGGGATGCCTGTGCTTCTCAAACCTGAACTGGTCCATACAAAATAGTGCTGGAGCATCATGATCTTGGGGCATGAACACAGGAGCAGTTCACTGTTCTGCTCAAGGTTGACCGACGGAAAGATGCGGGTTGGCTCGGTGGCTGATTCAATGTTCGCTTCTTCGCTTGCATCAATTCAGTTGCGATATGAAACCTTTTTCACAAGATGCTCCTGCAGTGCGCTCAAGCCTGGTGAAAGCAGCGGAGATAGAGTATGAAGCGATACAAATGACACAATCTCAGAATAAGGGCAGGACTGATGTAGTATGGAGAAAGGGGCTGGGGGGGGGGTGACGAGAAGGAAGAGATAATCACTGAAAGACGCGCAAGTTGTATACTAATAGTACATGAAGTCGCGCATATTGTACATGGAAATGCAAAGATTGAAATCCTCGGGTGAGGGGTGAACATGGGACATTTCGCCGCCATCAATGTGGTCTCGATAAGCAGCAAATGACCAAGGGTGAGCAGACGACGTAAATT
The DNA here is from genome assembly GCF_016628075.1 of Suillus paluster. NCBI lineage: Eukaryota > Fungi > Basidiomycota > Agaricomycetes > Boletales > Suillaceae > Suillus > Suillus paluster. The sequence goes on along the minus strand of NW_024537582.1, from coordinate 557,401 downwards.
AGCAGTCGATAGTATATATCTGAGCGGTACTTTTTCTCAGTGCAGTAAGAATGGGCAGGAGAAGAAAAAACTTGCCAGAATGTTAACTTTGGAGTTCATGTTCCTCAACGCGGCTGAGTTGTTTCCCTTGTAGAATGAAGGACTGACCTCAAGTGTAATGGGATTGATGCGGATGGCTACAAGTAAAAATCATGAACTGCGGGGCTGCCAGACAACCAACTTGAGAATGGCTTGAAGGCCTCCACCCGACCACATGTCTTTGCTTCGCTCTGTCTCCTCTCATTCTGCCTCCCCTCATAAAGAGCTATTACTGGTGAAGGGACAGGAAGGCATCAATGAGTTCCTCGGGGATACTCCATACCAAACTGTGGGTGGTGATGCTGACTCTGCGGGTATTGAACCTGAGAAGGATAGTGAGGCTGTGGGAAGCGGCCTACAACGCTATGTGACATCAGAGGTTGAAATTGGTGCGATGGTGGGGCTTCTTGCATGCTTCGTGTTTGCTAATAAGTCGGGTGAATATATGGGGCTGGCATAGGCAGAGGGGCGTATGGTTGAGATGGAGGGGCATATGGTTGAGACGGAAAATGTGATTGTGGGGGAGGGTGGTACAACCGGGGTGGTGAACGGTGAAGTGGAGGTGAGGAGTGTAAGGGGGGAATCGAAGGAATCGACAGGGGCGGAGGGAGAAACTGGTGTGGGGGATAGTATGGTTGGGGTGCAGGTGAGTAAAAACGTTGCGGAGGACCTCCCATTGGTGTCACAAAGGAAATTTGATGGTGCTGCGATGCTGTTGAATTCTGCTCACTTGGAGTAGGTGCCGTCTGCATAGAAGGCCCCGCAATAGCATCTGAGGTCATTGGCTTCTTTCTTCCTCGCGTGCTCAGACCACCTGTGCTTGCTCTTGTCTTTGCTTTGGGTGCAGACTTTCGCGGTTTCGGTGCAGCGTGATCAAAGGCAGAAGGTGGCGCTAAAGATGGTTCAGCATCCGCACCCTCGCCACTGCCTGTTAGCTGGGCATCTCTGCCTTTCTTCACTGCTCTCTTGTCCCGTAGTTGGTGTATGGCTATGGCCCGGACTTCAGCTACGTTGGTAACCTGAAGCGGCGTCTCGCGAAGTGTATCAGGGACGACACGTTGGATGTGATCGTAGTTGTGGATGGAATAGATGTTGAGAAAGAAGTTTGGAGTTGACTGGTGCTTGACAGTGGCCTTCATTTGAGAGGTGGCTATCCGTTCTTGACGTACAGGCGTTTGATGGATGTCCATGCACTGCGAATCAAGGCAATTATGTTGCAGATTGACAACACAAATGATGTCCTGTGAGGTGATCCAAGTCTTAAATAATTAGCTTGCATATAAAACACATGACATACTACACTGGTTGAAACCAGCTCGTTATCAGTAAGATTGATAGACGGCAAGTGGAGAGTTGGGTGCAAAGCAGTCGCAAACATGAAGAGCTGAAGTGCGACGTGATCTGCTGTTTGGCTGTCGTGGGATGATATGAGAATCTCTCGAATACATCCAATATATGTCTGGAAGCAGTATCACAGTCGTATCGATGAGCAAATCATGATGAAAGGAATATATATATACTGGCTCACCTTCCCATCCGCTGGTTGTCGGAAGATAACATGACTATTCAAGCGTGCGTGTTCTCCTTCACGCGTCACAACTGATTTGCCCTGGTAATGGACGGCCCCAGGCTGAGCATTCCCAAGAATCTTCACGCAACGAGTGGTTTTCCAAGGGACCGCATTTTTTCGCACTGACTTTGATGTTGCAGTGGGGGTAGTGGTCTTGATTTTTCCTGAACCTGTAAATCATTAGCGGCGATATAGTGACAGCGCGCGCCATTGAACTGACCAGGTATTGGAGGACTATGACCGGAGTTTGGTATACCTAGAAGCCTCACTTGTTCTGGATGTTCGTCAAGATAACATAGAACCTTTTCTCCTGCACGAACCCATTTCTTTACGGTAGAATCATACCAATATCCCCAAGTAGCAATGTGCTTGATCGTGTCCTGGTGAGAAAAGATTTTGCATGTATCTCTACTTGGTGCCTGTTGGTTGCTGTAGATACACAATAAACAGAATATGTGATTGAACGATTCATATCGCTCGGTTGAAAAAACAATTGCAGGGCTGAAATGACGAATGTAAGCCGGAAGATGAATGAGGAAATGGAACTTTGGCTTGCTTATCAAAATACTCGGTGCGCATTGTGTCGTAACATTCAAGAAATCTTCAATGGTTCGAGATAGTGTTGCCTGTCTCGCAAAGGTATGAGACAAGCCTTGTAGATAGAACACGAGTTGAACTTACAAGATATGTTTCCGTGTCCGTGATTCTCATATGCCAGACCAGTATGACGAGTTCACCAATCACTGTCCAGGCATTAAGAACCGTCGGAGGAACAAGGTCGTGGATGATAAATGGCATAACTTGCGCCAAACTTTTGAAGTGCTTCCCGATCAAACTTCCTTTATAGTGACATATGTAGTCTGCATTTAAGCAGGGAGCATTCAGTCTGTCCTTGTCAATGGACTCGAGCCGGTACTGAAAGATGGGGAGAAACTTTGCTTTCTCGAGAAGAAAGACTGTCTGCCCCCAGAAGTACTTGACAACACCCAGGAGTATTGTATGAAGTATCTCCGTGGGGGTGTCCATATGAATGTCTAACCCTGTAGGAAGCTAAGCAAGAGATCCACAACAACTAAAAAACGACTAACCTTCTATTCCCAGTAGCGGGTTGATGGTGTCGTCGAGTTGTCCACCTTTCAAGAGTTCTTCAAATTCTTTTGGAAGGGTGGCCTCGATCTCATTTTCAGGCAGTGCTTGAGATCCCGTGGTACGTTTCCGAAGCTTCTTGCTGAGTTCAACCAAGGTGTTGAGAATCGAACTTGAAGCTGAATCTCGGACACCCATTGATGCCACAGAATTCTGGATTTTCGTTGTGGCACCTGATTTGAAGGCAGTTTCAAACTGTTGTTGAATTTCTTGACTCGTCTTCTTGGGGGTTCATAGATTGCCTGACTGCAAGTACCAGTAAGTCATATGGAAGATACTGAAGTGATCTTCGTACCATAAAAATACTATTGTAGCCAGCTTCGGATTCCTTGTATGCCTTCGTTCCGCCAACATCACATGTCCTGCAAAAGTAATTGCAGCTGAGCCCTGCATGACTACACTCTTTGGCTTGCATCGGATTATCTCCAGCAAGAAATAGCCCATATGGAATGAGCATGACTTCCTCGTTGTACTTGCAATCCCATGCCGAGACACCAGATTGTGCTGCATCACTATGTACATTCAATGATACTAGAAAACAACAAAAAAGTCGAAAACCGTACGAGATAGACTCTTTCATTGCTTGCATCAATTCCATGGGTGGAGCGTGAGGAGAGGACGAAACAAATCGCATGAAAAATTCTTTTTTGAGCATCTCTCTCGGTAAGTTTGCATTGGACATGTATATGGCATGGTGTTTATTCCACTGCTTTGAGATATTGCCGGACACATCATCCATGAAGATGATTAAGGGAATGGTATACACCATTCGACCTTTCGACTTTTCTTGCAGTGAACTGGGTGACAGCGATGCATATTTAATGGAAGAGGCTGTGGCATACTTGAGTCCCATAGGCGCCAATGAAATCAGAGCGGAACATACACGTCAGTCCACAATCAAGCTCGCCGCAGGTTGTGGCAATGTCTCCAAACGATCGTACAAACATAGATGTTGGGATTATCTCCTCCTCGTCGCTTACAATGAACCCAGCCTGATAAACGTTTGAGCACCAGCACACTTTACATAGAGGCAAACAACGTACTTCCGTCCATTCGGCAGCTCGACCTAATGCATACAGGACTTTATCCGATTGCTCAGAGGATTCGGTGGTGTCTGCGCCAGCTAGAAAGAATAATTGTGGGATGAAATAGCCTCCCAATGACTCCTGCAACAGTTCATCTGTAAGTACATGGTCCCGTCCACCTGAACCGCTGGTGGCAATGGGAGATTGAGCAACATTTTCTTCCTGTGGAACACTTGCGACATCCCCTTTCCGCCATCCTCTGGATAGTCCTGCATTGCAAGGTGAGTGATGGGATTAGCGTAGTCCTATAAATAATGTTAGCATCACATCAACACGGAGATCCATCTCACAAACCTTCACAATTGCTTTTGTGACACTATTGATGTAGAATATGTCTCCAGAGTGAGACACAACCTTCTCAGTCGGATCACCTATGAGATCCTGCAGGTGACTCTGGCACTTCTTCATTGCGCCAAGTGAGGGAAGGTTTTGGGCACCAAGTTCTTTGGCCCAATTCAGGACCGCCTTCTTTTGGGCTTCGGAAAATGGAAGCCGTGGGGAGCTGAACAGAAGGGAAGTAATAAAATGCTTGATGTAGTTGTAAGTATATCATATATGTGTGCACCACAAAAGACTTACCACTTTTGATGGCCAGGGATACAATGTATGATCTGGAGAGACGGTGTGGTTAGTGCTCGCCGGTTCAAGAAGCGGGTCATCTGTAGATACCGCTGAGTACGGGATTGCAGACTGCAGGAAAGATAGCCGACTTACCAGGAATTTCAATCCCGAAGTCAGGTGCACTGTCGTCAACAAGCTCACGCTCCTTGTTGGTGGGAATGACAGGCGTTGAGAAAGAAATTTGTCCTGAAGCAAGAGATGCCTGTAGTTCAGCAAATAGGTCCGGAAATTCATTATCGAACTGGAGCATTCGGCTGCTGATGATCTTGTTCCAGAGATTGGCCAATGGATACTCAGAATCTGCATCATGTGGCGCCATTTCGGGTACCATGGACGGTCCATCAGTTTGCGTGTCAATTGGTACATCATCCACATGATCAAAATCCATGTTGAAGTCATTGTGACCAGCAGGGGAAAGCGAAGGATCAGGATCGCCGACAGGCGTTGCAGCCGAGATATTTGGCTGTATGGCTCGGCCAGAAAGCGTCTGGTCATCCTTAAGAGATTTGGCACGACGGATGTGAATGTCCTGGTTCGCATGCTTTGTAGCATGACGTCGTTTTTTTTTTTTTCCATCATACGATAGGCCCCATCTTTTTTAGGGCACACAGTGCATAGAACACGATTGAGGTGTCATTGTAGTATCGAAAAACTGTAGACACCGTGTAGCATCAATAAATAAGCAACAAGAGGAAGATACGTACTATGGCCATTGATGATGTCATCCTTCATGCTGGGCAATTCCACTATAAGTTATCGAGGACTGGTGTGCAGACTCCAGAAAACAATCAATGCGATATGCCAATCACGTGACTGTGCACATTCAAAATGACCAAGTCCAAACTCTCACGTCTCGCACCTGTTGATCATTGTTCTCTTGACGTTAATATGGATTCGGTGTTATCACTCACCAAAATTTCGACTATCTATCCTGGTGTTCATTATCAGGACAATCATGCTTCACTCCAACTGATGTCCCTCACCGTTTTCTTTCCTGGTACATTTCCACGACAGACTTTAGAAAGGAACATTGTACGAATCCACCATCTTCAATTTTCCTTGAGGCTTGCTCACAACTAGATGCTAGCCTATCCACATATCAGTATCCATCGATGAGGAGTATAGATCGTTCATCACACCGGTCATAGAGGTCGCATAGAAAGCTCTACACTGCCAGTGGTAGTTCACTACACTCAGATGATGTGAGTGCACATATCATATGTCCAAATGTCAGCCTACTTATATCGCACTGAAGTCGCATTTGTCCCAAGCTATGTTCTGTGACGACAAGACCATTATACCATTCCTCCCACTCCCGCCTTCATTCGACTCTGTTGATCGAGCCCATTGGGAATCAGTATTGCAGCAAATCCAGGAATGGCTCACCACCAAAGTTGACACAGAATCATCGCTGTGGACGTGGGGACGCGACACTTTCTGGCTGATGTTGGTTGCCGCCCATCCGTCCTTCCTGATGGGCAAATGGCCGATGTGGGACCCTCTTATTCCACTGGAGGGATCATTCATCGAACAGTGGTTAGAGCGTTCGAGTGATGGTGGTGCTGATGGCGCTGATGAGGAGGCTCTGACCCAGGTAGTGAATAATATATGGGATGAATTTTGCAGACACGCGGCGCTCTTCTATCCCCTTCCCCTCATTGCCTTGGATTGATGTCATTCCAGCATTTTTGTTGTTGAATTTCTTTTCAGCATGCTGTGGCGTCTATCATCGCATATGTTCAGGCCTAGGATACCATCAGTACATACTATTGCACCCTTTTTTGTATGTATGTATGTATACCAATGTCATAAACTTTGACTCGAACAATGCCTGTGTCGAAAAACGCTTGAAAAACTGAGGCTAGTATGGTGCACGACCTCCTAGATGTGGCGGTCAGAGGCAAAGATAGCGGGCATATCGAATGTGATATGCACAAGATATTTCAGCTCCCATTCTCTTACACATAACTTACCCCAAGCTATTCCATATGTAGCGCATGTGATATTTGGCAGGACTCTGTGTCGGATACGAGCAATATATGACTGATTTTTACCAAATGTCAGAAATATTTCCCTAGTACACACCAGATTTGCAACCTTTATGGCGTGAATTCACTATTTGTCTACAAAACCCTTATTATAGCCAGGGTTATAGGAACAAGCCGGGTCCTCTAAATAGTTTTCTCACAATATTGGTCATGGATAAACCAGGAACTAGTGGTGTAGATAAAATTGTAGTTGTTATTTATTCCCACAGCCAAAATTCAAAATTCAAACTCCCCACTTCTCCCTCCACCCTCTCTACGACCGCTGGCATAAAACATTAGTAAACAGTGCAGCCACAGGTTCATGGCCTGGTCAGGATTATGCGTTGCACTTCAATTTTGGAAACTGTCCAAAAATGCTATCAGCTGAACTGCTGACATATATTCAAATCCGCAACAAAACACAAGAGGCTTTTGGTTGTCAGCCTTGCCTCTGGCAAATCGAAGTTGTACACACAATCTTGAGAGGTGACAAGGATGTCATTTCGATTGCTGCAACTGGTTCTGGCAAGACACTAACTTTCTGGATGCCTTTGCTATTCAGACCACAGGACATGCAGATTGTCGTCGCTCCGTTAAACCTTCTCGGAACTCAGAATGTAAACAACCTTGCTAAATCAGGTATTGAAGGGCGCTGATGTCTTGAAATCAACATCGAAGTTGTCATATACGTATCCAACGAGCAACGTCTGGCTCATCGCCTGTATGTGTGTGATGCTCTCATGCGACAACGATCGGATTGCATTGAGAATTGTAGCGGGGCATGTTGAGATGCCCATTCGTGCGAGCATGTGAATGACTCGTTGTGGTGTGTTGCATGAATGCAAGAAAATCCCGTATATACTTTGCAGTGCATTGCATTTTTGATTCGAACTTTGCAGCATAATACTCATGAGGACAACTTTTTTCTAATGCATGGAGTTGAGTTACAGTTTTGAACATATGAACACGCATACAATTTTGACAATTGCTCCACGACGCTTGGCCTTAATGTTCTCCCGTGAGTGTGTGGTTCCTTCATTTTGCACTTCAACATTACTATCATCCTCCCTCCAGTATTCTTCATCATCTGCGTCATCACATATGACCTCTGTTGTCTGTCCACTAGCAGACAGAACATCACCCAGCATCCCCCACAACTCTGGTGCAAGACTTTGCATGTCTCTCGCCATATGTTCGAGCTTGAAATCCTCCAGCTGGTCGGATGAAGCATTCAGGGCACTGAATTTCCACCCGGTTTCTTGCTGTGCCATTTGGTTGATTGACTGTGCATATTGTTTCACAGTCATTGAATGTGCCCACTGATGAACGAGAGGTTCACAGGCTGGGTGTTGGAGCAAGGTATCACAAACCAAAGCTGGCTGGTGGGTAAGGCTCTTGATGCAGGAATGCTCCGAGAATGTAGAGTGGTTCACGATCAAACAAATGAAGTCGAGAGTAGTTGTCACGAATTCCAAATATGAACCATTTTTCATTCCTCAGTTTTCCTTCGGCTACTTCCAATACCCAAACCGGTCACTGTGACTCCTCACCCTGTCACACCTTCACCTCTTCACATATCACCCATGGTTTCTCTGATTGGCTCCCCTACTCCACGGGCTAGAACAATCTCACTTCCCAAAGAAGAACCGGTCGGAACTTGGGTTTCTATTTAGTTGCCATATTACTCATTCGCTTATATATCATGATGCCATACTTAGTCATCCGCAGTATCGTACAACTCTTTTCTCATTGGCTGATTTCTTTCAGACTCCTATTCAATGTTATGTATATAAGTAGGTTAGCATAGTACTCCTAGACTTAACCTCTTTGTTTCCTATGCTTGTAGGACTTAGACGTTCACGCTCAATACCATCTTGTTCATTATCCTCTTGACCGAGTCCTAGTGGTTGTGTGCTCGCCTTCATCATTATTGGTGAATGTTGGTCATAACAGTAGTGATGTTATGATATTTGAGGGCCTGTACAATACCCCAGAGTTGTGAGTCGCTCATAGTATCTGTACTTTGTCCGATTCGGAGATGCTTTCCTTTTCTGTGCTTATCATTGGGCCATAGACCTGTGGCTGCACTGTTTACTAATGTTTTATGCCAGCGGTCGTAGAGAGGGTGGAGGGAGAAGTGGGGAGTTTGAATTTTGAATTTTGGCTGTGGGAATAAATAACGACTACAATTTTATCTAGTCTCAGTAGTAGGATGGGACCCCCACCCTCAAACATGTCCGCTGGGTAGGAGTGTGGACTTACCTGCTAATAGAAGGGAGACAGTTATTGCCGGATTGAATTCTATAAGTCAATGTACAGAAAGTTGTCAATCATTATCAGTGAACCCGTGAGGAAAGTAGAAGGCCATAAATTACAATATATAGTACATAATCACAAGAACTAGCGTAATTCTGCTATGGACAATCACATTGTTATGTTTGGCTTTATAGAGGAAAGACGCTTCCCTGATTTTCCTATAAAATTTTATGATCGAGAGAAGCACCTGATTTTACTCAAACTCCAAAGCATCAAATAATTGACCCTGAAAATATAAAGGTTTACAATGCTTTGTCTAACCAGTCAAATTTATATGGTATATATCAGAATGATACTACTCGGAGTAAGTTAGACAGAACTACCAAAAGTGCCAGCATGACAGATTCCCCGCAACTACCTGCCATTTTATCACCAGCACCAAATAATTCTCAACCTCAAACACACATTTTGTGAAGAAAATCAAATTTATTTATATTCAAATACATATGTAGTTACAGGACAAAAAAAGAAACAGGGAATGATAGTGAAGAGGGAATATCATAACATGAATGACAGAGCGGCCACAAGGGAGGGACTAAGGCCAGTGAGGAACCATGAGAAACGGCCAATGAGGAACCACGAGAAAAGGCCAGCAAGGAACCATGAAGAAAGGCCAGGGAAAGACCACCACGAACGGCCAGCAAGGAACCACTGAGGAAAGGCCAGGGAGGGACCACCACGAATGGCCAGGGAGGAACCACAAGGAAAGGCCAGGGAGGGACCACCATGAACTGGCCAGGGAGGAACCACAAGGAAAAACCAGGGAGGGACCACCATGAACAGGAGGAACTCGAGAGGTGGTGGTAGTAGCGGTGAAACAAGATTGAAAGGAACTTAGCGTGAAATTTTCCTGTCCTGCACAAACAATGACAAACCAATTTCAACCACTTGCGCTGGTCACATGATTTGAGGTTATCCGATAATACTACAGTAAAATTTGAGGCTGAGGTGATGGTCATGTGCATGATCTTGGATGACATTGTAATTCACGCAATATTTGAATCGACTTATATAGATTTGTAAGTCAAATATAAATGAGGGAATATGATGTTGCTCAACAAACGGTACCTAATTACACAAATTCATGACCTTGTCGGAAATTCTCATAAGAATCTACATTAGGTTACAAGTGCTAATGGTCCTTTCCATGATAAAGTCTTATATCACTTGGTAGTTTAAAATATAAATGAAGGGATATGGTATGAGTCAACAAGTATGACTTAATGATGCTATTGCACATTGATTGCTGCAATGGCGCAATGTCAGTTATCTTGTCGCGAACTCCTCATGGTAAAATGAATTTTTAGACATCTATGGCTATGTACTGATCACTAATATTTCTTGCTGTATACATAGGTATATTCAGCAGTAGCAAAATTATTTCACACTGTATTTCTCACAGCTACCATATCATGGACTCATCAATTCACTGATGCGCCTGCCATTGTCGGTCGGTTTTCAACGTTTCAGTGTTCAACGTTAGAAGTTCACCGAACAGTCAGCCTGGGTGTGTGTTTTCTCATACAAAAATCAGCAATTTGGCAACTTGCAGTGCAGCAATGCATGGGGCAGAGCAGACATTGTGAACAGATCAGTGTGACAAGATGCGCGACATATCACATGTCATTAAACGCGTGACAGATTCACTGATCTAGAATATATGATACTGGTTTGCTCAGTCCAACCTCCAGTAAGTTTACAGCATTTTCACGATGCCCGTTTGGTTTCCCATCAACACTGTCTAGCTTCAAAACAAGACCTCCTCATAGTAAGTTACGGCATGTCGCATTTATGCAAAAACGTGCTTGTGGCTGAGGTTTCACTTTTTCAAGGGGCTATTGCACTCGATCATAATCAAGTTAGCCTTGACACCGTCTACAATACTAGCAACCGCACTTTGCTGGCAAATGGCTATACATTCTAGGCCTCGTGAACACGTGTCTTCTCTTCGAAAAATCGATTCTTTTGCACCAAGTTGAACCTTGAAAGAACACGCTTGCAGCTGGATGTGCATCAATTGACCAGAAGTTTCGATTGTTCCAGCAAGTTGGATATCTCCACTGTGAATGCCACGGTGGATCAGGACATCGATATTTGTCAATTTGTCATAGGAGTTGCATCTTATGACAACTGGCTGAGTGGTCCCAAAGCTGCACTAACCGTCAGTCCATCACTCAATAGGCTTGGTCTCCCATCAGCACTGGCCAGCGTCAAGCGCCTGTCAGCCTCATCTAACATAAAACTCAGCTGCTGCACCACGTGGTCAGTACCTTTCATTCCTCCTGTCCTCTCTTGTACTAAGTTTTACTGTATCTGCCCTTGTAGACTATCAGAGGATGTTCGACTTGACATTTGGGTTCAAGGCCCTAGGAGCATTAGTCGCTGTCGTTCTTGCAGGCAAGCTCCTCTGCGCTAAGATGTGCTCAAAGTCACGCCTGCCTCTTCCTCCTGGTCCTCCTGCACATTGGCTATTCGGAACTCCTCTGCCAAGAACCAAGTGAGTACATAAAATACGAAACTCTATGTGGACACTAATGGGAAACGCATCATAGTCAATCTCAGCAGCTTGCAGAATTGATCAATACCTATGGACCCATTCATCTCACTTCAGATCGGGCCTAAGATCATGGTCATCATCGGCAGACACCAGGTATGATGGTTCTAATACTGGTCACCGAGTACGTACTCACCTGCACAGGAATCTGTCGATATAATGGAGAAAGAAGGTGGTCTACTAGCCGACCATCCTCGTGCAGTTGCGGCAGGAGAGATCTTGTCATGCGGGCTGCGTTTGATCCTTGTACCCGCAGGAGAGCAGTTCCGCAGACTTCGCAGGTTGGGTTGACATCTCCTCTTAATGACCTGTTTTGCTGAAATTATGTGATTCAGAGTGGCTCATACTCACCTTCAAGCGAAAGCTGCAGAATCCTATGCGCCAATCCAGATGGATGCTGCCCATAATGTCATCCTCGATCCTTAATAACCCTGAAGGACACCAAGCAGCTGCAAATCGGTGTGTTGCACTCCATGTATTATTTTACGATGACTTATGCATTCAAGTCAAGCTATGCTGCCCTCCGTCATCTTGCGTGTCACATATGGCAAGTAGACCCCCACCATCACAGATGCCCCCAAGATTATTGTCATCCACAAAATGCTCGTGCGACCTGGTGTATTACTGGTAGAGCAGCTACCCCGATATTAAAATATGTTCCGGGATATGTAACCGAGTTGGAGCAGTGGAGAAGGGAAGAGAGTCAGCTCTTCCATGACCAGCTTGATCATGTTTCGAGAGATTTGGTTGGTTCGTTCCACTTCTTTCCTGATCAGTACCTGACTGTTCTTCATAGGTGACTGGTAAAGCTGGCCCCTCGTTTACTTGTTATCTTCTTGAGAACCAGTCTTCGCACAAGCTCTCGGACGAAGAAATGGCTTATCTCGCTGGATCTCTCTTTGGCGCCGGTTCGGACACGACTGCTGTTGCAATTATGGTTCTCGTCATGGCTTCTGCATGCTATTCCAAGGCGCAGGAGAAAGTACAAGAAGAACTGGGCGTCGTCATTGGTCGTGACAGAGGTAAGTCGAAATATCATTATTCATCTGAGTGAAATCTCAGCTTTGTTACAGCTCCCACATTCGACGACTACAACTCCCTCCCACAAATTGAAGCGTTCATGCAGGAGTGTCTTCGCTGGAGACCCGTGATGACTCTTGGATTCGCACACCGTGCACTGACTGATATCCCATACGTACATTTTCCAGGTGCTCTATCATGTTTTTTTTTTGTTCTAACTGCCTGAGCAGAAGAATATGTGTATCCCAGAATGGTGCTATCGTCTTTGGCAATCACTGGTACGACTAACATCCATTCTATGCGATATATGTACTGATCACCTTTTAACAGGGCAATCTCCTGTGACCCAAGCGTCTACCCCAACCCTGACCAGTTCGATCCTCAGAGGTGGCTCAACACTGACGGCAAAATCTGGGACAATCTCAAGATCCCCTCATTCAGGTTTGGACGCAGGTACATGTCCCTGATATTAAACACAATTGCCTACATATTAAAATGCGACATGCAACATGCAGAATCTGCCCAGGACAACATATAGCAAACCGCTCGATCTTCGTCAATGCTGCGCTCCGCTTGTGGTCTTTCAAGATCACGCAGGACCCTGAGAACCCTGATTGACGAGTCGGGTGTTGTGGATGGTGTTATTGCACATCCTAAGCCATTTGCTGCGCGCTTTGAACCTCGGTTTGGGGATGAGGTGTCATTGAGGGGGGTGATGGGGAGGTATGGTGAGGGATTATAGGTTCTTGATCTTGAGCGTAGTTTATTGTGAACTTGGGATGTAATACTGTCGTTGGTATTTTGGTACGAGTGGCCTCTTCGGCTTAATATTGAAATCATATTGTTCTGAGCTCAGGATAGTTGTCCTTTGCATTCTAATTGCCACAGACCTACCATGGCAGACAACCTGAATCTAGGAGTGCTTATAGTAACGATTGGATTGCAGTACAGCAAGGCATATGACAAATATATAATGTTTCATGGGAGTGAAGGCATGAATGAAATCCTTGTGCAGGCCCAAAATGATATTGTGAGACTCGGTGCAGAAGAGGAAATGCAAGTGAAAGCCAGTGGATCAAGAAATTGCAAATATATAGTGTACAAGTTCTTCGGAGACTGTAGATTTATGTTGTACTTCTATTAGTCATGACACGCACATATGTTGTTGCTACCTACCGGAGATGATCATGTAGACAGGGAATCCTTCTGCTCCCGGCACTTGTGCCATGATGTCCTGTGGGCAAAACAACTGAAATTCGAGCTGCGAGACTCAATTGTGTATCACCAGTGTGTTCCCTGGAAATTGTATAGCTGGGTATATGTGGATTGGGATCCAAAAGAGGAGCCGTCCGTCGGGCCCTACAACCCATCCGTCCTTCGGTGAGGGTGAGAGAGGCTGGAGTGTAAGAATGTTGGAGAAAGGAGGACAGGGGAACAAAGAGCTGTGGGTCTGGTTGGACGACAAACATATTGCAGGTGCTTTGGAGGGTTGGTGGCGGTTGAGAATATCTAGATCCCATACCCGGATGGTGTGATCAGGATGAACCAGACACAATGTGTTTGCCATTGGGTGAGATTGCAACAGACCGAATGCGTCCAGTGTGCCCTCAGAGAGGGGCACCCACTGCCTCCCCAGTCTCCATATCCCACACTTGGATGGTCCTGTCATATGAACCGGATACAATGCAATTTCCATCTGGCGAGATTACAACAGAGCTCACAGGCTCAGTGTGGCCTTGGAGAGCCACACCTAATGCCTCGCTAGTTCTCATATCCCACACCTGGATGGTGCTATCAGCCGAGCCAGACACGATGCGATGCCCATCCGACGATATTGCGACAGAGCAGACGACATTGGTATGACCTCAGAGAGGGGTGCTCAATGCCTTGCCTGATCCCATTTCCCATATCCGAATTGTGTTGTCCGTTGAACCAGAAACTATGCAGTTTCCGTCTGGCAAGATTGTGACAGACAAAACATTGTCAGAGTGGCCTTCGAGAGAGACACCCGATGTCACTCCAGTCTGTGCCTCCCACACCCGGACTGTGCAGTCATCTGAACTAGACACAATGTGTCTCCCATCCTGTGAGATTGCGACAGACCGAACCCTGTCAGTGTGCCCTTGGAAAGGGGAACTCAATTCCTCGCCAGTCTCCATATCCCACGCCCCAGATGGTTTTGTCGCCTGAACCGGATATGATGTGATGTCCATCAGGTGAGATCACGAGAGAGTTGATGGGGTCAGTGTGACCATGGAGAGCGGTGCCCAATGCCTCGCTAGTCCTTGTGTCGGCATCCCACACCTGAATTGTCTTGTCGTATGAACCAGAAACTAAGTGATTTCCATCCGGTGAGATGACGACAGACGTAACAAAATCAGTACACCTGGATGGTCATGTCCCCTGAACTAGACACAATGTGATTTCCATCCGACGAGATTGTGACGGACTGAACAGCGCTAGTGTGGCCTTCGAGTGGGGCACCAAATGCCTCGCCAGTCTCCAAATCCCATACTCGGATCATTTTGTCCTCTGAACCAGACACGATGTGATGTCCATTCAACGAGATTGTGATGGACCAAACAGCGCCAGTGTGGCCTTGGAGTGGGGCACCAAATGCTTTGCCAGTCTCTAAACACCATACCCGGATCATTTTATCACAGGAACCGGATACAATGCGCTTTCCATCCGGTGAAATTGCGACAGACAAAAACTCATCAGTGTGTCCTTTGAGATGGGGACCCAATGCCTTGCCGGTCTCTGCATCCCATACCCCGATTGTCATGTCCAATGAACCAGATACAATGTACTTTCCATCTGACGAGATTGCGATAGACTGAACAGCGCCAGTGTGCCCTTGAAGAGGGACACCCAATACTTTGCCAGTCGCCGCATCCCACACCTGGATTGTCTTGTCCGATGAACCTGACACGATACACTTTCCATCCAGCGAGAATGCGATAGACCTAACACGGGTAGTGTGGCCTTGGAGAGGGGCACCCAATGCCTCGCCTGTCTCTAAGTCCCACATCTGGATCATTCCGTCACTTGAACCACATACAATGAGTTTTCTGTCTGGTGACATTGCAACAGAGAAAACCCTGGAATGCCTGTGGAGTATCTTTTCCATGAGAGGCCAATTTGCAGCATGACCAGTGGCAATCTGGGGGGTGCATGAGAACTTTGCAGTGAACTTTTGAGATATCTTTGACTGAATTGGAGCAAATGGCAGAGTGGATAAGTATAAATGTGGAGTGGAATGTAAAATGGTGGTCGCGAAAGTTCAAACGAAGTGCTGGGTGTCCCTGGCAGTGTCGTCGATGTGGACATATTCAGCATGATCCTACGACCATTCCACTTCTGGTAAGAATCTATCAGTCCTAAGAATGAGCTTGAGCTACGGACCTTAAACCAATGTGTGATAGACAAGAGGAACCCCACCGAGCCGCCCAGGCTTTTCATCAGGCACAGTGCTTCCAACCACCAAAGGAGGTGCTCCCCGTCGAAGAAAGCTTCAATTTCTTCAGCGAGTAATGGTTCAAAGGACGTAGCTCCCAAATGAGTCCCCCCAAAATCGATATGAATATGATAGTTCAGTCAGAATGGACTCTTTCACTCGTTTCTCCAAGTCAGGGACAGCAGAATTGGGCATGTAAGAACTTTCTAAAGTGCAGATGTTGAAGCGAAGTTTGCGCTCCATGATCCAAAGCGACGCAAAGGCAAGGTCTCATTGTACCGATGACACATCAATGAAGAAGTCGTGGCTGCGTGATCTGTCTGTGAGGAAGTCGTAGAAAGACGCGTGGAGGGGACATATGGGAGTTTGAGAGTCTACAGTTCCAGCCAAGAGTGACCCCAGCGATCCAATGACCTCATCCACACCGTAATGGGCATCCATGCGTGGAAAACGCAGTCACATTGCGGTTAACACAGCTATGGGAAGCGGTTCAGATGATGCAAGGATTTGGCCCATCACAGAGGAAAACATGGAGATCATTTCCTCGCACTCGTCCTGTGGCATGCTGTCACCCAAGATATGTATACACATATCATCCAACAAACGTGTTCCTTTTGCGGATGTTCCAGCAACCAGGGCATCAAAACGGCTCATCGGATTGCACCGCACTTTGTTCGTACCCTTGATATACTCCCATACAAGACGAGCCCATTCAAACATGCCGTCGGATTTCAGAGCGAGTCTCTGGAAGTGCTCATCATCAAACACGTTGCATAGATCTTTCAGTCTATTGGCGATATAAAGCTGGATGTCATGTTCTGTGGACGTGGACGAAATATCATCTAAGGAGACATGGCGAACATGTGGCGCGGTGTGCAGAGCGTTGTGAATGTCTTCCAATGGACAGGAAGTGACAAGAATATGGATGTTTGGTGGGATGTCGGATGGTGTGGAGGAAGAACTGTTCTCACCGGTGAGCAGATGAAGAATCTGTTCCCGGGAACTCGCATCGCCACTCTCGTCCAATGCCTCGATGACGATCAGGACTGGTGTGGCGATGGCTTCTGAGGCTTTGCTTGATGGTCCTATGATTAATTCCCGCCATTGTTTTGTGAGGTCTGAAGTGCGCTTCAGTCCATTGTTATCATGAACCGCTTGCACAAAGGCTCGCCGCACAATAGGGTTGCAATCCGCCAAATCATTTGCGATAGTCGTCAAAATTTTGGCCTGTTGATCTGCTTGCTAGTGTGCGATAGAAGCAGAAGCATGAGCCAAGGCCACCACTCTCGGTGTACCAGTCAGCTATAGTGTGTGCGATAGCAGATTTGCCCTTGCCTGCTGTGCCAGAGAGCCACAATATGCGTGGAGCACCCTCATTGGTGGTACTGATCCAAGTCTTGATCTCTGACAGAAGATCCTGCCATGTATTTGGCAGACAACATTTGGACGTATTGATTCCGGCACCCTCTGCACAATTCATGCTGATGAGGTCCAGAGTCTCGGCTATGTCATGGATCACAGGAATGTCAGATGAGGCTCAACTGAGACCTGAAAGCTGACTCTTACCCATACGGTGGAGAATTACAACTGTGTCACGAGCCGCTCTGTCCATGGAATTGTTGCATGAGACTATCGAGGACATCAGTGGTAACTTTGGATCGTAGGCCTGTGTTTCTTTGAAGGCGTGCTTTCCAAGTCTTTTCCCTGTGCAAAGATTCAACAGTGAGTCATAGGTTGCGCAGTGGTGAGTTCAACTCACAGGCGCTCGTCGTCTCAGAGTAATGAGCAATGAAATCTGCGCACTCCAGCGTCTGTCACGCTATCTTCCCATAAATTGCTGGCATGGATGGAACATTGGCCAACGCCTCCTCTCCCATGATGAAAGTATAGACCTCAGAGATCTTCGAGAGCAAACCAGAGACAGCAGCATCGCAGTCTGCCTGATCGAGAATCATCTGCCACCAGACGTTCTTAATAACTTGCAAGCTTGAACATATGAAACAACATGTACCTGGGATGCGTAAGTGAAGATGCTCAATGCCACCTTTGCATAGGGATGGGCCTATGCACGAAGATCAGTGATGTAAGAGATACAGATAGAGGCCCATACATCTGCAAGGACATTAGCAATTGAGTTGAACACCTTCAAGGGTTTAAGTATTGCGGAGAACGTGTCGATCATGTCGGGAATGGATTGCAAGTTGTTCATTTGCGAAGCAGCATTTTGGGCAATTACAGGGACATTTTTCATGCCTGTAATGCCTTTTGTGGCATCGGCAATTCGCTCATTCACAAACTTCAGGTCAGGGTTGCTTGGCCTGATTATGAATGTTAGTACATTATCGAAAGTGACGGATAATAATGATTGAGTTCACCTTCGGAATGCCTCAATTGGAAGGCTGGTCAAGATTTGGTTCGGGAGTGGAAGTGAGAGCAGTGAGTGGTGAAGGATCCTGCGGAAGTTGGTAGCAATCAGTGCACATGAACATGCCAAGTGTTGCACATACCTGAGTGGTCTGAGTGGGTAGGAGATCCGGTGCGCTGGAACTTGCAGCTGCAGGGTTCAGGATTCGGAGACTGTCGAGCACTCCAAGAGGAACGCTTGCCCCAGAACTTGGGAACCCATAATACTGAGAAGTCCTCTCTGACTCAGAGATCCATCCCTTGAAGGCGGGAGAGAGGATGCCTGGAACGACATCATTTTACACAACCAGAATATCTAAGTGCAATGTTCATTACCTCAATCTCACTGGTTCCGCTGTCCACTGGCAAATTTGAACGGCTTCACTGCAGCAACCCAAAAAACTTCTTCCGAGGAGGATTCATCGAGCAAGTGTGAAAGCATGGCTGAGTCTCTGAGTCTAAAGAGGTCACTATGTGCAAACTTAGGGACAAGGAGGGTGGTGGATGGGAAGCAGGATCGACAAGTGCCTGACGTGGAGGACAGCCAGTGTGTGTGAAGTCTGTGGGATAACTGGTCGGAAAGTTCCAAGCTGTCAACTTTGATTTGTCACATGTCAATCCGGGATACAACTGTGAAAGCAGGTTTAGAAGTAAAGATCATGATGTCAGTGATGGCTGTATGTGCAGCAGGTGAGAGGCTGACGGTGGGCAGGATTATGGTCGAAGTTTGAACATTTGACAGACTTGCTGGCACTTTCAGAACATCCATTGGCAGACGTTGACCTGGAGCAGACCTGTCCCCATGTCTGCATCCAGTCGGGCCGCTGTGTAGACTTCATGCAGACCGGCCACTGCCAAATCCCACACCTTCTGCTAACGTGTATCTGCACAGAACTTCGAACTGTGCGATTGGAAGCGCCCATTATCACAATTGACCAGACTGAATCATTGATTGGCGCATCACGAATAGTCCTGGTAGTACGTTTTACCAGTGACCTGACCGCGCCTTCATTTGTTCATGCTTAATCCTAAATGTACACTCCACAGTAGCGAGGTTCTGCATGAGGTGGTAAGCGTTGTTCACACATCACTGTATGCGACGGGGAGTTCAACAATTCAAGCACACATCTGATATATCGCAGGTTGCAGGGCAAGAGAAGTGAGGAGCAACAACACAGCCCAAGTGAAGAGCACTCACCCGATGCATTGTATCATTCTGACAATCCAACCTGATAACCTCTGTAATGCGCATCTGCGACAGCTCGTCAACTGATCATAAAGACTATTCAACGACTTCGCAGCCTTAGGCATAGCACATTACGCAAGGAACACAAATGTGTTACATTTTCTCATCAGTGTCAGACTCTGCAGTGATAAAAGCTTCTATGAGCTCAGGTATTCATATTCGCGGTAGATATTGTACATGATAAACACACCCTTAATGAGGACATAGGAATGACGGTGCTTAAGATAGCTTCGGCAAGTGGGGATGACGGGTTCGAAGAGTTTGGCATCTTTGGATATTTTTTGGAGGAAGCAGAGGGTATCGCTGCAGATTCATTGGAGTGCTGGAGGCATATCAGGAACAAGTATGTGGGGAAAGCGGGGATTAGTCTTACCAAATCGTTTCGGGGTGGCATTGCTGGGGAAGGTGAGTTATATTCGTGGTAGGAGAAGAATGAATACGTACACAACGAACAAAAGATAACATAGATATGCACTGGGACTGGTGTTCTGGAACATGTTCTACTCCACGGGCCTTGACACCACTAGCAAAGAGTTTCGAGAGAAGTGGACCGAGTATACCAAAATGACTTGCGATCATGAGCAAGGAGAGACGATGAACGTGACTGAGGAAGCGATTGAATATTAGTACAGAGGACGCAAATTAGGACTGTATTCTATGTAGCAGACACGGTACTATCATTCAATGGGAAATGCACAATTTTCACTTATTGCTGAATAGCAACACAACAACAACACATATTCATATCGGAACTACTGTAGTGTATACCTTGGGTCTCTGCGCATTAGGCCCAACAAGATTTTTTTAATTTTGATGCGAGCTTGTCGCAGCAGCAGCACTGGAAGTTGAGATGTCGAAAACACAATAGAAATGCACAATTTCGTCACACTATGTCATGCACGGCACCTCGGCAAATACACAATGATATCCAAAGTCCGACAGCGCGCAAAGCGAATGAAAGTCTACACCGTCACTTGCCGAAATCCTATCCCACACATCCAAAAGTAGTAACATGTGGCAAACCTGTTCGAAATGTCGTTAATATGGTTTTCTCACCATGTATTGTCGACCAATTTAATATTTAACTATATAATCTATCACATGAGGTGTGTGACACACCCATATTTAAAAGCTCCAAGGTATTATAGAGAGATCGTAGGTACATTAGAAACCGGAGCTATTATGAGTATCAAATTGATTTATCTTGAATATATTGCATGCCACACCTCACACAGATATGTTGTCCCATCTTGTATAGATATCGAGCTCGGTAGGTTGTATGTACCTCTGGTCGAGACCGGCCAGACATAGACTCATATATTTAGGGTAGCTAGTCAGTAGCTTGCCAGCGCCATACCAATCTCATATGCAGTCACATTGAATATGCATTTTGTGAGGCAGTAAATGTATGAAAAGCAGGCAAAAAAAATTGCATTACTAGTGAGCTAGTTACAATCATGATTATGGCGTCAAAACGAGTGATATCTACTGAATGTGCAAATGATATCAAGCGGGAATGAGCAGCTGGCATATTCACCAAAGCAGATCGGTCTGAATCTTCATCTGCCACTGGGGATTGGTATTGGAAAGAAGTTTCGGAACAGTCCTCTTCCCTGGGAATTCAGCGAGGTCCTGCTGGAAAAATTCGACCAGGATGCTTCACAATAATGAGTAACCACATGCAGACTGAAGTAGCAAGGACCTTACTTCCTGACGACATTCTCAACCGGTGTTCCATCGTTGAGTTTCTCTGCCTCTGCCTTTCCCATTTTGCGAACACCCTCGAGCGAGGCATCCACGAACCTCCAAAACTTAGTTGACATGAAAATGGTGTGCTTTCCATTGCCCCCAAATCCCGAGTCATTGGGGTCAAGTTCATACTTCTCTGCCGTGCCAGACACATTTCCCTCAGGGTCATCCTCGTCATCCGCGTCATTGTCTCCATCGTGGTTGATATCAAAAGTTCCATCATCTCCGGCCTCTGCACCATTCATGCTGCCTTCAATGTCTCCCATACTGTCTGCACCATTCTCATGGACTTTATTAGTGGGACTTTCAGCTATGGGGTCTGGGTCGAAGTCGTCCAATCCAACATCGATGCCAAGTGTGTTACCAACTTTGACACGAAGGTCTCGGTGGAGCGATGGAAGGAGTGACAGAGAATAAATATCCTTTAGAGGTATGTTCTTGTGGTTACCAGTGCCGATAAGAAAAATGCGCAAGCAGTGCCACTGCCAGTATAATCTCATCGTTAAAACGGGCAGTTCAGGAGAGCAAGACCATACCAAAAACGCGTATCTATTCCAATGTGACACATCAATCTCTAGGCAACCATGGGCCAGTGATCTTGCGGTGTCTATGATACTCGAGCGTTTAGAGATTGACGTCATCAGCTGAATCAGTCTAAGTTTGGCATCATTCTGTGAAGTATTTGTGCGACACTTACCTTAGACTTTATATTGCCGTGGATGCAAGCAAGTGCTTCACTGACAAGTTTTGATAATTGTGCAGTGAGCTCGATGTCTTCAAACAGGAACTTTGGGACCTTGAATATCTCACTATTCTTCTTGATAAATTCCTGTCATTATTTTCAGCCACTGCTTTCACACATAAGGATATTGAAGGCACCATGACATGTTCAAGCGTGTCATTGACATTTGCGGTGAGATTAGGCGATAACACACATGCTGTGAGGCAGTTGTGAAGACCTGACTGTGTCATGCTTGATAAGTCTGAAGTCGGCGACAGATTAATACCGTTAGACACAAGTACCTTGAAATCTTTGGATTCTATTAGGTCTTTGGATTCTGTGAGGAGAGACCTTCTGTTCACCGCACTCAACACCATCAAGGTGGCCTTAATATCGATGAGCATATAGGCAATTCCTCCGGTCTAAAGACGCATCAGAGATGATTCATGATAGCATCGAGAGAAAACTTGCATCGACGAAATCCATGAGGTGCTGCTCGTCGACGTCTTTCTCTTCAGCAACTTTCATTACATACAACTTGAGTTGCTTTGTGAGTCCAGGTGTAAACATCAATGGGTCGTTACAGTCAGTGCTAGAAGATCTCCGGCGACGCCGCATGCCAGTGCTAATAGGCTTGTCCAGTGATTCATCTGGTGAAGCAGGACCGAGAAGCAACAACAGTTTGACCTTGAGAAGCTCGACTGATAGTTGTGGTCCTGGGAAAGCGGTGAGCATGCATGATTGATGTCTCCTGCAGGTCTGGACACTGGAGGAGAAGCATTCTGGACAGAAGTCGAATGGCTCCTGCCTCGAGGCACAGTGGTGGGTGGTGCCAACAGACCATTTGCTGAACGTGCAGTGCTTGTGCTTCTTGAATTTGAACCAGTCCGCACAGGATAGTGCTGGAGCATCATGATGTTGAGATGTGGACATGGACGCACTGCACAGGAGCAGTTCACCATTCTGCTCAAGGTTGAACATTGACCAACAGAGAGGTTTGGGGTGGCTCGGTGGCTGATTGAATTGAAACTTCGCTTCCTCACTTGTGTCAATTCAATTGTCATCAAATATCTTCACAAGATGTTCTCCCAGTGCACTCAAGCCCATGAAAGCAGCAGAAATAATAGAGTATCAAACAATAAAAAGGATGTATTCCTGGAATGAGGTTTGAACAGCTTGAGGGGGGCGTACTGTAATTTTGGCGAATATTCATATTCAATTGAAAAGTGAGTGCACGGTGTGGTGCAGGAGGAGAGAATAATGACGACAACAATATGCATACCTAGATGTAAATAACTCCGGTCTAGTTATGTGCACCACAATCTGTTTATTGCACCTGTGCCTTCTTTCCCTCCACATCCACCTTCGATGCAGCCTCTGCCTCTGCCTTCTTCCCTGCCATTGCATCCAAAACACCCCACAAACTTCCACTCATCTCCCGCACCATCGCCCACCTGTCCTTCTCCAATAGCCATCCAAACTCGTCCTTGTGGGTCACGATGTATGCCTGCTCCTCTTTATACTGCTGCTGTGCCTCAAGACGCTTCTGCTCGAGGTAAGTCAAGGGGATGGGCGAGTGCGAGGGCTGCAGAATATTAGAGTCAGCCATAACACAAGAAAAGAGAAGAACAACTGACTTCACTTGCGCCACTGAACATGCCATTCGGTGTGAACCCACCCTTGGATAATCCATGCGCCTTGCTCTTCCACTCCTCGATATGCTTCTGCTTTGCCTCGGCTTCCTTCTCCGTGTATTTGATTGGGATATCTTTCCCTGCATACGCTTGAAGGATGGGCTGCACGTCTGGAGTCTTGTAAATTGTGGTGGCTATGTGAGAAACCTGAGATTAAGGTTGGCTGAGGCGAGACAAAAGTGTGTACATACACTCCAAGAAGGGGATCATGGCAATCAAGCCCTTGTCCCCGGGTGTACCGGTCCATTTGGGGACGATAATGGCGTTGTCGGGATGTGAACTTACATGTTCAGGATGCGTATCAAGGAGGATGACTTTCGAGAGGTCACAATTGAGATACAATAAGTCCTGAGGAGGGGGAAGAATTTAACAAAAACAACACACAGCCGATGAGGGAGACAAAGTGGAAGTTTAACACTGGATGAGACTTACCTTGACAATTTTACCGTTCACTGATCGTGTGGCTTCACGGAAAAGCTTGTAAGTGATAAAGAAATTATATGGGTCAAGTTTCTCAATTATGGGCATGGCGGTCTGTTGGATTTGAGTTTCAACTCTCATCAAAACATTTTCAATATGCATTGTGTGCCTGTAGGTAGAAATCGTGCACTGCAGGAGTAGGTAGAAATAGCGCACTGCGGAAGTAGGTAGAAATTGTGCACTGTGGGAGTAGGTAGAAATTGCGTACTGTGGGATTAGCGACTCCCTGATCGATGACCAGATACCTTTAGAGTTCATATTCCTCTGGGATACACCATACCAAACTGAGGGTGGTGATGCTGACTCTGCAGATGTTGAACATGAGATTCTTGAGGAGGATAGTGAGGCTGTGGGAAGCGGCCTGCAACACTATGCGGTGAATAGTGTGCAGGAGACATCAGAGGTTGAAATTGGTGTGATGGTGGAGCATGAGAAAAGCTGGAGGGTCCAGGGATGGAGCTGGTATCATGAGATTGCTGGAGCTGTGGATGGTCAGAAGGGAAGCGAGGTGTCAAGGTCATGTAGTGATTAGAGGCCTGCGTTGCAGAAAGTGGATCCATTGGGGCCCCTTGCACGTTTTGTGTTTGCTGACAAGTTGGGTCAATATATTGGGCAGGCGGAGGCAGAGGAGCATATGATTGAGGCGGAAAGTATGACTGCAGGGGAGGGCGATACACCTGGGGTGGAGATTGGTGAAATGGAGGTGAGGAGCATAAGGGGGGAAGAGAAGGAATTGGTAGAGGCAGAGGGAAAGACTGATGTAGAGGATGGTATGGTTGGGGTGCAGGTGAGTAAAAGTGTTGCGGAGGATCTCCTATTGATGGTGCAAAGGCAATTTGATGTTGCTGCGATGCTCCTGAATTTTGCTGAGTAGGTGTCACCTTCTTTTTCCCTTGCATACTCAGACCACTTGTGCTCGCTTCTGCCATTTTTGCCTTGGCTTTGGGTGCAGACTTCTGTGGTTTGGTCGGAGCGTGATCAAACACAGAAGGTGGCGCTAAAGATGGTTGAGAATCCACACCCTCACCATTACCTGGTAGTTGGGACATATCTCCACCTTTCTTCACTGCTCTCTTGTCTCATAGTTGGTGTATGGCGATGGCCCGAACTTCAGCTACATTGGTGACCCGAAGCGGCATCTCACGAAGTGTATCGGGAACGACATGTTGGATGTGATTGTAGTTATGGATGGAATAGACATTGAGAAAAAAGTTCGGCGTTGACTTGTGCTTGACTGTGGCCTTTGTTCAAGAGGTGTCTATCCGTTCTTGACGTACAGGCTGTTGATTGATGTCTGTGCACTTCGAATCAAAGCAATTATGTTGGATATTGACAGCACAAATGATGTCCTGTGAGGTGATCCAGGTCTTGAACAACTAGTCCGCATATAAAATAAATGATGTACTATACCGGTTGAAGCCACCTCATTATCAGTAAGATTGATGCACGGCAGGTGGAGAGACGGGTGGAGAGCAGCTGCGAATGTAAAAAGCTGGAGTGCGACATGATCTGCTGTTTGACTATCCTGGGATGATATAAGAATCTCGCGAACACATCCAATATATAACTGGAAGCAGCATCTCAGCCGTCACAATGAAAGGAAAAGAAGATACTGACTCACCTTCCTGTCCATGGGTCGTCGGAAAATAACATGATTATTCAAGTGCATATATTCTCCTTCACTCGTCACAACTGATTTACCCTGATAATACACAATTCCAGGCTGAACAGTCCCAAGAATTTTCGCACAATGAGTGGTTTTCCATGGGACCGCATTTTTTCGCACTGACTTTGTTGTTGTTGTAGTGGGAGTAGTGGTTTCAGTTTTTCCCGAACCTGTACATCATTAGTGGCAATAGTGACAGTGTGTGCTATTGGACTTACCAGGTATCAGAGAATTATGACTCGAGTTTGGTATGCCTAGAAGCCTCGCTTGTTCAGGATGTTCGTCAAGATAGCATAGAACCTTTTCTCCCACACAAACCCATTTCTTGACTGTGGAATCATACCAGTATCCGCCGGTAGCGATATGTTTGACGGTGTCCTGGTGAGCGAAGATCTTGCAAGTATCTCTACTTGGCGCCTGTCGGTTGCTGTAGATACACGATAACCAGAATACATGGTTGAATGATTCATATCGCTCAGTTGAAAAGACAATCACAGGGCCAAAACGACGAATGTACACTGGAAGATGGACGAGGAAATGGAACTTTGGTTTGCTTATCAAAATACTCGGTGCACATTGTGTCGTGACATTCAAGAAATCTTCGATGGTTCAAGATAGCGTTGCCTATCTCACAAAGGTATTAGACAAGCCTTTTGGATAGAACATGAATTGAACTCACGAGATATGCTTCTGTGTCTGTGAATCTCGTGTGCCAGACTAGGACAATGAGTTCACCAATCACCGTCCAGGCATTAAGAACCGTCGGAGGAACGAGGTCGTGGATAATGAATGGCATGACTTGCGCCAAACTTTTGAAATGCTTGCCGATTAAACTGCCTTTATAGTGGCAGATATAGTCTGCGTTTAGACAGGGAGCATTCAGGCCGTCCTTGTCAATGGACTTGAGCCAGTACTGAAAGACGTGGAGGAACTTTGCTTTCTCAAGAAGAAACACTGTCTGCCCCCAGAAGTACTTGACGATGCCCAGGAGTATTGTATGAAGGATTTCGGTTGGCGTGTCCATATGTATATCTAACCCTGTAGGAAGCTAAGCGAGAGATCTACACCGACCAAAAAAGACTCACCGTCCATTCCCAGTAGGGGATTGATAGTATCATCAAGCTGTCCACTTTTCAAGAGTTCTTCAAACTCTTTCCAAAGGGTGGCTTCAACTTCATTTTTGGGCAGAGCTTGAGATCCCGCAGTACGTTTTCGCAGCTTCTTGCCAAGTTCAACCAATGCACTGAGAATCGGACCTGAAGCTGAATCTTGCACACCAGTCAGCGAAATGGAATGCTGGATTTTTGTTGTGGCACCCGATTTGAAGGCCGTTTCGAACTGTTGTTGAATCTCTTGACTCGTCTTCTCAGGGGTTCATAAATTACCGGACTGTAAGCACTAGTAAGTCATATGGAAGATACAGAAGGGATTGTCATACCATAAAAATGCTATTGTAGCCAGCTTCGGATTCCTTGTACTCTTTTGTTCCACCAACATCACATGTCCTGCAGAAATAGTTGCAGTTGAGCCCTGCGTGACTACACTCTTTGGCCTGCATCAGATTATCTTCAGCAAGAAATAGCGCATATGGAATGAGCATAACCTCCTTGTTGTACTTGCAATCCCATGCCATGACACCAGATTGTGCTGCGTCACTACATGCATTCAGCGATACTAGAATACAAACGACAAGTAGAACGTCATACGAGATGGATTCTTTCATTGCTCGCGTCAATTCCATGGGTGGAGCATGAGGAGAGGACAAAACAAATCGCACAAAAAATTCCTTTTCGAGCATCTCCCGAGGTAAATTTGCGTTAGACATATATATAGCGTGATGTTTGTTCCACTGCTTTGAGATATTGCCTGAAACATCGTCCATGAATATGATTAAGGGAATGGTATACACCATTTGACCTTTCGACTTTTCTCGCAGCAGATTGGGTGAAAGTGACGTGTATTTCATGGAAGATGCTGCGCCATGCTTTAGTCCCATAGTCACTCGTGAAAGCAGGACCAAACATACGTGTAAGCCCACAATCAAGCTCGCCGCAGGTTGCGGCAATATCTCCAAATGATCGTATAAACATAGACGTTGGGATAATCTCCTTGTCATCACTGACAATAAAACCAGCCTGATACACGTTTGAGCACCAGCACACATTACATAGATGACCACATACCTCTGTCCGTTCAGCAGCTCGACCCAATGCATATAGCACTTTATCTGATTGCTTGCAGGATTCAGTGGTATCAGTGGGGGCGTCAGCATCAGCGGCAGCTAGAAAGAATTGTTTTGGGATGAAATAGCCTCCCGAAGACTCCTGCAACAATTCGTCTGTAAAATACACGGTCCTGTCCTCCTGAACCACTGGTGGCGATGGGAGATCAAACAACATTTTCTTCCCGTTGAATACTTGTGACATCCCCTTTCCACCATCCTCTGGATAGTCTTGCATTGCGAGATGAGTGAGGGGATTAGCATAGTCCTATGAATTATATTAACATCACATCAGCACAGTGATCCATCCCACAAACCTTCGCAATTGCTTTCGCAACACTGTTGATGTAGAATGTGTTTCTGGAGTGAGATGTGACCTTCTCAGTCGGGTCGCCCACGAGATCCTGTAGGTGACTCTGACACTTCTTCATCGCGCCAAGTGAGGGAAGGTTCCGGATGCCAAGTTCTTTGGCCCAATTCAGGACCGCCTTCTTTTGGACTTCAGAGAACGGAAGCCATGGGGAGCTAAACAAAAGGGATGTAATGAAATGCTTGATGATATTAGATATATCATATATATGTGTGCAACAAAAGACTTACTGCTTTCGATGGCCAGGGATACAATGGATGATCCGGAGAGACAATGTAGTTAGTGCTCGCTGGTTCAAGAAGCGGGTCATCTGCAAACACCACTGAGTATTGGATTTCAGAGCGCAGGAAAGATAGTTCACTTACCAGGAATTTCAATCCCGAAGTCAGGTGCACTGTCGTCAACAAGCTCACACTCCTTGTTGGTGGGAACAATGGGCGTCGAGATGGCAATTTGTCCCGAGGCAACAGACACCTGCAGTTCAGCAAACAGGTCCGGAAAATCATTGTCGAGCTGGAGCATTTGACTGCCGATGATCTTGTTCCAGAGATCGGCTAACGGATATTCGGAATCTGTATCATGTGGCACTGTTTCGAGCACCATGGACGGTCCATCAGCTTGCATGTTGATAGGCATATCATCCATGTGATCAAAATTGATGCTGAAGTCGTCATGGCCAGCAGGGGAATGTGAAGAATCAGCATGGCCAACAGGCGTTGCAGCAGAGACACTTGGCTTTCTGGTCTCAGAAAGCTTCTTCTTAAGATTTCCGATGTGACGAATGTGAATATCTTGCTTTGCAACATGGTGGCGTGCCATGAAACAATAGGCACCACATTTTTTAGGGCATGCGGTGCAAAAGACACGATCTGAAGCATCATCGCAGAATCGAAAAACTGTAGATACTGTGTAGCATAAATAAGTAAGCAATGAGTTGATAAAAAATACACGTACTATGGCCATCGATGATATCGTCCTTCATGCTGGGCAATTTGTTGAGGATGTATGCAAGCACGCTCAGTGATATACCAAACACGTGACTGCACACATTCGAAATCTTCAAGTCCAATATCTCATGCCTTGCTGTTCATGGTGATCATTGCTCTGTCAACTTCAATATGAATTCGACACTATCACTCACCAAAGTTTCAACTATCTATCCTCGCATTCATTATGAAGACAACTATGCCTCACTCAAACCAATGATCCTCACCGTCTACTTTCCCGGGACATTTCCAAGACAGATTTTAGAAAGAAGTGATATTGTATGAATCTGCCATCTTCAACTTTCCTCGAAGCTCGCTCACAAGTAGACGCTAGCCTGTCCACATATCAGTATCTATTGATGAGGAGTATGGAACATTCACCACACCAGTCATAGAGGTTGCATCGCCAGACTTACGCCATGGCGGTAGCTTGCTACACTTTTCAGGAGACTCGGATGATGTAAGTACACATGTCCTTTGTTTAAACATCAGCCTACTCACATCACTCCACAGTTGAATTTGTCCCAAGCTATGTCCTGTGACGACGAAACCACTATATCATTCCTCCCACTTCCGCCTTCATTTGACCATATCAATCGAGCCGATTGGGAAACAGTCTCCCGGCAAATTCAGGAATGGCTCACCATGAAAGTTGACACAGAATCATCACTGTGGACATGGGGACGTGATGCTTTCTGGCTGGTGTTCATCGCCGCTTATCCGTCCTTCCCAATGGGCAAGTGGCTGATGTGGGATCCTTGTATTCCACTGGAGGGATCGTTCATCGAACAGTGGTTAGAGTGTTCGAACGATGGTGGCAATGATGAGGAGGAAGTTCTGGCCCAAGACAATGTAGTGAGCCTGAGTAATATTTGGAACGAATTTTGTCAACACACTGCGCTCTTCTATCCATTTCCCCTCGTTTTCTCAGCTTGATATTGTAGTGGGATTTTTGTTGTCCGATTTGTTTTGAGGCTGCCATGATGTCTATTGTTACATAGTATGTTTAGGCCTAGGATACCCATCAGTACATATCAGACTCTTTGTTGTATTGTACGTATGGATACCAATGTTATAAGCTTTGACTGGAACAGTTTGAACGCCGCCTGCATTGAAAACTGCTTGAAAGATCCATTTTTCGAAGCTAAGGTGCACAATCGCTAGATGTGGGGGCCAGAGGCAAAGATAGCAAGCATATTGATGGGATATGTACAAGATATCTCATCTCTAAACCTGTCACACATAACTCACCCCAAGCTACTCCATATGTAGCACATGTGATATTTGGATGAACTCTGTGTCGTATACGTGTAATATACGACTGACTTTTACCAGATATCGGAAATATTTCCCTACTGAACACCAGATTTACGACCTTTATGGTGTGAATTCATTATTTATCTACAAAACCCTTATTACAGCCAGGGTTCTAGGAATAAGTCGGGTCCTCTAAATAGTTTTCTCACAATATCGGTCATGGATAAACCAGCAACTGGTGGTGTAGTGTTGCCGAATGCAAACAAAGCGGAGACTCAACCAAGCCGAGAGTGTGATTTCCCAATCTAGCTTGACTGTCACGCTTTGCTCATGAATCATGAATAGCACGCTGTGGTGGTGTTCTATTGACATAGAAACACCTGGAGTAGATTAAGAATGGTGTATTTCATATATATTGAAGTTCCTATGTTTATAGGTTAATGGGATCTGGGTGGATCTTGGATTTAGTGTCCAAAAATCACTCATTTTGGGTACACTCGCACAATGTTTCATCTCAGGAAGGCTTCACAGCACTGATTTTAAATATTTGATTTGGTAGTCTTGTTGAACATATGCTAATACTTGTTCTCCAGCTGTTCCGAATGAAATATATGTAGAGTGGTGAGCTCTGGAGTGCATTGTGCATTACCCATTGATTGTGCATTCCGGATTAGGTGATAGTACATTGCGTTTATGGAAAAACACGATTGTGGCTGAGGTTTCGTTTTTTCAAGGGGCTATTGCACTCTGACAGACTTGCATACCGACCTCTTCGTCCTACCACTTGGCTTCACGCTGTGGGTACAACAAGTACAGCGGAGAGAAGTCAATCTACTACACAGTTGGGTCTTTGCTGCCTGCTGCCTCGCTTGGAAACAAGCACGTTCAACCCTAAAGGGGATTGCTACTGGGGAGTACTAGTCTCTGTCTAAACGACTCTAATCAACCCTCCCGCAGGTAGGATGAGGATCCGCAAAAATGCGGAACAAGCAGAACAAGCAGAACTCGCACGGAACAAGCGGAACCCGAGCGGAACTCAAGCGGAATGGAAAGGAATGAAATGGAACTCAAATGGATAAAGCGCAGAATGTACTGATTCATCGGAACTCGCAGGCGAAGTCGAAGGAAGTATATCACAAGGTTAGATCGATAGTGGGCATAAGTCAAAGTGATCCTCTAGTAAGGTGAAGGAAAAGTGGGAAGGTAAAAGATGGGATTCGATAAAATACCCCCAAGCCCTGAGTACCACTACTTAAAGGGAAGATTATTTTTAAGGAACACTGAGGTACAGGTAGTAAGTCTCTCAGGAAGCGGAAGTGAAGGCAGGCAGTGCACATGGGCGCAATACTCCGGAATAGGGGTCCGTGCCATAAGGGCATGTGTCAGTTTGATCCAGATAACGTTAGGAACAGTGGGAAGAGGGATACAGCATACCAATGGACCTGGAAGGATGGGGACAGGACATGCGAAGGTTGTCTGACAATGCATGGGAATATCGGATAGTGCGGGCGGGTTCCGAAGGATGCGTGGGAATGCAGAACCCATTGGACGATGCGCAGGAAATGCGGAATGTGCAGAATACGCGGAACTGATGTGAGACGATGCGGAAAGGACGGGGTTTTACACCTACAGTGGGGGAATTCCCCACAACGCATCATTTTTAACCATATAACCTTTGCGCACAACCGTACAAGAACAGATTTTTTATTACTGGTGTAAGGCTGGTACTTAGTTCGAAGGGAGAATGACGAAGGAATAGCGTAGGTAGTAGACATGATGTATAGACAGCACGAAGGGAAGAATACAAATTGTTTTGTGAGTGATGCGAAGGCATTCGGTCAAGAATGGAGCAGGAATCAGCCAGTGTGATTTGCTATCGATATCGAGTGTACAGGTGTAGTATATATATGTTCGAGCGAGTCATACTAATCCAGAATGAGTGTATGTAGCATGTGGAACAGTGAAAATAGTTCGGTGAGACAAGGTGTCGGAAATTTGTGAAACCTATTTCAATGCTCCGTTGTTGAGATGTCGTTGAAATTGCTATTGGTATGATAATGTAAGATTATTCGCTGAGTTTCAATGCATTGTTCCTCGTATTTGAGCTCTCACCATCTGTATTCCTCGATTTCTTTGCTTGCATCAACTCTGTAGATACCTTATATATATCTGTCAACATCATGGGCTCCGACCGGGCGAAATTCTGCAATCTGTGCGAACAGAATATTAAACCACGTGGTTGGGCCACTCACCGAAAGGCCTGCGAGAGGAACACGCAAAAGCGGGCACATGATGAACGCGTTGTGGAATCAATCAGGCAGCGAAAAGGTGCATTTTAAATTTGAGTTGCTCTCATCACCTTCCCATCTGATTCAGAATATAGCTGCAGCAAATAATCCTGTTGGTCCTGGACACAGGACTATCAATGCAGCTGCAGATTCAAACATCGTGCTTCCAAATCAGACACAGGGTAAGTTTTGCCCTTTGTGTCATATACTATGGCGTTTATTTCACTTATCCGTCTATCAATCAGTCGCAACAGGCCAGAATGGCCCGTCTTTGACAAGTTCTCATGGCGTCGAACATCCGGAGCCTATTTTCGGTGAGTTCCACAATGTCCTTTGACTTTTCTTTATTGTGTATCATTAATGTGGGATGTAAGAGGATCAACCATTTTTCCCTGGCGATGATGGAGACCTCGAATATCGTGAATTCGAGGTTGATGATATCAAAGTTGTACATCACCCAAAGAGCGGGATCCCAACAAAAGTTCATGTGTTCGGTGATTTCAAGCGCCACCCGGCCCATCACTCCTCGTGGTCCGCTCCTGAACCTGACGCACAACCTTGGCGTCCCTTCAAGTCTCGTTTAGAGTTTGATATCGCTGAAATTGCCCTCGAAGCGGCCCTCAATAATGCTCAGACTGACCGTCTCCTTGACATCTGCCGCCGTTGTGCGCGGCAGTCAGAGAAATTCACTTTCCAGCACCATAAGGACATCCGTGCCAAGTGGGATGCTGCCTCTCAATGCGTAACAGGGGTTGTCCCGTTGCTTGTTGTATGATTCCCTTCGGACTAATGTTTGAGCTCAGTTTACGAAAGACGTGGTTTTGATACCCTTCGCTGATAAATCTTGGGACTTTGATGTCTACTATCGTGATCTTTGGGGATGGGCCACCGACCTCCTCAATGATCCTTATCTATTTCCTCACTTTCATTTTGATGCTCAACACTTGTCGAAATTCAATGGGCAGTCATTTGAACACTTTGTGGACGAGCCCTTTATGGCTCAAAACTTCTGGGATGCTCAAGTATGTACTATTCATGTCAATGTACCACATGTAGTGATTTTGATTGCATTTAAATTTCGATGTATTGTGTAGTCGCAGCTGCTGCCCGATGCAAAACCCCTTGCCTTCATTTTGTATGCTGACAAGACGAAATTATCCAGTTTCGGTAGTGCGAAAGGGTACCCTGTCGTCACACGATTAGCCAACCTACCCACTGACATTCGCAATGGTCAGGGGATGGGTGGCGGTTATATTGTTGGGTGGCTTCCCGTGGTTTGATACATTTGTTATGTCCACTGATTCAACCTAATTCTATTCATATAGGTGAAGGAAGATAAGCAACACTCTGGCAAGCCGGCGTGGGCCAACTTTAAGGCTACAGTATGGCACAAGTCCTCCGAAAGGATCCTCTCTTTGCTAGCAACAAAATCCAATATGGGACAATGGTTCGAGTGTTTAGACAGGGTTCAGCGCTGGTTTTTTCCATTAATACTAATCTTATCGTCCGATTTTGAGGAGCAGTAGGTTTTGAACTTCAATGCTGGCCTCTCGCTAACTCACTGTGTTTCAAGGTCCACAATGTCACTCACTCGAGGTGTCAGGGCCCTTTGGCCCTGCCCCGTTTGCCTGGTTCCACACGACAAACTTAGTGATACATCACACTGCTATCCACGTCGCACATCCTGTGACTCGCAGGCTATCCTAGCAACTGCACGAGCAAAGGACACCGCAGAAGAGAGGGAGGAGGTATTAAAAGACTACGGGCTCCGTGATATCCAGGTGAGGTTATCTGTACTCTCCTGACGCATTTTTTAACTTCGTCATAGAATGCATTTTGGACAATGAAGTCTACCGATGTGCATCGTGCACTGTCGTGGGACAAACTGCACTTTCACTCTGGTGGTGAATGGTCGGATCACTTGTGGGTCGAGCTTCAAAAGTATATCAATGGTCTTGGACAAGACAAAACATCTCAAGTAGATAAGAAGTAACACTTTCTTCAGAAACATTTTGAGTTGAATTGACGTGTTTTAATACAGCTATCAAGCATTTCCCCGTTGGCGAGATCAGAAGCACCCAAACCAAGTAATGAACATTTCGTTTACGGACAACTCTGTGCATGAAGACATTTCGAAGGTTCATATCAAGCTTTTGTGTTACTAGCTTGAGTCTGACAGATTCCTAGATGATGATATATGCTACCCATGACATTCTAACTGAGCGGGACTGTCCTCTCGGTTATTTACTCCTTCGTTGTGT
The DNA here is from genome assembly GCF_016628075.1 of Suillus paluster. Taxonomy (NCBI): domain Eukaryota; kingdom Fungi; phylum Basidiomycota; class Agaricomycetes; order Boletales; family Suillaceae; genus Suillus; species Suillus paluster. The sequence continues at coordinate 522,185 of NW_024537582.1, read as the reverse complement.
CCGTCTTTACCTCGAACTTGATATGTACGCCTCACTTGAAGTTCACACGGCCGAAACTATCAGCAGTGGCCATCACACACACCGCATGTTTTCGGCCATTTTGCATGTATGTTGCATGTGTTTACTGCTACCAATAGTCAACTAATCAACTCGTTATTAGCAATACATCAGCAAAACAGCTGACGAGAACGGAAAAAAATTGGAATTATCCGAAATTACATATGGACCTGCATATTTTTGATGACGTCGAAGCAAAAGGAGCTACCCGGAATTATAATACAAAGCCCAACGAGAAGATGCATGGCTCATTAAAGGATTCGTATTTGCTGCGGACAAACTTTCGTGATGTAGCAGAACAGGTGCGTTGTTACGACGATCATTTACTAACTTAAATTTGATGTATCGTTTGACAGATCCTCCAAATCAATCAGTGGCAAGTTGTTGCGGATCGTATCCGTCGGCGCTTATATGAATATGACGAGCATCAACGTCAATTACATGAAGAAGACTTGCTGGAGGAAGAGGACTTCATCGCGAATGTTGTCGAGCGCCCTATCTCAACCGGCGGTTCCTTTCATGTCAAACTTGGATCAAAACAACCTTCGGAGACCTTTGATGCGATTGAGAAAGCTCATCAGGATGACCAAGCGTTTGGTAATTTCCGCATCAAACTCAATGATTTCCTTAATGTTCTGTTACCCTCATCGAATATACCACTACCTGACAGTAAACGTATTCATCTCCGAGGAAACAATAATGTACGATATTCTATCTCAGTTTTTTCATTGGCTATGCTAACATACAAGTAGATTACAGCACACTGATTTCTTCGTGTCAACTACGAATCGATGGTCGACTGGTGCCAACATACTGATTATCTTCGATGCAATCCCCTTTTCTTTGGTTCCCCGCGTTTCGACTGTGTCTTCATTCGGCTGACAGAAGATAAAGTCATTATTGGCCGGCTGCTCTTCCTTTTCGAATGTCTGATTCAGGACCACAAATTTCCCCTTGCTCTTATTCACCCCTTTGATGTTCCCACTGGTCAGCGCTCTTGAAAGGACAGGGATCTAAACCTTTTCAGAGTTCGAGCAAGACGACGAGCAGAGGCACAGTTTTTTTCAGTCAGATCCATCATACGTGGAGCGCTTCTGGTACCGGATGGGCCTTCTGATTACCTTGTAGTTGATACTGCAGATACAGACATGTTTCTTCGCATGAAGATGATGCATCTAGAGGCAGGGCACATCGTGCGCGTTTGATGTTGAACATCCACCAGCCGTCACAGCAGTAAGTCCAGGATGCCAGAAGGTGGTACAATTATCTGATTCTCAACCTACAGCAACCGCGAAACGGTTCATGGAACATGATCAACCAAACTTTCCATGAACCGACGAAGAGTTTATCTGCCTGGGTAATTCTTAGACTCAACACTCTCATCAATTCGCGCAAGAAATTTGGCGCCATAAATATCTTTATCTTCCATGATTTAAACTAACCCATCCTTGTCACCAGTATTCAACTCTCGTTGGCTCCAGGCTTTTGTCATGGCCACCTTCTTCACTCGAATCTCGTCCGACCATTCCTTCCACTCCTGCTAGAAATTCTGTCACCAGATTGCATGGTATGTGTCATTATCCTCCCTCAATGAGCTTCTTCAGATTGGGCGTGATAGGCTCCCAAACATCATGAATATCCATCATGTTTGCCACTGTCATCTATGTGCAAGGCTTCCATATTGAGATCCCCGTCAAGAGCACGTCACAGATGAGCGTCAAATCACCTTCTGATTGTCCTGCTGCATGGGTTGACGACTCTCACACTTTTTCTACTTCTCGGGAGTCCATTCTTCCCATCTGGTCATCAACTGCACAATCGCAGCGGTCGCAACCCAACACCCACGCACCAGAACTCTTTGTTCTCTTACATGGCATGTTGTTCACTAACATTCAACTTGACGACTTCTCACTGACCCTTTCTTTCAGACTTGCATTGGAACTTTCCTTCTCAATGTTCTCATTCGTTCTCCACAATCCGATGCAGAAGGCCTCGCCTTTTGCTCATTTGACTCTCAATCCTTATCTCTCAGTCATGCTCACCTTCTTGGCCACCGTCACAAAACATACTGAGATCAAAGGGCTAGCACATACCACCTGCCCACCCAAACGATGGTCTTTCCCAGCCTGTTTTGAGTGTTATGGCAGAGCCGAACTGGAGGCCCACGAAACGTAAGAGACCACCGTGCAATATTACGCTGATTACTCGTGCTGATTTCATATTATGTTTTAAGGTCAGGCTATGCCTTCATTACATGGCTGGAGCATAAGCATGTTTCAAGGCGCATCACGGTATTTTTCTTCTTGGTGCCAGCACATCACTGCAGCCTGAGGGATCTTTGGCTGCAGCATACACGAGGTACGCCAAAATTTTGCCTTATATAATACTGGGGTGTTGTGCTGACCGTTTTCTTGTCTCCCTTCTGAATCCCTCCAGTTCATTTTGCATCATGTCGCATCTCTCTGGAAACACATTTGACGATGAATCGGACGAAGAATCTGTCATCGAATCAGTTGCAATTCCAGGGCCAAATGCATCAAAGGGAGACCTCATGGAGGTATGTTTTAAGTGTTCGACTACATTACCCATCTAACTCCTCTCTCACTCTAGGCACTTAAGGCGCTGCAGGTTCAGGTTCAGAAGCTTGTTGAGGACAATCGTACTCTTCGTGAGGAGAACAAAGTTCTGATCGCTGAGAAGCCCAAACGAAAGCGTCGTGTGGAAGCACCTGATGAACTTTTGGCCCATGAGCAAACAATAACTCTTTTCGCTCGTAAATACGGCCTGACTGTTGAAATGTTCCCTAATTCCGACCTTCTCAGCAAGCCACGCCCTGAGAATCCAACTCCATTCAACAGCCGAGACCGGTACCTGACAGCGATGACGCAGGAATCAGCATTCTTGGACGAACTATTTCAGCACTTTCCCGATCGTGTACACAGTGCCATGGAAAGTTTGTATTTCAGTGATCTCGTAAGTATTATATGTTTTGATACTAATTTAAAACGTAACTGACATTCAGCAGGTAATGAAGTCCATTTCTGAGGCTCACTCATCAGAGATCAATAAGCTGTGTGGCGTTGCCAGTGATATCTTTGGCCTTCCAGGGATGTACTTCGCCAATACCAACTACCGCAGAGCTGATGTCATGGAAATACGGGACATGCTTGGAGTGTCAGCGACGAATCCAAAGTACAAGACTTTTCCACCGGTCTTATTTCTTGGAATGCAGGAAGACTCGTCCTTGAAGACCGTGTTTGGAAACTGGGAGCTTTTGGCTAAGGTAGGCTTTTCAGCTGTGTCTTTTTGCAGACCGTGTGCTGATGCACCTCTAAATAGGTTCTGAAGGCTGCACTACGCGGTGTCACTTCACTTCATCAAGAGACGACCGGCGGACCAAAGACAAATGCACGCAAGTGGAACTTCGAACAGGTCACACCAGGGTCCATTGCATGGGCCGCCGTCATTGTGAGTCATCCACCCTATGTTGAGCGATGGTGTTGCTCAGTTAATATTACAGGTAATCATTCTGTTGTCACCTGACACCGAATTTCAGAAGTCTGGCTTAGGAAAGTCATCCGGTATCAACTACAAGGATCTATTCTACCACTATAAGAAGCTCTTGCTCACAAAGTGGGATAGCCGTCGCATCCAGACTATCGTTCAAAACATCAACCAAGAAGTTTTCAGCTCCGCAAAGTCTTCTGCCTCTGGCCTGGCTGGTCAGGAAGATCACTCCAGCGAAATCATTCGTGCCATGAACGCACTTGATATGGACAGTGATAGTGAATCAGATGTACCTGGACCTGCCCCATCTTCTACAGCACAAGCCGCCACTGCCTCTCAGTCTGATGCTAATCATGTTATCGAGGCAGCACAACCTCCAGAACATTTTGCCCCACCTATCAGTGCTACTTCTACTCTCAGTACTGCCTCCACCCTCAGCAGTGCTTCCAGAAAGCATGCCGAAGTGCCTGTAATGACGGGCCCAGAAGCCACTAATACTACTCCAGTTGTGGTGCAGGATTCAGATGGAGTAATAGGACAGCAACCAACTCGAGGGAGAGGAAAGACTAGGGTGAAGAAGCCTGCAGCTCAAGGTGTTCATCATGGTACTCGCGCTCGCTAGAGATAGATAGTCACACTTCATATAATATTGTACTGCCTGCTGTTGCTTTTAAACTTGATTTGATTGTAATTCACACTTGTGTTGTGCGTTTAAGTATTACTAATATCAACAAATAAGTATCAACAAATTGCAAACCAAAGATTTTCGAATTGCTACGATCCTTTCTATCCTTTCCAATTCTGCACGTTGACTATTAGGGAGAGCCGTCCCTTTGAACTGACACACGCTACACGTGGTAATAGTCGCTGCGATAGCTATGATAGCATGCCCTCTGGGCAACGCGGTAGCGCAGAGTTGTGTTACGATAACTTAAACATCTCCTTTTGCAATTCTCTCTTCACTCTGCTGAGACGACTCTTCTAAATCAGCTACTCTCTGATTCAGATTCATCTGTGTCTTTGACGCCCAGCCTAAACACAGTGCTATGATTCATGTCCCGACTACAAATGAGGCCTCGTCACCTTTCAACGCTATCATTGAAGATTTGCACAACTGGATAATTGATTGGAAGGGCCACGTGTTGTCAGGCCTCAGTCCTCTGTAAGTGTATGACATTGACATGCTGTCTGTCCGCCGAGATGCTCTTGTGCGGGAGTTTTTCGTCTACCTCTTTAATAAGGAGGCCATTATTTAATTTGCATTGTAGATTCAGAAGAGAAAAAGCGGTCTCTTGGTTCGGGAAAGGCTGCGCGGATGCTTAGCGGGAGCACTGCGTCCACTTCACCCAGCACCGTCGACAGTCTACTCCAGGGCTCCACACGCTCCACAATGTCTTCCTTGACCTCCCATGGCTCCATGCCGCAACCTCAATCTAGACAAATGCACAGCAAACTTCAACCCCTCAGTGAGGACGATGTACTTTCGCACTATGAGATGAATCAGACGCATCCTTCGTTGACAGGCCTGGTTGCACCACATGTATCTGCTGGACCCTCCAATTCACTTCCTCCCCTCCCACACCCGGCACTTGATCTTATTCTTATCGTGTCGCTACCTCCACCGAGTGATCCCCGCAGCACCACGGCACTTAAGCTCTGCGTCATCAAGGCATCGCTGGACCTTATCCTTGCTGCTCTCAGAACCAAGGATTGTTTGAGTCTCGTCACCTTTGAAGTGGGACCTGGTGGACATGTGCGCAAGGTGCCTTATCTTTGTGTTGGCAAGGCGCTCAGCCGAGGGGAGCTGTCCAAGTTCGTCGATGAGATTGGACGTTCGGATGAGGGGCAAGACGTTGAGTTCTTGGTGAGGGCTTCCAAAGAGGAGAAGACGGACGTTGTGACTGCGGTTAACCATGGTGAGTGCTCATTTTTTCATTGTCACTTTCTAGTTGACCTTCTCACTTGCCCACCTCTCCGCCCTGATGGCAAAATCCTCATCATCGGTAGCAGTATCACCAACTTCACCAACGTCGCCGCAACCTTCAAAGGCATCATCTTGCACTCACCTCCTACAAAGCCCAGCTCATCGCCCACAAAGCCAAGATTTACGTCTGCCGCGCGGTCCCCATTGGCAAGAAGGTCTCAAATCTATGTGTCTATTCGGTTCATCCCATCCACTCCTTACAAATGTGCATATACTGATACTAACACAGGCAATTCCCTCGGCGTCCCCATCCCCATCCGTGTCTTCGGCCCTGACTCCCACATCACTGAAATCGTCCCCTCGCCCTTGGTCTAAAATCCACAACAAGCACAACAGCACCCATCAACATCCCTCCCACCGCACCTAGCTCCCCCCCAGATCTTACACGCAACACAATGGAACCCAGCACCAGCAACATTGGCACCATCCATGCCAGCGGCAAACGCACCCAGCAACAACGTTGTCGTGCGTTTTGCCTCCCTCATTGAAAAAGATGTACGGCCTGTTTATAGACCTTTTGACAAAGACACACGCAGTTTCGTAGGTGCTCTTCAGTCGTGCGCGATATAGGGTTGGACTTTTATTACAGCTCTAAATGCCTGCGCCCCAGCGTCACAGCTATGATCTACCCGTTCGGAGCCCATCATGTCTAGAAATTCTACTGGTGAGCGCGTTGACACAGCACTACCGAGGTTCTGATTGTTCTAACTTTGCATGAATTATTTTTAGGATTTGAGTGCTTGTCTCGTGGGCGGCTTGTTGACTGAGTGATTCCGATGGTGGTTGTGCGTCTGGTCCAGGTCGAGTGTCTAATGCAGGATGTCTAGACTACGGATACAAATACAAAAAAAAAAAACAATAACAATTGAACAACACGATCGAAGGGCGCTTGTAACGGTATTGGAAGAGACTATTTTTATCGCAATCATTGGTGCATCATTGCAACCGGTTGCAATGTTCACCGCGGCTGAGGAGTGCAAACAGTCCATTACAATGACTAAGATTGATTGGAACGGGTTTCAATATTTCAATGCCCATTGCAATGGGCATTGCAACCGCGATTGTAACGACCATTACAATTCACCCTCTATTATTAGAAGCCATTTCAAGCCGAGGTTTGTATTTAAACATTTCAATGCTTTGTAATGCATTGAAAGCTAAATTAGGAATTTCCGACAGGGGATGGTGAGGAGCGAGCACAAGGTATGATAACGAGAGAATGTAAAGGGGAAGTAAAGGAATGTATCCGCGTGACTCGGATGCGAAGAGTAACGCTCTTCGCATCAGTGAGTCACGCGGACGGCTCTGACGAATGTTCGAGCGTCTTGTTTTAATAGCATGGTCGGGGCGTAAAGGACATCGAGTCCTTACACTGGCCATGTTCATACCAAACTACCCCCTACATACCCTGTATTTTGCCCAACAGTGATCCAAATAAAATTCCGTTCTTGTAACAACATTCGAGACACTAGTTCTAACACCTTACTGTGCGAGACCGCCTCGTTTTTGTTGTGTTTTCGGTACGCAGACGCTTCAGTTGTTCTGAATGTGTATTTAGCTGTGGCGGTGCTGAACATCGCGAATCAGTACATCGATATTTGTCAATTCGTCACTAACCATCATCAGTCTATCACCTAATTGATAGGTTTGGTCTGTCAGCCTCGTCTAACATAAAACTCAGCTGCTGCACCACGCGGTCAGTACCTTTCATTCCTCCGTCCTCTCTCTTGTACTAAGTTTTACTGTATTTGCCCTTATAGACTATCAGAGGATGTTCGACTTGACATTTGGGTTCAAGGCCCTAGGAGCATTAGTCGCTGTCGTTCTCGCAGACAAGCTCCTCCGCGCTAAGATACGCTCAAAGTCACGCCTGCCTCTTCCTCCCGGTCCTCCTGGACATTAGCTGTTCGGAACTCCTCTGCCAAGAACCAAGTGAGTACATAAAATACAAAACTCTATGTGGACACTAACGGGAAGCACATCATAGCCAATCTCAGCAGTTTGCAGAATGGATCAATACCTATGGACTCGTCATCTCGCTTCGGATCGGGCCTAAGAAGGACACCAAGCAGCTGTGAATCGGTGTGTTGCACTCCATGCGTTGTTTTATGATGACTTATGCATTCAACGCAAGCTACGCCGCCTGCGTCATCTTGCGTGTCACGTATGGCAAGTCGACCCCCACCGCCACAGACGCCCCCGAGATCATCGTCATCCACAAAATGCTCATGCGACCTGGTGTATTACTGGTAGAGCGCTACCCGATATTAAAATACGTTCCGGGATACGCAACCGAGTTGGAGCAGTGGAGAAGGGAAGATAGTCAGCTCTTCCATGGCCATCTTGATCGTGTTTCGAGAGAATTGGTTGGTTCGTTCCACTTCTTTCCTGATCAGTACCTGACTGTTCTTCGTAGGCGACTGGCAAAGCTGGCCCCTCATTTGCTCGTTATCTTCTTGAGAACCTGTCTTCGCACAAGCTCTCGGACGAAGAAATGGCTTATCTCGCTGGATCTCTCTTTGGCGCTGGTTCGGACACGACTGCAGTTGCGATTATGGTTCTTGTCATGGCTTCTGCATGTTACCCCAAGGCTCAGGAGAAAGTGCAAGAAGAACTGGACGTCGTCATTGGTCGTGACAGAGGTAAGTCGAATATCGTTATTTATCTGAGTTGATGAATCTCATTCTGGTCGTTCCAGCTCCCACATTCGATGACTATAACTCCCTCCAAAAGATTGAAGCGTTCATGCTGGAGTGTCTTCGCTGGAGACTCGTAACGACTCTCGGATTCGCACACCGTGCACTGACTAATATCCCATACGTACGTTTTACGGTGCTCTGTCATGTTTTTTTTGTTCTAACTGCCTGAGCAGAAGAATATGTGTATCCTAGAAGGTGCTATCGTCTTTGGCAACCACTGGTACCGCCCAACATCCATTCCATGCGATATATGCTGATCACCTTTTAACAGGGCAATCTCTCGTGACACAAGCGTCTACTCCAACCCTGACCAGTTCGATCCTCAGAAGTGGCTCAAAACCGACGGCAAAATCCGGAATGACCTCAAGTTCCCTTCATTCGGTTTTGGACGCAGGTACTTGTCCCTGATATTAAACCCAGTTACCTACATACTAAAATGCGACGTGCGACATGCAGAATCTACCCAGGATAACATATAGCAAACCGCTCGATCTTCATCAACGCTGCGCTCCTCTTGTGGTCTTTCAAGATCACGCAGGACCCTGAGAACCCGATCGATGAGTCGGGTTTTGTGGATGATATTATTGCGCATCCTAAGCCGTTTGCTGCGTGTTTTGAACCGAGGTTTGGGGATGAGGCGGCGTTGAGGGGGGTGATGGGGAGGTATGATGAGGGATTGTAGGTTCTTGATCTTGAGCTGTGGTCTATTGTGAGCTTGGGATGTAATACTTTCGTTGGTATTTTGGCGCGAGCGGCTCTTCGGCTTAATACTGAAATCATATTCGTTTTGGTGTCTGTGGTAGATGTGACGTGGAGTATGGTCTTCGTACTTGGGTTCAGTTCGAGACAATGCGACAGCACTTCGTGGAACCAGTACTTGAAGATAGAAGCATCAGTATTGCATGTGTCGAGTATTCCACTCTTAATCTCTCTGACAGCACCCTTTCATCACGGCAGGAAGCCCAACAAACCTCGTCTGTATGTGATAAAGTTAACTTCACACAAGACAAGTCTTCCGTAGCAGACCAAATACAAGGTCAAGACGCAGGCGATTGACTTCAAACGCCAAGAACACTCGTATATATTCGACATAGATTACCGGGGGCTCTTCAGCCTAGGCGAGGATGCATCGCGTACTCGGGCTCGATGAGGTGGTAGTGTACCCATTCGTTGATCGAATCATAAACATAACGATGAGCCTGAGCTCAGGATAGTCGTCCTTTGTATTCTAACTTCCACAAACCGACCATGGTAGACAACCTGAATCTAGGGAGCACTTATAGCAACGATTGGATTGCAGTACGACTAGGCATATAGCAAATATATAACGTTTCGTAGGAGCGAAGGTACGAATGAAATCCTTGTGCAGGCCCAAAATGATATTGTGAGACTCGGTACAGTACAAGTGAAGGTCGTGGATCAAGAAATCGCAAATATATAGTGTTCAAGTTGTGCGGAGACTGTAGATCTGTGTTGTACTTCTATTAGTCATGACACGTACATATGTTGGCGCTACCTACCGGAGATGATCACGAAGACAGGGAATCCTTCTGCTCCCGACACTTGTGCCATGACGTGCCATGGGCGAAATAACTTAAATCGAGCTGCGAGGCTCGATTGTGTATCACGAGCATGTTCCCTGGAAAATGTATGGCTGGGTATAAGTGGACCGGGATCCAAAAGAGGAGCCGTCCGCCGGGCCCTACAACCCATCCTTCTTCGGTCAGGATGAGAGAGGCTGGAGTGTAAGAATCTTGGAAAAAGGAGGAGGGGGAACAAAGTGCGTGGATCTGATTGGATGAAAAACATATTGCAGGTGCTTCGAAGGGTTGGTGCCGGTTGAAAATATCAAGATCCCATGCCCGAATGGTATTATCGGAAGAACCAGACACGACATGTTTGCCGTTAGGCGAGATTGCGACAGATGAAACAGGTCCAGTGTGCCCTCGGAGAATGGCACCCACTGGCCCCCCAGTCTCTATATCCCACACCCGGATGGTCCTGTCATCTGAACCGGATATGATGTGATTTCCATCTGGCGAGATTACAACAGAGTTAACAGGCTCAGTGTGGCCTCGGAGAGCCACACCTAATGCCTTGCTAGTTCCCATATCCCACACACGGATGGTCTTATCAGCCGAGCCAGACACGATGCGACGCCCATCCGACGATATTGCGACAGAGCAGACGGTGTTGGTATGACCTCGGAGAGGGGCACCCAATGCCTTGCCTGACCCCATTTCCCACATCCGAATTGTGTTGTCCGTTGAACCAGAAATTATGCGGTTTCCGTCCGGCGAGATTGTGACAGATGAAACATAGTTGGCGTGGCCTTCGAGAGGGACACCTGATGCCACTCCAGTCTGTGCCTCCCACACCCGGACTGTGCGGTCATCTGAACTAGACACAATGCATCTCCCATCTTGTGAGATTGCGACAGACCGAACCCAGTCAGTGTGCCCTTGGAGGGGGGAACCCAATTCCTCGCCAGTCTCCATATCCCACATCCGGATGGTCTTGTCAAATGAGCCAGACACAATGCAATGTCCATCCTGTGAAATTGCAACTGACCGAACTGAGCCAGTGTGCCCGTGGAGAGGGGCACCCAATGCCTCACCAGTCTCCATATCCCACACACAGATGGTCTTGTCATTTGAACCAGATACAATGTGACATCCATCAGGCGAGATCACGAGAGAGTTGATGGTGTCAGTGTGACCCCGGAGAGCGGCACCCAATGCCTCGCTAGTACTTGTGTTGGCATCCCACACCCGAATTGTCTTGTCAAATGAACCAGAAACTAAGTGATTTCCATCCGGCGAGATGACGACAGACGTAACAGTGTCAGTGTGGCCTTGGAGAGGGGATCCTAATGTCTTTCTAGTCTCCATATCCCACACCTGGATGGTTGCGTCAACTGAACTAGATACGAGGCGATTTCCATCCGATGAGATTGCGATAGAGAAAATGGCGGTAGTGTGGCCTTGGAGTGGGGCACCAAATGCCTAGCCACTCTCCAAATCCCATACTCGGATCATTTTGTCCTCTGAACCTGACACAATGTGATATCCATCCGGCGAGATTGCAACGGACCAAACAGTGTCGGTGTGGCCTTGGAGTGGGGCACCAAATGCTTCGCCAGTCTCTAAATCCCATACCCGGATCATTTTATCACGGGCACCGGATACAATGCGCTTGCCATCCGGCGAAATTGTGACAGACAGAACACCACCAGTGTGTCCTTTGAGACGGGGACCCGATGCCTTGCCGGTCTCTGCATCCCATACCCCGATTGTCATGTCCGATGAACCAGATACAATGTGCTTTCCAGTCTGACGAGATTGCGACAGACCGAACAGCGCCTACGTGTGCCCTTGAAGAGGGACACCCAATGCTTTGCCAGTCGCTGCATCCCACACCCGGATTGTCTTGTCCGATGAACCTGACACGATACGCTTTCCATCCAACGAGAATGTGATAGACCTAACAGCGGCAGTGTGACCTTGAAGAAGGGCACTCGATGCCTCGCCTGTCTCTAAATCCCACATCTGGATCATTCCGTCATGTGAACCACATGCGATGAGTTTTCCGTCTGGTGACATCGCAACCGAGTGAACCCAGGAATCCCCATGGAGTATCTTTTCCATGAGAGGCCAATTTACAGCATGACCAGCGGCGATGCGGGGGGTGCAAGGGAACTGTACAGCGAACTTTTGAGATATCTTCGACTGAATTGGAGCGAACGGCAGAGCGGATAAGTATAAATGTGGAGTGGAATGTAAAATGGCGGTCGCGAAAGTTCGAACGAAGCGCTGGGTGTCCCTGGCAGTGTTGTCGACGTGAGCATATTCGACATGATCCTATGACCATCCCACTTCTCGTAAGAATCTATCGGTCCTAAGAACGAGCTCGAGCTACGCACCTTAAACCAATGTGTGATAGACGAGAGGCACCCTACCGAGCCGCCAAGGCTTTTCATCAGGCATAGTGCTTCCAACCACCAAAGGAGGCGCTCCCCGTCGAAGAAAGCTGCGATTTCTTTAGCGAGTGATGGCTCGAAGGACGTAGCTCCCACATGAGTCCCCCAAAATCGACATGAATATGACAGCACAGTCGGAATGGACTCTTTCACTCGTTTCTCCAAGTTAGGGACAGCAGAATTGGGTAGGTAAGAACTCTCTAAAGAGCAGATGTTGAAGCAAAGTTCGCGCTCCATGACCCGAAACGAGGCAAAGGCAAGGTCGCTTTGTACCGACGACACGTCGATGAAGAAGTCTCGGCTCCGTGATTTGTCTGTCAGGAAGTCGTAGAAGGATGCGTGGAGGGGTCGTATAGGAGTTTGGGAGTCCATGGTCCCGGCCAACAGCGACCCTAGTGGCCCAATAACCCGCTGCATTTTGTAACGGCAAGTACCGGGTGTAAAATGCAGTCGCATAGCGGTCAATGCAGTCATGGGGAGTGGTTCCAGTGATGCAAGGATTTGCCCCATCACTGAGCGAAACACGGGGATAGCCTCCCCGCGCTCATCCGAAGGCAGTGTCTCTTCCAAGATGCGTGCATACATAAAATCCAATAGACGTGTTCCTTTTTCAGATGTTCCAGCAACCACAGCTTCGAACTTATCCATAGGATCCAGGCCAACCCTGTTCGTACCCTTGATATACTCGCATATAAGACGAGCCCATTCAAACATGCCGTCGGATTTCAGAGCGAGAGTCTTGAAGTGGTCATCATCGAACACGTTGCGTAGATCTTTCAGTCTATTGGCGATATAAAGCTGGATGTCGTGTTCTGTGGACGCGGACGAAATATCATCCAAGGAGACATGGCGAACATGTGGCGCGGTGTGCAGAGCGTTGCTAATGTCTTCCAATGGACGGGAAGTGACAAGAATACGGATGTTTAGTGGGATGTCGGATGGTGTGGAGGAAGAACTGTTCTCGCCAGCGAGCAGACGAAGAATCTGTTCCCGGGAACTCGCGTCGCCACTCTCGTCCAACGCCTCGATGACGATCAGGACTGGTGCGGCGATGGCTTCCGAGGCTTTGCTTGATGGTCCTATGATTAATTCCCGCCATTGTTTTGTGAGGTCTGAAGTGCGCTTCAGTCCGTTGTTATCATGAACCGCTTGCACCAAGGCTCGCCGCACGATAGGGTTGCAATCCGCCAAATCATTTGCGATAGTCGTCAAAATTTTGGCCTGTCGATCTGCTTGCTGTGTGCGATCGAAGCAGAAGCACGAGCCAAGGCCCCCACTCTCGGTGTACCAGTCCGCTATCGTGTGTGCGATAGCAGATTTGCCCTTGCCTGCTGTGCCAGAGAGCCACAACATACGCGGAGCACTCTCATCGGTGCTACTGATCCAAGTCTTGATCTCCGACAGAAGATCCTGCCGCGTATTTGGCAGACAACATTTGGACGTATTGATTCCGGCACCCTCTGCACAATTCATGCTGATGAGGTCCAGAGTCTCAGCTATGTCACGGATCGCGGAATGTTAGATGAGGCTCAATGAGACCTGAAAGCCGACTCCTACCCATACGGTGGACAATTACAACTGTGTCACGAGCCACTCTGTCTCGGAATTGCCGCATGAGACTATCGAGGACATCGTTGTAACTTTGGATCGCGGCCTGTGTTTCTTTAAAGGCGTGCTTTCCAAGTCTTTTCCCTGTGCAAAGATTCAACAGTGAGTCATAGGTTGCGCAGTGGTGAGTTCAACTCACAGGCGCTCGTCGTCTCAGAGTAATGAGCGATGAAATCCGCGCACTCTAGCGTCTGTCGCGCTATCTTCCCATAAATTGCTGGCATGGATGGAACATTGGCCAACGCCTCCTCTTCCGTGATGAAAGTATAGACCTCAGAGATTTTCGAGAGCAAACCAGAAACAGCAGCATCGCAGTCTGCCTGATCGAGAATAATCTGTCACCAGACGTTCTTAGTAACTTGCAAGCTTGAACATACAAAACAAACGTACCTGGGATGCGTAAGTGAAGATGCTCAATGCCACCTTTGCATAGGGATAGATCTATGCACGAAGATCAGTGACGTAAGAGATACAGATAGAGGCCCGTACATCTGCAAGCCCGTTAGCGATTGCGTTGAACGCCTTCAAGGGTTTAAGTATCGCGGAGAACGTGTCGATTGTATCAGGAACGGACTGCAGGTTGTTCGTCTCCGAAGCAGCATTCTGGGCCATTACGGGGACATTTTTCATGCCTGCGACGCCTTTGGTGGCATTGGCGATTCTTTCATTCACAAACTTCGGGTCACGTTGTTCGGCCTGATTACAAACGTTAGTACATTATCGAAAGAGACGGATAAGAATGATCCGAACTACGATGATCGAATCCACCTTCGGAATGCCTGAATCGGAAGCCTGGTCAGGATTTGGTTCGATAGTGGGAACAGTGGGAGTGGGAGCAGTGAGTGAAGAATCCTGTGGAAGTTGATAGCATTCAATGATTCATCACAAGTGGAACGTGCCAAGCGTTGCACATACCTGAGTTGTCTCAGCGGATAGAAGATCCTGTGCGCTGAAACTTGCAGCAGCAGGTTCAGGGCTCGGAGACTGTCGAGCGCTTCGAGAGGAATGCTTGCCCCAGAACTTGGGAACCCGTAACCCCGATAGTCCTCTGCGACTTGGAGATGCATTCCTCGAAGGTGGGAGAGAGGATGGCTGGAACGACATCGTTACACAACCAGCACTTAGATATAAGTAGAATATTTAATACCTCAACTTCACTGGCTCCGCTCTCCACTGGCAAATGAGGATTCGAGCGGCTTCGCCCCAGCGACAACCCAACGAGCTTCTTCCGAGGAAGATTCATCGTGAAAGCACGGCTGAAGCTCTGAGTCTAAAGAGGAGGTCACTATGTGCAAAAGGGATGAGGAGGGTGGACAGGCGGCTGCTGCGTCTCTGCACGAAAGCGAACATGCGATTGGAAGCGCCCATTATCGCAATGAGCCGGACTGAGTTCTGATGGTGGAATCTTATCTGAATCGAAGACAGACCTGCCCACGAGTAGTCCTGGTAAGCAGTACTAGTACCATCTACCACTGGTATTACACACTGGCAGCACATCATATTTCGGTGGGTGAGCCTCTGCGCCTTTATTCAATATTCAATGTGCATGTTTGGTTCATCGCCGATGTCGAACACTGCCTTTGCTGTGGTATTACCGTATAGCTTCTGCTATATAGTCACGACTCGGATTCCCCGCCAAGTTTCATCGACAAGTGCCTACTCTAAGGCCCCCTCCTTCATTTGAATTAATCAGTCAACCTCCATATGCCTGCAGCTCATAGACTTATAAAAATACGACTCGAGCTGATAACTCGCGTTGATATTTTCTCTCTGGTTCCAATAGCCACAGCATGGCCTCTCCAGCGTCGACCCAAACGTGTGGCTCTGCTAACCCGGAAAGTCCTGCTCCACCCGATGTGAGTGTGATGTCTGCTAAGCATAATCATGTATAACCCCAACGCTGTTGCAGGCATCCAAGCTGAAGATCACACACTCGAAAACACCGAAGCCATTGCAGCCCGTCGAGACATTACGTTTCGGCCAGGTGAGCAACACCTCAGACGGCCATATCTATGTCGCTCTAATGATCAATATGCCAGACATTTTCGGATCACATGATCGTCGCAAATTATGATCCTGAAACAGGATGGTCCGCGCCTGAGATTAAGCCTCACGGGCCCATTACACTCGATCCCTCCTGCTCGTGCTTCCAGTATGGCGGAAATGTTTTTGAGGGTATGAAAGCTTATCTTGGGCCCGACGGCAAGGCACGCTTGTTCCGCCCAGACTTGAACATGCGTCGCTTGGAGAGATCTTGTGCACGTCTCGCTCTTCCCGTGAGTACCATTGCATCTGTTAGGGAGTGTCTCTGATTTTATGGCACCATGATCGTGCAGCCCATCGACGGTGATGCCGTTTTGGAACTGATACAGCGTTTGGTGGATCTTGAGAGGCGCTGGATACCTAAGGAATCGGGATATAGTTTGTATCTGCGTCCTACCGTCATTGCAACCAAACCAGGTTCGTGGAATCAGCCAATACTATACGTATATTCACCCGATCGCAATGTAGGTTTGGGAGTGATGGCGTCTGACCATGCTATGCTTTACATTTTGGCAATGCCGACTGGACCATTCTACCGAGTATTGAAGCCAGTTGCTCTCTTCGCTGTCAGTGAGAACGTGCGCGCATGGCCAGGCGGAACTGGAGGGCACAAAATCGCTGGCAACTACTCACCCGGCTTCCTGCCCCAACAAACAGCTGCAGAGAAAGGCTACGACCACATCCTTTGGTTGTTTGGCGATGACAGAAGAATCACCGAGGCTGGAGCAATGAACTTCTTCGTTGTGGTCAAGAGGGATGATGGGGACGGTGAGTTTCAATTCGACATGTTCGATATGTATCATTTACTCTCCGTCGAAGGCTTGGACCTTATCACCGCCCCTTTGGACGGTACTATTCTACCTGGAGTCACTAGAGCATCCTGTCTCGCCCTCGCAGGTGATCCAGAATTCCAAAAGGAAAGCTCGCTGCGCTTGCATCCACAAGAAATGGTGTATACCATGAGTGACCTCGAAAAATGGTCGTCCGAGGGTAAATTTCTAGAGGCGTTAGCCCTAGGCACATCGGTTATTATTATACCTTGCAACAAGATTGGGTACGAGGGTAAGGATATCGTACTTCCTGGGGCTGGGCTGGGACCAGTTGGCACGGCACTCCGGAAGAAGATACTTGATATCCAGGAGGGCAGAACAGAGTGGAAAGGATGGGGCGTCGTCTGCCCTTAGTCGTGTTGCAGCTAGCAACAGCACAAAACTGAATACCAGCGCATGTGTAGCCTCGTACTATAGACGGGCTGGTTACCGATCTACAATCGAATGACATCCTCTGATTTGACCGATTGAGATGATACTGCCGCAGTTCTGGAGTAGCCGAACTGCGGAGTAAATTTCAACACGAGTTCTCCCATCCCCTGGCATGTTGATCTTGCACATCTCTGTGGAGATTGATCCATCACGAGCTGAAGTAATTTTCGTACTTATCAGACCTCAGGCCTCATGCATGCATGCTCCATGATCGGCACCACATATCAAACGTGAACGAGGACATGCCCTGAACCTTGATGAGTGAGTGATGGCGATCTCGAGAAGATAGGATCACTGTAAAGGCAGTAAGTACTATGAGGTTTTGGTATGGCTGCGGCGTAGATCAGCTGGAAATAAACCAGGCAAGAAGCTTAGTCCATAGCGTTTCAGTCTGGGCGAAGTTAAGCTGATTACACGGGGCGGTTCTGATTGTTTAGGACGATCTGACAATGACAGTAACCGCATCATGCAGGTACGATCACTGTCAGTTTGTTGAGGCAGGATCACGAAATAAGTGGGCAGAAAAAAATCGAAATTTTAGGGTGGCATGAGGTTTCAAGGTTGTGATCAGCAGTCCAGACTATGCTGTGATTTTTTTAAACACGTTCTCTCCGAAATATTCTGTCAAGGTGAAGTAGCATCTCAGATCTCATTATTAGCGTCTGACGGGCTTCTTCAACTTGAAAGTTTACTTACTTACACTCTGGCTTCCATTTTGATCACTCGGATCTCGGAGCACCAATATCATCCCTTCCTTTCCGATCGCTCGCTGGACCCTTGACGAGGGTTCACTGTGTCTCTTGATTGATTGAACAAGGTCATAACGACGACACAGTCAACCTGGGATTCATTTCTCAGATCTATATCCCACCCAAACTAGGGTCGTGAATTCGAGCATTGCTGGTGTGCATGTAGCGATCCATGGTGCTGGTTCCTGGATTGAAGATGCAAAGCAGAAGCACGCAGTTGCACAGATGCTCAATATAGATGAGGAGTCCTGTAGGCTATTACGCTTACACAAACCACTCATCTCCATTGAGAATCCACAAAATTCCTGTGGATCGCGGCACCTCAAGCTAAGCGGCGGGCATGGCAGAAACTCTGCATTGGACAACCTTGGACGACCAGGCAACGTCATCAGGATGCGACTTGATTTAGCATCTTTGCCACTGAAAACCTATTCAGCACATTACTACTAATAGCGATCGAGCCTTGCCGATGTGTATCTGACCATTTGTGCATAGTGTTGAAGTGAAAAGGCAAAGCAGAAGCATGCGTTGCGCAGATGCTCAATGTAGATGACCATCCTATCAGCTACTAGGGGGCGCCAGGGGCTCATATCCATTGAGATTGCTGTGGATCTCCTATCGCGGCACCTCAAGTGGCGGCCTTGGCAGAAACCGTCCTAGACATTGGTCACGTTTCACTGCACGGCTATTTGGCTTTGTTTGTTAACAGCTTCCGATCCTAACATGGCGAATGAAAACTGCTCAGCGATATCTGTTCCCCGGAATACATATACCTACAATATCTCTAGCGTCCGGACGTCCATCATGCTGCGAACAGTAGTGGTGTCTTTCACTCGTGCAATTATATTGCGATCTGACGCGATTCTCTTGTATTCTCCGCCGGGCTGCTGCGCCAACAAAAACGCGCTGAAAGGTTGTCCAAGACGAACGATAAACCGCAATGCTTGCAAGTGAGACTCCGAATAAACCACCCCTTTTTTTTCAGGAACGCCGTGAAGCGCATCAAAAAATGAGCCGAAAAAATGTCCAAGACAAGGAATAAATCGCGACCCATGGGACCGAGACGTGCCAGCGAGATTGTCTAATGATGACGGGGCGATGGACCAATCAGACAAGCTCTTCATTTCGTCCAGTGCAGAGTCGGGTAGCTCAAGGAAATAACGGCTCCACGGACGGACAAGCAACAATGTCTGCTTAGTGTCCATTGCCCCGGAGAACTGACTCGGTTTGTCTTCCGTGGTGATCAGCAGGTCACAAAGCCCGTCTGCCTGGACTTCATACGTGACAGTTGTCTCCTGGCCTTGACCACGCCTCCGTCTGACTGCTGTGACACGGAAGGTGATGCAAGGCAGATGCAGTCTGCAGTCTGCAAAACGAGGAGCACTCAGCTGGTCGAACAGGGTATAGAATTCCGAAGCCAACTCCACAGTCACGGTATTTCGCAGGACAGAGACTGATTTCTGCATTTCATCTTTGGTCAAAGATGGAAACGTGGATGGCGGAGCTTTGTAGGATGTGATATCAGCTGGCAGGCAGCTATTGAATTCTGATGATTTTCCGACCCAGTCCAGGGCAGTAATGTCACCCGAGCGAGTTACAATCTCCTGTAAGAGCCGCCTGAGTGCGCTATGTTTCTTTTCGCCATAGATGACAGGTAGGTGGACGCCGAAGATACCAAAAAATGAGTATGCGATGTCTTCCTGCAAAGTAGTGATACGGGTAGACGCCCATTGAAGTTTCTCCCGGGCATCCCCCATCCCTGGATGGAAGGCAACGAGGGCACTTGGGTCTATGCCCGTTGCGCGGCCCAACTCCCGCATGATCGCGACGGACTGCTTGTGGTTGGGAGAGTGATCATCGAGATATGGGGTTCAATCCTTCTGATAAAAACGGATGACTTTGGGAGCTAGGGATTCTACAACAGTCCATCCTCGTCTGTTCCACTCGCTGTTTGCAAGTGCGCCAGACGTTGACGAAGGGGTGACATCTGCCAGATAGACAATCGTAAGTGCTGAGCGGCGATACCAGACGAACATGGAGTTGAACGATTGTTGGAGCTCAAGATCGTCATTCTTGTCGATGCAGCATGTATCGCTCCACGCCCAGCGATACCCCGCCTCACGAGCAATTTTGCAGAATGACTGCAACTTCAGGATGCCGCCGACTGCATCCAACTCGTACAGGACCTTGTTCTGGATATCGTGCAGCAACGGCTCCTTCCCTTCCCACCTATGGAATAGCATGACATAACCAAAGCTCATCTCCACCATTTTTTGGAGGCTCCCTATTGGCAGATCTGCATGGTTCATTGTAAAGGACAACAGCTCATTATACCCTGTGCTCGTTTTGAAGACGCTTATTTGCGCCTCTCGATCGCACAAGAGCCCGGTGGTGGTGTCGAATACACGAAGCGGGGTATCATCGAGTTGAGTATGAATGACCGTTCGAATAGCACCCTCTGCTTCGGATGGACTGAGATAATGCTGGCGCAAATCTGGAGAAAAAGTCAAACATTGTGAAGTATGCGTTACGCAGGGCTTACTTTGTATTTGCGTGTCAGGACTATTTTCCAACTTGAAGAGCATGATTTCGAAGGTCGCGATGGCTTCATCATAGCGTTGTGCGCCATGAAGGGCTGCGTGCTTCAACTGGTATCCACGATAAGAGGAAGGGTTGAAATCGATGACCTGACACTAAGATGAGCATCGCTCGTGAAACGAAAGATGCAATCGCACCGCTTGTGCATTGAGAAGTGCTGCATCGAGGGCAAGATCGAGGGCTGTCTTGTTCATAACGTCACTCTGCATGGAGCATAATCGCATTACGTTATAAGAAGTCGATGGTGAGAACGTACCTTGACATAAGGCAAACTGCTTTGGAGAACTGCCCACTTTGAGATCTTTTTATCCTGGCCTCCGCTGAGGATGATTTCGTAGCCATCCGTGGAGAAGGTGAGGCAGCTCACCCAGCCAGCGTGCTCGAATATGGCGATGGTTCGCCGATCCGAGAGCCGCCAGAGGCGGACATGGTTGTCGTCAGATGCAGAGGCAACGACGGTGCCAGCAGAGTTCACGGCGATGGCATTGATACTTTGAGTGTGGCCTTCCCAGGGATCACCAACCTGCTTCCAGCTGGTTGATGGATCCCACTCCTGTATGGTGGGATCATCCCAGTTAGATCCTGAGAGAAGTGTCCCACTAGGTGTCCACGCGAGTGATAAGTTGGCAAGTTTGCGATGCATTCCCTTCTGCCTGTATTCCAAATTTGTACATTCGAAGATGTCGCAATGGCAAGATGTTCGCCAGATGGCGAATACCTGAACGCAGCTAACTTTCGCGTGACAGTGCAATACGGGATTTCCTTGCACTTGCCATGTTTTTGCGTTCCATAGCTTCGTCGTATAATCTGAACCGACCGCCAGGACAGCGCCATCTGGTGAAAAGTCCAGCGAGGTGATGGAACTGGAGTGGGCCTTGATGACTTGCCAGGTTAGAGGTAACCATGGTTCGCCAGTGTCCCCATCCCATGCAATGAGTTCACCGCTCTCATCACCGCTTGCTATCAATTGCCCGTCTCCTCTTATTGCCACTGCTCGCACATATCCGTGATGTCCCTCCATTTTTTTCAACATACCCCCGTTCTTCAAGTCCCACAGACGAAGCGTACTGTCCATCGAGCCCGTCACCATGCGTCGTCCATCAGGGAAGACTGCGACCGCTGATATGGCCGCCGATTCAGTGGTCTTTAAACGCTCGAATAGGTGTTGTGCTTGGAATGAAGGGTTGTGCTGCTTCTTCCAACATATCGATCAACTTAAAGTTGAGCACCGTCAGGTGTGGACTTACGGATACTGTGTGTGTACTCGATGTTTTTATTCACATTGTTGAACTGTCTTATCAGACGCACCGCCATGAGACTCTCTCCATCAAAGTTCTGTCAAGGGCGCGACTGCGCCTAATGATGGCGTGTTTCTGATAAATCCTCACATGGTGTGATGTTTTAAATGATGGGCAGCCCTGCTTGTTCCGGTATTTCTTGATGGTGTCGAAATGAACTTGTTGTGCGGATTGCCTTATCTTGCTCTAATAAGTTGCCAATGGGCGTGTGCTACTCTTTTTCCTTTACAGCATTATGGTAGCTACTCGTTAGGCGCCAGAGTCATTCACCGCTCGCAAATTTGGCTGTATCCAGGAGGTTCTGATATCAGAACTGCTCGACAATATCACTTGTTGTGCCATCTGCGTAAGGCTGTGACATCCGAATCAGCTTTCTAGACATAACGTCCTGAGAAAGTACTTATTTCACGGCTCACTGCCAAACTCCTGTTCTACACGAGTAGGGCTGTCCGAAATAGGGCCGAAGGCTCTAAATGACAATGATTCAGAAAAACACTGTTCCAGAGCGTGATGCGCATTTGGACGTGTGTAGGCATCGAACGACCCTCAAAATCACTGGCGGGCGCACTGAAAAGGTCTGCGTTCCTAATTGCCAATCTTCCTTGTGGGAACACAGAACAGAAGTCGTCCCATTTCTACATATATATGATATGATCTGTCTCCACGGCGCCTTAAAGACTTAGGATAAATTTACTCCAGTACCTCACCTACAGATAACGATTGTTCAAGTGTAGCATCGAGAACAATGATAGACTCACCACCACATCGTGAAAAATCCGCTTAGCGGAACCACGAAGGTATAACCACGATAGCGTCAATACTGCCATGCATTTCAAAATCTTCTTGACAGCCTTGATTCGCCTTGTCCATCCCCATTTCTCGGCGCCGACCGCCACAAAATGATCCCAATTTGGTCTGCGATGCCACCACCACCAAACCGTCACAGCCCAAGGGAACGGATTGAACAACTTGCCTGTGCCGTTCGTACGCGCCCAGGAGTAGCACTGAACGAGTACAGAGCGAGAGATCCGTTCTTGAAGCTTGACATTATATGCATCCGTGGGTGAAGCTTTGACGGTAAAGGATGAGGCGAAACCGGTAAGGACCGGCTCTATGAGTTGAAGGATGTATGCAACCTTGTGACAATCTTGAATACAAAAATACAAAAGTTACGCTAGACTTACTTGGACCTCTTCCACGAACAACGTCGATGTTGGTGTTCCAGTATTTGGTCCTGTAATTGTTACTTCAGGCGACAGTCGATGAGGACCCGCTTCCACATGAACTCACCAGCTAGCAAGTAAAAGTTCGGTATGTCAGGAATTGCAGTCCCGAGGTATGCGGTAGGGCCACCATGCGCATCATAATAGCCTTGGATAGTAAGTCCATTCAAGCCCCGAACGTGCATCGGGTACCGCTCCTGTGTTTACAATTGGTATCATATGGAACATTAGATCGTGTGTAGCACTTACGCCAATGAATCCAGTCGCGTACACGATAACATCACACGGCAACATTTCACCTAAACTATATGAAGAAAGCTCGTGATGATGCAATCTCCGGCGCATACATACCAGTGTTTGTGACGATGCCATTCTCCACTATTTCGGCGATTCCGTCAAAGTTCAGCGTCAAGTTAGGGCGATAGAGGCTAGCCAGGAAACCACTGTTTGCAACTGCATGGAATAAAATAAGAAAGAACATCAATTTGATCACCAGAAACGAACCTGTTCGCTTGCAACCTGGAGCTGTGGAACATGTGAGCACAAAGAGAATTCCTTGATCAAAAACACGTACGATGATTGGGTATCATATGAGCATGGTATCTACTCGGTGTGTTATCGAGTATGTATTTCGTCATCGCCTGGGAAGTAGCGTTGGACCGAGTACCCCGAGACTCTCGCAACCTACTCACCTCACGTCGTTTCTTGACAGTTTTTTTACTCGAGGGTAAGAGAGAGGGAAAATCGAACTACAATTAAGGTCAGCATGCCAAAACCCCGCAAAAGAGTTGACCCAACCCAGAACATGATCCAAGCTCGGTGCAGTCCGCATCGCCAGAGGGATGTTGGCGAATATCCATTTCTCAGTGTCGGAGTACGGAATATGTGTCTTGGATGTATAGTTTAGTTATCGAAACGTCCAACGAGCGCAAAGAACCTCACTCGAGTGTTGAACCAGGTCGGGGTGCGGATGAAGTTAATTACCTCGACAGACGGGTCTTCAGATATAGATGGCACGAATTGTGCTCTTGTTGTATGTCACCACCTAATACATGCGCAGAAGTCGTGCAACTCACCCGGAAGATGCATTGCCAATCACTGCGACAGCGCTTGTTCTGCAGATCTATTGACCCTGGCCATCTGTGCGGAGTGAAAGGAAGCCCCCTGAAACTTCAGAACTCCAGGGATCTCATACGGAATCTTTGGGGTTTCCAAGATACCAACGGCAGATATCACGACGTGGGCCACACTGGTCAGTCCTCTTGCCTGAAAAGACATCTTCCGCAACGAGAGTATATTGTTGTTTTGCGCTATCCCACTCAGCAGACAACACTTTTGTGTTGAATGCGATGTGTGGATACAAATCATATTTCTTTGAGAGCTTAATCCAGTAGGCTTGAATCTCCGGTTGAAGGCCGTGTGACTTGTTCCAGTGTGGGTAAAGGTCAGATGATAAGCTGTACCAATGAATTTGGACATCCGACGAGCATCCCTATAGAAGAACCTTCGAGGTGAGCAAATAATTGCAGTTGTTGTTATTGATCCATACAGGATATGTGTTGGCCTGTACAAACATAGTCAGAGAAACGTTTGATGCGTCGATATCAACGTACCCTCCACACTCCACCGACTTCAGATCCTTTCTCATATACCTATGGACGGACTCAGCAGCATGTCGCTCGTTGGATGGACTCATGCACGCACCGTAAAATTGTGAAATCCGAGCTTGGTTTTGAGAGCAATAGCTTGGGTCAACCCGCCAACACTGCGAGTGGATACTCAGTGTTGATATAATCAGATCGAAAGCAATAAGTACCCAGCGCCAACGATGGCGACTCTTCGGTGGGAGTCACTCATGTAAGTAAGTAGCTATTCTCAAGATCCTGTCGATGTCCCTTTAATACTCACTCACCTGGCGCGATAGGCTTTAGCTAACGAGGTCATATGGCCTGTCAAGCCCTATCGCGATTCGCGCGAAACTCGTCTAATCCCAGGAAGTCTTTATCCTAAATAAGACTGTGAGATATCTGAGAAGTTTGGGATTCTATCCTGAAGCGATGTAGTACGGGCATAGGGCTAGAATAACGTCCGCGGACGAAAGCATTTACATGAACGTTAGACTACAGCACGGTGCTGAGCGGACATTTATGTTCGGCAGGCTCTGGATATTAATGTTATGATTCACCGATTGAATCGTACAAATAACGGTGAGCTCGATGATAGTTGTCCTGGCTTGGCCCAGGAAGGAGGGGCGCGGTCTCAATAGTTATAGAAGGCACTTGCACATGTTCGATAGAGGACATCCGCGTGAGTATACTTCTCTCCCGTTCAACGATGCTACATAGAGGGATAGAATTATGCTCGAGTGATAAACAGCGAGAAACAGACGCACTCCCGCATGACGGTCGCATTGAACAGGCGCTTGGCATGCCGCTTACTCTGGTTGTCCTCGTATTGGTCCGTTTCGTCGACGATCTCTTCTGATATAATTTCCTGGAAGAGACTATTATGACATGTACTTACGACAGCTAAGTGAACACGATACCTCGATGACATCTGGAGCAACGCAGAAAAGCAGTTAGGAAGTGATAATAGTGCGCATAACCGGATGGTTCACCTTCCAAAGTAATCACACCAATTCCGCCACCAGCGGAACCAGGCGTCCGACTTATCAACAATAAATGAGCGCGCCCTGTTTGGCTAAAAAAAAATCGCCTCCATTGTCACTTGACTGGCATGAGTGGAAGCAAGAAACGAGAGCATACAAATAGTCGAGCGCTTGGAAACAGTTGATTGATGGTGGGGCCTCGGGTAAAATGGTCAGAGGGAAGTGCGAGACTGGGAGTCCTTGCGCGGGGTCATACATCAGCAACTGTCACCAAACTGTCAACAAGCTATTCAAACCAAGTGTGTTTCTGCACCTTCTTGATCAAAAGGAGGCCCTCAAATTCGAGTGGATTTCCTGGTTGGTGCACGGGAAACCGAGAGAAGCCGCTGGCGAGGCTGAAGTCGTGTGAGTGCGCTTCTGCGAAGACAAAAATTGTTTTTTGAATACATAGCGTCAACAGTGGAGTGGTCCAGAATTGTATCCGAGCTCAACATGACAACGTCCTGCCAATAATAAAAACCCGCATAAGTACTGAGCACATCCAAAGAAAGGGCCAAAATACCGACACAAATGGGAGTCATGATCGTCTCCACATTCTTACTGCTGAGCTCCAGAACGCCATTGAGAATGCCGATCTCGTCATCATGCAAAGGCTCTTGGCCAGTACGGTGGAATTGGAGGAATGATTTAAGTTCAGCTTTCTTGTAGGTGTGAGTACCGTGAGCTCCCAAGGCGCGGTCGAGAAGTTTGGCTGTTGGATATGCGATGGGTGCTGTGCCAGGGCAGACGTTACTTTCAATCCTGGTAGTCAAAATGCGCGCGCACCGAAGAGGTACATCAAGAAGAGAACAAATGGTGCACATCGCGCGCCGATGGCGAGTCCGTATCTCGCGCAAAATGCTTGAGGTATAACCCTTCGGTAGGCAGGTCATGATACAATCGCAGTGCATGGGACATCGTACTTACTCTCTGTCCGTCAAGGAAGAAATGTTTATCCACCATGATGCTCCAAACGAATGGCAAACGTACCCAAATATAACTGAGGAGCGTCCCGTCAGTTTGATTGGATGCGTGAATTTTGCTACTTACCGATGGCAGTTGTTGAAATTACTATAGCAAGTAAACCTCCTCCAAGCTGATAAGTCCATTAACTCTGGACCGAAAGGGGCCGTTACCGAGAATATGCTCACCGCGCTGTCAAGAAAGATGGGCAAGCTCTCGTTGATGACCTAAAACCCGATCCTCATCACGCAGAACAAAATCGTATATAGTCAAGGATACGAACCACATTGCTGAGAAGTAGCACCTTGATCGAGCTTGAGAATGAAAAGAATAGAGAACAAGTATATACTTACCACCAAAACCCAGTGGCGACCCCTTTGCATGAGGTTTAGCACTGATCGTCGACAACTCAGAATTGGGTGACACCCCTTCAATAACTACACACACCAATCTGTGCATTTTTCCGTTCTGTCTTATCTTCTGATGAGGTAGATAATACACGGAGATGAAGTTCGTCAAGCCCCATGAGACCAAGTGTTAATCTGGCGACATAAATCCGATCAACATCTGCTGAGCTCAATAAGCGACCTACCCAGCGAAGACGCCTCCCGCAAGAACCAGAAGTGCGCTGGCGATCATTTTCCACCAAAATTCAAATGAATCGGGTGAATCCTTGGTAGGGACCTTGGGGATGAACATAACGCAGCAAAATTACTATGCAGAAAATATCCAGATGGATAATTAGTTATAACGGTGAACGCAAATACTGTTTATGCTATCGGGCCGTGTGTGCAGATATTTCACATCTAATGCCGTCCTATCATGATGGATGAAAGTGCTTCCGACAGCTGTTGTGTACAAACTGTGCAGCGCACACTACGTCCGCGGGGGCAACACAAAGAGTGGTTGCAAGCTTTCTCTGAGCTGCTGGAGGACCCTTTTTAGGTCAACCTCGCAATGAATCGTCCTCAGTCGTATCGATATAGTAAAGGAAATTGGACGCTCACAAGATGTATCGACATCTATCAAATATAGTCTAATAAGAGACCGCTGAATTCGTTAAAGCAGGATAAGAGAACCGCACCAAGGAGCTCAGAGACACTCACAGGGAACCAGATTTCAGTCGCGGCGGGGAGGAGCGAGACAGAAGAGCGAGACAGAAGAGCGCGGCAATCAGAACGGTCAATAGAAGGCAATAGCGAGGAATTCGATTTGACAAGATGAAAACTGGACCTGAGGCTCGCAGCTTTGGCAATCTATCTCCTGTAGTCAGACCAGATAGAAGGAAAATGGACGTTCCTTCTTTGTTATGGACGCGTATATATATATATATATGGATGGATGGGCTTGTCCATGTCATGACTCATGACTCATGACGAGCATACACTGCGCCGTGTATGCACCAATATCATCGTTCCACGTAAGATCTACCCTAGATGAAATAATGCGGCATGATCTCATCATGCGCTGTCCGTTGAAAGATAAGCATACTGCCCTCCAAGATGAGCCCCACAGGGGACGCGTGTATGCGTGCCAGAGCCCGCTGCCTTTGAAATGAACAAGAGTCCTTCCACTCGGTGCCCCACAACCTCCCACAACGCGGAGAAAGGCCTGTGTCCGGTTCATGATGGTCTTGTAGTAATTTTCCTCATTCAGACTGATCGTCCCTGATGCTGTTCCCAATAAACGTTGGCAAAAGTTGCTTGCGGAAACGTCCTGATGGGCCTACTGGCGGTACCAGTAGAGCTTCATGGCATCGGGGCGACTAGTAGCACTGTGTTTTTGCAAGTCATGAAATCAGTTGCTATAAAATGCAAAAGCAACCAAAGTTTAGTGTGGAGTGGCAAGCCGCAAGTGTGACCCGAACATGCCGCTGACACGTGACAAGAAACCGCCTGACTTGCCTTCACGGCTTCGCCTCACACATATCCCGCCTAGACGCTGATTACCGCAAGACACTTCTCTCATGCCCACAACTGCGACGGAAAGTGGATATTATGATGAAAGTATGGATGTAATGGGAGTAGACGAGGAACGAGAAGTTGATGAACTATTGGAAGATAAGACAACATCTGTCTTGGACAAGGCAGAGTTGATGGCAAAACTCCGTGAGACCTGGCAGAGGATATGGCCAGTGGACATTATCGTGGACTGGGTTGAAAAACAGCCTGCCGTATGTCGTTCCTTCCGATTTCAAATTTAGCCTCAGTTCACAGCTCTATGTTTTTCCGCTTTGCAGTGTGCGGCGTGCGTGTCACAATCACGCAAATGCTACGGTGCACCGCAACCGGGATCGTTGCGTTGCATGCCATGTGCACGTTCAAGGGCCAAACCATGTCCACGAAAACGCCAGTTTCAAATTGAAAAGTCGGCTGAAGTGCTTCAGCTGACAGTTGAGCAGGTTGAGGAGCTCGTACGACAGGTGGAAGCCTCTCCTCTGAAGCTCCCACCATCCGGCAAGCTATGGAGGAGTAGCACCGAAAAGAACATTCGTAGAATGGCACGCAGGTCCGCACCTGGACGTGTGCCAGCCAAGAAGCATTTGGAAGAATCGGGCCCCTCGCAGGCCGTTTCTGTCCCTTTCTTGAGACTCGAACCTACCCCGCCCCCCTACTGATACCGTTCAAAATTCAGTCCCCTCATGCTCGCTACCGCGGCCACCTCACAACGTTCCTACCGGCTTAAAAATCAAACTTCCTGCTCTCGCCCGGGGACCTGAAAAACCAACCCGTCTGGCTGAGCCAGATCCGCCACAGGTAATTCCTGTGCACGATACGCCTGTCATTCCCCGAGGCTCTCACGTCACGACGCACGACGCACCATCCGTCGGACAAGCGCCCAGTCTTCCTGGGTCATTATCCGCCTCCGTCGCAGAGTGCCTCCCACCCGCCAGAGAGATTCAAGTACAGTCTCCAATTCCCCCACCAACAATTCCAGACGTTAATCCAGCACCAATAATCCCAGAAGTTAATCCAGCACCTACAATTGTTACACTACGTGGAGTCGATTGTGGACCAACGGACGAATTCGACGAGATTCCGGTTGTCTTCGCAAGCGAATTGGACCATGCTGAAGAGGAGATTGCACGGCTCAAGTCTGCTTTGGAAGCACAGGAAAAGGAGGTTGCAAGACTCCAGCGTAACCTCAAACGACGGGACGAGCAACTCGAGGACATTCGCGAAGAACTTGACGAAGTTATTCATCTCCCTACTCCTCACGCAACGCCAGCCTCAGAACTAGAACATAGTATGCGAAAGTATACCGCCTGTCAGTATATCGCACGGACTCTTCGAGCTATGCGTGCGGATACTGTGACAGAGGAGGAACGAGAGGCTCTGCTGTTGAAAGCAGAGCGCCATCTTGGCAGACTCGCTAATATAGAGATGGATGGGATATGGGATCCTAAAGCTGATGCAGACGCGCTTTTCATGGGTCTGGTCAATGGGTCATCTGCGAGAGCAGCGAGGCACGCGCAAAGAGGAGCAGCCAACCCTACCCCAGCTAAAACTTCTGTATCTGCATCCGCAACCCAGCAACGCCCGCCTAAACGGAGACGGCAAGGAGACACGGATGAGCTATGATTTATGAGTACAAGACGATCATCTGGCTGGACCCGTGTTTTGACACATGTACGATGCAATGCATGATACACGTAACATGCAAGTGATAGCAAATACTTAGGCTCGATGTTGTACGAATGTGTTGTTCAGGTCAGTTTGCACGGAGGTGTATTGCTGTGTTACTGGTACGGTATTCTACATCGATAGTTCTTGACGTACTGTTATGTATATGGTTATGTGATTCGAAAGATCAGGCTCGTTGATTGCTTCTCCCGAAATTTGGAAGTACCAACTACAAGACATGTGAAATCTCATGCTGCTGATTCATGTCATCATGATTCACAACAACATCGGCGATGGAGCCGGGCTCGCGAACTGCGTGAACGTGAATAATTAATAGTCTGTTTTCTTCCGGGACGGTTATAGCCGAGCCGAAGGATAAGAGTTCAAATTCGCACCCATAAGTCGAACTCACTGAGAATCACCTCCCAACGAAATCATGGCAAGCCGTCTAGCACAAGTTTCTGGTCACCTCAGTAATGCACATGGACGCGGACTCCTCTCTGGAGAAGTAGCTATCATTACTGGTGAGTTTGTGTTCTCTCATGATTAATGCTGTGTTGCTAGACATTAACGTTGCCACGTCACATCGATTAGGCGGCGGACAAGTGAGGGATTTGTCCTTAGGGGAGGATAATATCATTGAACATGTGATTTTGTAGGGTATCGGACGCAGCGCCGCCCTGCTGTTTGCAAAGGAGGGCGCAAAAGTCGTGGTTAGCGAGTGAGTCCCGAATAGGTCCCAGTCCTACAAATTTCATGTCTAATTTATTGTTCCGCTCAGTATTGACGCTAAGAAGGCTGCGGCTGTAGTGGAAGAGATCAAAGCTGCAGGTGGTGACGCAATATCCGTCGTAGGAGATGTCGGCGCAGACGACTTTCCGAAAACAATCGTGGATGCAACTGTGAAGTCGGTGCTGTTCCGTTATACGAGCGATCTCATTTCTGATCGTATTCCAGGCAGTATGGCAAGATACATCACATCGTGAACAACGGTCAGTACGCTCGAGGTGGTCACGAAGTACCTTCCATTCTGACATACGATGGTAGCTGGTTTCACACACGACAAGATGATTCACACCATGCCAGATGAGACATACGACATCATCATGAAAATTCACGTCCGTGCACCTTTCCGCCTCATCCGTGCTGCTGCACCTTATTTCCGAATCAAGGTTCGTTCAAACGTACTTGGTTCAGTCGCTCTCGTGCAATAACAAGCTTGCAGAGCGATACCCCGGAAAACCGTTCTATCATTAACGTCTCTTCAACATCCGGTCTGCATGGAAATGTCGGCCAAGCAAACTACGCCGCTGCCAAGTCTGCTGTCGTAGGTCTCACCAAGACTATTGCGAAAGAGTGGGGACCATTTGGTGTCCGTGCGAATACCATTGCATTCGGCCTTGTCCATACTCGGTATGATACACCGAATTTTATTGTTACCGCGTCTGACAGGATATAGGTTGACCGCGGCCAAAGAGGCCGGTGAAACGATTGAGATTGACGGTAAGAAGGTTGCACTGGGCATTCCCGGAGCAAATAAGCGTTCTGGTTCGGATGTTAAAGCTTCCGTGGACATTCCTCTGCAGAGAGGCGCTACCGCTGATGAGGCGGCCGCAGGCATGCTTTTGTACGTTTCTGCTTCCATCTTTAGAGGTTAGTTAACAGATGGTCTTTTAGCCTTGCGTCACCGCTTGCATCGTATGTGACTGGCCACACGCTGGAGGTAACGGGTGGACGAGGAATCTAATTTTTCTTTATTTCATGGCCCACTGTCTGCTGCATCGCTGTATTATTTTTCCTTTCATTGTCACATACATAGGACATCTTACTTCAACCAAACGACGGGAATGACCAAACATTTTGATATGCTTCTTATGCTGACGAGCACATCGAGGAAAGCGGAAGGCCCATGTACGATATAACCTGGTAAAGCGGCACCAGAAGACCACCTAGAATTGAAAGTGAAACACTCGTCTTCTATCGCATTTCACAAGGGTCGCGCAGGTATGCATGTAGTCGTCAGACCAGAATTAGGTGCCCTGGTTCCTGCGTTGTGACATGACCATAGTGACTACCAGGTATTCTGGAGTCAGGATCCATCCTCGTATGAGACTGAAATCTAGTTCGATCACGAGGTCTCAACAATGCAACATCCATGCCCATCTGCGACGTGCGCGACTCTCAATCGCCTCTTCCCAAGCCAAGGCCTAGCGGAGGCTGCGCACTAGAACCATAAATACTGTTAACGGTAAATTCCGGCGTCGAAGGGAAACCCTCGTCGGATCATCGTGATGTAACCTCAGCATGTTCAATCGCAGCAGTGTTTTGGTAGTGCCTCACCGATAACTAAAAGGAAGGATTTGCATAGTATGTGTTCTACCCACTACAAATAAGAAGCAACGTGACGAGATCAAATATCTTGGCATAGTTGAACCTATTTGTGGGGGGTACTGTAGTCAGCATATGTCCAGAAGAGCTCAAGAGTAAAGCGACGAACATATAGTACTCATTCCCAGGTGAAATCATTGCCATAGCCTCCGGACACATCCTCGCCTATCCCACCGCCAACGAAGACAGCTTGAGGGGAGCCATTGATCATGAAGGTAACCACAAGAGCGTCAACAGTGGCGACAACGGCGAATGAATTCGCGCCTGACGTCAATACCTCCCAAGAGCTGTACCCCAGCATTCCTCCGGTTACGTCAAGTCCCTCTCCGACGCCAAAGGCCCACCCACTGCCATTGTGACCGTCAGTGGTGATGAGACTGAGACGGGTGGCGACAAGAGGGCTGATAATGCTGGCCGAAGCAGGGATTACGTTGGGAAAGTGTTCTAGGCCTACTTTCGGCACTTCTCTAGGCGGTGGAGGCGGTGGAGGAGTCGGTGGAGGCGATGGAGGAGTCGGTGGATGCGGAGGAGGCGGAGGAGGCGTGACTCCGCCGCCGGGAACCTCGCATTCACCGTCTTGTTGTGAAACTTTTGTAATCGCCCTACACAATGAGATGTCTCAGCGGAAGCAATCGATGTTAGGGTCAGGCTCACTCTGTCTGCTTGACGATGATAGAAGAGGAGAATATTAATCATGACGGGACGGCTGGCGTTCAAATCAAACCTCCTCACCTGAAGTTCAGGCATATTCTGAATTGGAGATGCGTAGGTTATCTAAAAACGTGACAGTCAGCAAAGTACTGCAACACTATTAGTCCATGCACACACGACGTACCGATAGAAAGTGGCTGTCGAAAAGCGAGTTGAAGCTAGATGGCAACTTCAAGTTGGGTGGTTAACTGTTTAATCATTCATTCATGATCCCTCTTTTATGGCTCTCAGATTCGCCAGAAGTGGGTATTCATGCCTGAAGGTGAGGGACAGGGCAAGGGGGAAGTAACACCTCTCCCACCTGAACCGCAAGTTACATAGCACCGATAGACCGTAGCCGAGAGGCATAGGAAGCAGCATAGGAACTCCGAGATCTACCCACTCACCTGCGCTACTAAATCTTCAATAGTCCTGACATGTACAGACGCAGGTTACATGAGATTAGCTAGGAAACATGGAAAACAACCAACACTTACAGTGATCTTCGAAACGTGGCACGACAATTACCTTCAAGTTGCCCAGTTGCCAATGGTAGTTTGAATCTGCTGGACAAGCAGAATCAAAAGCTTATGGATGGAATGGGCATTTGTGTAGTTGCCTGACGGTTCAAGTATACGAGCAGTCGCCGCCGCGGACGGTCCACGACCAAATCTCCGGAGAGGCGAGCGAATTTCAAACTTCAAAGATCTATCATAGAGTCAGTTCTGACGGGTCACGCGTGACGTTCGTGTAATTTGCTATAATTCGCGAGGATGTCCTATCACGTACACAATCGACAGTGGTAGCTGGCCCAGGATGTGTCTATGACTCGACACTAGATATCCAAGGAACACAGGGTGATGTCAATGGATCCCAATTGGCGCAGACCCTAGAGGCTAGAGCCTTGCGCCGGACTGAGCTCTTCTCCGATTCCTAAAATGTGGACTAGTAAGTCGGTACACCCTAAGTTAAGAGAGGATGTTCCCACCTAGCCCGGCTGCCACTTCCAAGGCTGTCAGCTTAGCTTGGCACGCCCTGACCTTATACATAGGTCGAAAGCTTGTCGAAAGTTGGTCAAAAGCACATTGAAATATCTTGTTGAAAACAATTCCTCCGAAATTCGAATACGGAAGGCCTAGAGCGTTCTACGTCCGACACCGCCACACGGATCGCAAGAAACTATTAATATTGACGCTCATGCCTCAGGCTTCAACACTAGTGGGCCACACGCCAAATTGTCAGAGACTCGTCACGGTCTTTACTATCAACCTATGCCGCCGTCTTGCATCAGAATCATCGGATTCATCGTTACACACCTCAGGTCCTCAGGCCTCAGCGTTCCGAATCAACACATCAGCAAAACACTTTTTTTTCCCACCACCAAAAAATGGCTGGCCACAGCTTGGTCCCTTCTGTGCAGAGCTGTACAGAGCCCACAGAGGCAAAGTGATTTGCTGATGCAGGTACTTACTGCAAGAGATCGAGGCAGCTGGGAATTGGCAGCCTGATGCCAACGAATCTATTCCTAGAAACGAACGTAGTATCAGTTTCCTAAGTGTGCACCCAAATAACATGCAGCGAATGCAGCACGCACGTTCTTCGATATTCGATTCATGGACGCGGCGGTGACTGCTCGCATACTTGAACCGCTAGACAACTACACGAATGCCCATTCCATCCATGATGATGAAGCTTCAGATTCCGCTTTTCCAGCAGATTCAAACTACTATTGGCAACTGGCTGCGTCTGTACATGTCAGGACTATTGAAGATTTAGTAGTGCAGGTGAGTGAGTAGTAGATCTCAGAGTTCCCATGCTGCTTCCCATGCCTCTCGGCTACGGTTCAGGTGGGAGAGGGGTCACTTCCCCCTTCCCCTACCCCTCACCTTCAGGCATGAATGCCCACTTCTGACGAATCTGAGAGCCATAAAAGAGGGATCATGAATGAATGATTAAACAATCAACCACTCAACTTGAAGTTGCCATCTAGCTTCAACTCGCTTTTCGATAGCCACTTTCTATCGGTACGTCGTGTGTGCATGGACTAGTAGTGTTGTAGTACTTTGCTGACCGTCACGTTTTTAGATAACCTACGCGTCTTCAATTCAGAATATGCCTGAACTTCAGGTGAGGAGCTTTGATTTGGACGCCAGCCGTCCCATCATGATTAATCGAACCGTCATTCTCCCCTTCCATCATCATCAAGCAGACAGAGTGAGCCTGACCCTAACGTCGATTGCTTCTGCTGAGACATCTCATTTTGTAGGGCGATTACGAAAGTTTCACAACAAGACGGTGAACGCGAGGTTCCCAGCGGCGGCGTCACGCCTCCTCCGCCGCCTCCTCCGCCGCCTCCTCCTCCGCCGCCTCCTCCGCCTCCACCGACTCCAACGCCACCTCCACTGCCTGGAGAAGTGCCGAAAGTAGGCCTAGAACACTTTCCCAACGTCATTCCTGCTTCGGCCAGTATTATCAGCCTTATTGTCGCCACCCGTCTCAGTCTCACTACCACTGACGGTCACAGTGGCAAAGGGTGGGCCTTTGGCGTCGGAGAGGGACTTGACGTAACCGGAGGATTGCTGGGGTACAACTCTTGGGAGGTATTGACGTCAGGCGCAAATTCATTCGCCATTGTCGCCACTGTTGACGCTCTTGTGGTTACCTTCATGATCAATGGCTCTTCTGAGGCTGTCTTCGTTGGCAGTGGAATAGGCGAGGATGTGTCCGGAGGCTATGGCAATGATTTCACCTGGGAATGAGTACTATATGTTCGTCGCTTTATTCTTGGAGCCCTCCCAGAAAGATGCTGACTACAACGCACAGGTTCAAGGATACCAAGATAGTCTTTTGAATTCATCGCGTCAGTTGACTAGGATGAATGCATTAGGTCTGCCAAAAGGGGGGATCCGTACTAGCGTTATAATATGCATTGCCAACTTCTTCTGGTCAAACTACAAAGTTGATACCTGGTACAACATTAACCATAATACGTAGCATGGTTGTTCTTCATAGATCAGATGAAAACACACCGCGAGTCATGTGCCGTCCTGCCTTGTGACATGGTCATATGTAGTACTGGTATTCTAGAGTCGTACTTCATCTAATTTCGACTTCGTACCCGGGACTGGAATCTAATTCAATCACGGGGTCTCAAAAATGCAGCATCCATGCCCATCTGTGCCACTCTAGCTACATCGTCTCTGCTCAAGCCAAGGCCTAGCGGAGGCTGCGCAAGAAGCAAAGCATACTCTCCAAGGCAAGACGTTCGGAAAGGGAGTGTGTCGTCGGTCTATTCAAATGAAAAACGTGAGGCGAAAGAATATATGACATGCAAGATAGCCTGCGTACACAGATGACGATAGGATGGTCGTTTTTCAGATAATAGCGAATATGATGCGCGTCGAGGGAAGCTACAGTTTTGCATCTGGAAGAGAGGTTGGGTTCTATAGCTCGCAGAGTTAATGTTTTGGTCCTACAGAAGATTGGAACTCAAGCATATCTCGATGCATGGCTGGTACCGTCCTTTCCTATCCCATCTATCGGGTGGCCCCCCTTCTTTGAGTACCTCTTCGATAGCCTCGATCGCAGCTCGCAATTGAATGCGTGCATGGCGACTCGGATAGGGATTTCTGACTGCGTGAGTGTTTGTTGCGCTCGGAGTACAGTCGGGCAACGAGTCATAATCCCCTGGTTGCGGGATATCCGCAAACACAAAAGCCTTGAGTTCATCCGAAAGGAATGTCGCGTGCCCGAGTCGATCTGGACGCCAACCAAGGAGCGTCAGGCAATCATCCACTGTATTCTCTGTAGTCTGAATATTCGAAGATGATCACTGAGTCATAAGCATCAGACTAAAGATCACAAACCTCTGCAATGTGCACAGTCAGTCCAAGGCCAGCTCCCTTGGCTCGTAAGATATGATCAGTGAAAAGCTTCATATTGCCACTCCGCGGATCCCCGCATACATCGATGCCAACGACTCTTCTGCCCCTGTTCTTCAACTCAATGGCAAGATTGATGCATTCTTCAATATCCGAGTCACCCATGCGACGATCGATGGACACGATCAGGGCGGCTTTAGTGGCAGGATACATCTCTACTTCATCAAGCACGGCTGAGAGGTACGTCTCTCGCATCATATGCGTCGTGCAGCGAGGTGTTGTCCGCAGTTCGAGGTACGTGCATTGTGGTTGTTCCACGCCATCACCCGCGGGGTTCAGGAACGACTGGAGGACTGCACGCGTAGCGATCGTAACAGCTTTCGGAGTCGAGGTCAACGCGTAGATGGCGGGGAACAACAAGAAAAAGTCAGATATTTCGTTCAAGGAGACTCCAGACTTGAGTTTATCGATAGTGTCTGCGATAGCTTTGTTCTCAATAGCCTGTGCGCTGGAAGGAGGTGAGTACTGCTGGGCAAGTTCCAGTATTGTTTTGATGGGGATAGATCCGTTAAGATGAGCATGAAGTTCTGCCTTGGGGAGCGACCGAAGGAAATTTACGTCGTCAGGACATAATGATGCCAGTGCAATAGCTGCAGGACCCGCGATCTCTGACATTCTCAATTTGCGGAGAGGTAATCGAATTTCTGCGCAAGCATCAAGAGCTACTTAGCTTTATAATGAGTCGGTAACCGGTTCCTTACTAACAAAGCAGCCATCATTAACTTTCATTAATATTGTTGGTTGTACAGCAATCCCCTTTGTAGTACTACTCCAACACCTTGCTTTGTCCCTCTTTGTGATTTACGTATCAAACCACGTCTATGCTTTTCGTACCAATAGTGATTTGACCCCCATTCATTCACTTATCTCTTATGATTTACTCATTCCCCCGTCCAACTCGTATTCTCCCTGTGTGTTCATTACCAGCTTTACGACAAAATGCAGCACGTGCTTCGACAATCGATTCGTGGAAATCATAAACTGCAGCATGAGAGGTTCCTATATATCTCATGCACTATCATGGAGTCTGACCGTGACGGCTACTACTCGCATACTACTAAACGCTTGACAACTAGACGAATACCCATTCCATGAAGCTTCGCATTCTGCCTGTCCAGTAGATTCAAACTACCATTGGAACTGGGCAACTTCCAGGTAATTCATTGTTGTGCCACGTCTTGAAGATCAGTGCAAGTGTCAATTGCTTTCAATGTTTCATAGTTAAATCTATGCAACCTGCGTCTGCAGATGTAAGGACCATCGAAGGTTTAGGAATGCGGGTGAGTGGGAAGATCTCGGGGTTCCCATGCTGCTTGACGTGCCTCTCGGTCACAGTGCATCGGCGTTATGTTGCGTCCGGTTCAGGCGTGAGGGAGATTACTTCCCCCTGTCCCTGTACCTCACCTTCAGGCATGAATGCCCACTTCCGGCCCATCTGAGAACCATAAAAGAGGGATCGTGAATGAATGATTGAACATTCAATTACCCAAGTCGCCATCTAGCTTCAACTCACTTTTCGATAGCCACTTTCTATTGGTACGTCGTGTGTGCATGGACTAGTAGTGTTGTACTTTGCTGACCGTCACGTTCTTAGATAACCTATACATCCCTGATTCAGAACATGCCTGAATTTGAGGTGAGGAGCTTTGATTTTAACGCCAGCCGTCCGGTCATGATTGATTGGTCCTTCATTCTCCCCTTGGGCCATCATCATCAATCAGACTGAGTGAGCCTGACCCTAACGTGGATTGCTTTCGCTGAGACATCTCGCTGTGTAGGGTGATTACAAACGTTTCACAAGAAGACTGTGAATGCGAGGGCTCCATCGGCGGTCAGCCTGCACCGCCTGCAGAAGTGCCGAAAGTAGGCCCAGAAGACTTTCCCAACGTAGTTACTGCTTCAGCCAACATTCTCGCCGGCGATCTCATTACCCGTCTCGTTGTCAAAACCACTGACGGCCACAGTGGCGGTGGGTGGTCGCTTAACGTCAGAGGGGCACTCGACCTGACTAAAGGAATGCTGGGGTACTCCTCTTGGGACGAATTGGAGTCAGACACGAATACATACGTCATCGCCGACGGTGATGACACTGTTACGATTACCTTCCTTGTCCATGGCTCCCCTAAGGCTGCCTTCTCTTCTGGTGGGACTGGCAAGAGTGTGCTCGCGGGCTACGGCCAATTCGCCTGGGAATGATAGTACTGTACGTTCATTGCATTCAAGTTGCTCCCGGAGCTCTTCCAGAAAGATGCTGACTACAGTACCGCGAACCAATAGGCTCAAGAATATAGAATAGTTTTCTGAATTCATCACGTCAATCCTGACTCGCGGTGGTTGGAATAATAATACATATTCTGTTCCCTCTGTTATTGGTGAAGTCCTAGCAAAACCACTGCGAAGTTATTTGAACATTCGACAAGGATTCTCTTCAACGCTAAAATAACGTCAAGAGTGCGTATTGTGTTTGCTAGACGCAACTGCCGTGAGTACTCGTGATTAATGGTGATTATGCCAAGCATGCTTCCCGATCATCGCGCTCGCAGGTAGCCACAGGGAGCTCACACATTCTACGTTGCCTCGGTTGTTTTGCGTCGGACATATTCTGAATGGCATGTGTTAACAGAAATTAGTAGAGTAGATGACGAGTATATTGTGAATAATCCATCCGAGTTTATCCAACATGAAGTAAATTCGTTATCGAGCAGGTCGTGTAAGCGTATGCTTTGTGAAATTAGAGTAGTATGTAGACAGATTGCCTTCCCACCTCTTTGGTACATCCCGCACCTCCTGCATCCTCTCCGAGGCTCCCGCACCTTCCACAACGCATCACGGACAGTCAAGGCAGGGCATGATACATCGCAACTGATGCATCGTATCCAGAGTCACGCGTATGCATTACCGACCTCTTCTGTCCAACTAGTGTCCATACGTTCGAGTTAGTGTCGCCGATGAAGTGAAGGGACCTCGAACTAACTTTGCTTTGATTCGGAGATGTTTGGTACATCGTATTCTATCGAAGGCAACCTAACATCCAGGTAATCAAATGACCTGGACAGGCTTGCAATCCCCATCGTAGCTGTCTGCTGAAGACTTGCTACAATGGGCGCCAGAATACCGCTCCAGGTCAATATTCTCCACGTGTGTGAATGTATTCATCTATAGACTGGTTGTTGATGAGGAAATACAAAGGCTACGTGCGCTTATTGCCCACCTCAACCTGGATGTCAGGGGCGATGGGTACGACACCTGACCTGGAAAGTACTGCACTGTTGGCCTTGAATGCAATACTTGAGTTTCGCTCAGACAAGCTGCAAAAGAAGCAACGTTTTAGCAGTGTCGATTTGTCCGTTTACATGGTAGATACACTTACAACAGCTCCGGTCCTGAAAGCTGGAAGTTGTTCAGTCGCCTGACAACACGAGATGCCACGATCTATATTCAACGGTTGCAAGAAATGAATGTAGGTGACTTCGAGCTTGGCGCACCGTTGAAGCAACAGCAGCTGGGACATTGAAAATGATACTCGTGATGGTATTCAAGTGGAGTATCATGAACGTGGTGGCAATCAAGTTAACCACAAACCTGAAACAGTAAGGTTTGTGTTTCTGACAGCTGGAAGGTGGAACAGACATACGTAATGAAAAAGTATATTAACCCGTCAGAGAACAACATCCCGACGAGTTTAGTACGTGCGCCGTTCGTACCCCTCCGCATGGGTATCCAGGCGAGCTTGTATGCTGAAAGACACATGACCACAAAGTCGAAACACATCGAATAAATAAAAGTTGCAGCAAGGATGGTGGTATTGCTGTGCATGATTTGACAACCGACACCGGGAACCCAGACGGCAGTCAGGAGAAGACCTGTAGAAATGCCCGGTCGGTAAGGTCCGCGCATCCTGTGAAAGCGAGATACCTTGCAGGATCAGTGACCAATGCCCGATGATGATCAGTATCAGGAGAATAATGATCCACTTGTTATGCGCCCAAATAGCTACCCTATGACCAGCATGAGGCAGGCATAAGGCATGACCATTCTTTGACTCACGTTCGGAGAGAAAGGTTGATGCTCGCGAGTCCGACTGCTGCATCACCAGCTAGCTGAATAATGATCAATAACAATCTTCCTCCTCTGACAAAAATTGACCTGATTAAAGGCATACAGTGCCCGACAGTTGATTTCCCTGACGGGAAACAAGAATTGTTCACAGAGGAACGAGAATTGATGTCCCTCCTGCGCTAACGTACCTTGGTGTATCCAGTCCTACGGCACTAAGTGAGGAGTGAGTGAAAGAGCGAAACAAGAACATAGCACACCTACATTCCGACCATTGCAGACAGAAGAAGATACCGGCCAGCAAAGTAGAATATCTGATGGATGCCAGGTCAGGAAATGTATTTCAGCGAAACACCAGAAGAATATCCTTACCATTGGCCAATGGAACTTCTTCTTGCCTGTCAAGACTGCCCAGTCGAAGTCTAGAGAGACAAAGAACTCCCATCTGAGCGGTCTGTTATATCATAATCATTCAAACCTGCAACGGGTTCTGCTCACACATATAGGCCGAGGAGGGCATGCATCAATTTTATGAAGATCGCTATGTACGGATCAGCGAAAGCACTGCACATGAATATGGACAATCGATACGCACAAAAATCCTTCTCGACCTCTTCCTGCGACTTCCAATCCACCATGTGGTCACGAACTGCTTTAGGCTTGTGCTAGGTTGAAAGACACCTTTGGAGACCGTCAAGTTGGAGAGGGTGTAAGACTCATAAAATATCAGCAACGGTCGCACTATTTATCTCGTTCGACAAGGACCCGAATCATTGCCCTTTCGTAAGTCTCTTGCCATGGTGCTGACGTGTAAGCGGGTACTTTGTGAAGTCGGAGTCTACTAAGTAGTGCAGATCGACGGCTAGGTTCCGCGGAGTCTACTGGTGCAGATCGGCAGCTAGGTTCCGTTGGACCCTTTGATCATCGATATGGCTCATGGCCCTTTGGTTGTCTTGGCACTGATATACCCACTATCCTGTGAGTAGAAATTCTGCTCTCCTGACTGTCGTTAAAGTTGGTCGATAGGGTCCTTGTTCGACAATGAGGCTGAGTGAGCCTGTCATTGTCAACGGCATTCTGGGCCTCGAGGCTCGAGATCTTTCATATATCCGAGTCGGCTCCAGGGCTTAACAGAATGCAAATGCAACGGGCTTCCAGTTTCACAACTGAAACTCGCCAAAGTATGAACTTTTTGTCTGGTCTGAATATCCATCACGTAAGTTGAAGGTTCCTCTGGTACACATAATGAAAACGATGGCTGGAGCTGTCACGCAATTGCCTCGGACCCACGGTCTAAGAACACCTTCGCATGTGCGATAGAGCAAGGAACTACCTGCATGATATTGCTTATGCATGTGTCTCATATCACCGTGACTTATCGCTCGAGTATGTGACGCACGGGAGGTGATCGATTCTAACCTAGATAGCAGATTTAGTAACGACACTTCGGTTGATCCAGCGGATCACAATCGGTCAACTTTGGACAGGAAAGTGTTGATAGCGACGGGCTGTGCAAGGTCGATGAGAGAATTCGACTACCGAGGTTGTAGATTATTTGAGTAGATTCGTGCCAAAGGTCTTCACAGTAAAAACGTGCACTGTATGACACTATAGATATCGACATAAGACATATCATACAAGGAAAACATACCACAAATCAGAAAATCGGTAGAACTCACGTGAAGCGATAGTCCACGACAAAGACTTGATGGAGTTCCAGCGTCTTTGGCAGTGTCAGGAAGTCACAGAAATCCTCCACTGCGCCCACTACCGAAACGCTCTCCGAGTCCTTTGGCATCGAGAAGCATTTTTTTCCTCTGTTTGTCGTCCATAAGCCGTCCGCCCAGAGACATATCGCGTTCATGGTCCCATATCACAGATGGTTCACTCTGCTTGTGCTTCTCTTCCTCTTTTTCTCGCTCTATATGTTTCTCGACAAGGGCCGAACCACGAGCCTTGCGCTAGCAAATAGTGCATTAGATTCTATGACACTGGCGAACAACAAAAAACATACCGTGTGCTCTTCAACCCCTCTACGAATCTCCTCATCCCGTCGCCGTCGCTTAGCTGCTTCATGCGAATCTTCCTCTGGTTCAGTATTTGTTGCCCGTCGTTTCCGTCCAGCAACTTCGTCAGCAAGGCGTTGCTGTTTCTCCGCAGGTGTCTCGGTCCAAAGGGAAGATCCAACAGTATCCCGCGTTGGTGCAGAACTGCGTGCGAATTGACGAGGCCTAGCTTTCGTAGGGTCGAGTGCTATGTGACATTGATGAGTACAGAATTTAGAGAACCGCGTCTTTGGTGAAACGTACACGCCAATAAATCCCCACTTTTTGGAGGTACAAGCATCCACTCCTCCCGCTGAAGCTTTTTCGGCTTGCTCGCTTCTTCTTGGAGCTTCCTTCTCCTTTCCTCCCTCTCCAAGAACTCTTCCACACCCGACTTTCCTTCTACTCGCGAAGCATAAGCAGCCGGAAGTGGTTGAGGTCCAACATCTGAATCCGAGTCATCATCGTAAGGAGCTTGTGA
Organism: Suillus paluster; assembly: GCF_016628075.1. Taxonomy (NCBI): domain Eukaryota; kingdom Fungi; phylum Basidiomycota; class Agaricomycetes; order Boletales; family Suillaceae; genus Suillus; species Suillus paluster. The sequence continues at coordinate 478,344 of NW_024537582.1, read as the reverse complement.
GCGAGGTAATGATGACCCTACGTATTGTCGTTTCGGAGGTGGGGAATTCGATTCACTCTTTGAGGGCAACGAAGGTCCAGCTGTGCGGGCAGCAGCAAGGTCGGGTGGCAGAGCCGGGGTGTAATCATCCTCTTCATCAGAATCCTCGGTTGACGTGACGGTTAGAAGATGTGCTGGAATTTGTGGGCCTATGGAAGACATTACTGACAGTACTTCTCAGTACTTGATGAAGTACTTGACGAATTCACTGTAGTTATCGCTTATGTAACAAGATAACATTGTTCAATCGTTCATCCAGTCATCGACATCGGTCATTGTACTGCATCGTCCTTCCATTTGCTGACGTCCTCAGGGTGGGTTTGGGTAAGATGCCGTCAAACTCTACGAGAACCAGCTCGTCATATTTTACTGTCGAGTTGCCTTGTACGCCGGATGCCTGCACATGTGGACTCGGAATGATGATATGATTCAATACAAGAGATGCGAGCAACAAAAGATAATACGAGCAACAAAACATGAGAGATGAAATACAAAAATGTGCAGAGCAGGCGGCTCAAGCTAGGGAAACAGGTAACGTAGATATAAGCAAAGCGGTTCCACCGGACGAGGTCAATCAGTTCTCTGTACATCGACTCCAGCAACCAAGGACGTGGTGTTGCACCTTGAAAGCGGATCGAATCCCGCCTCGCTAGAGTTGTGAGGGAATATCGCGTTCCCAATAACGTGGACCATTGTGATTAGTGTCGTCAGTCGTAAGTGTCGTGAAGTCGTAAGTGTCGTGAAATGGTGTTCTGATGGCTTCGTAGCGTGTTCTTGAGTGTCATGAAGTCGTCGCCTTTGGATAGCGTCGTGGTGTCTTGAAAATCGTCTTCTGATAACGTCGTGGCAGTTGTCGTGTTCTCAGTCTTCAGTGTCGTCTCCTTCGGATAGCGTCAGTTATGGTGTCTTGAGAGTCGTGAAATGGTCATGATGGCGTCGTGGCGTATTCTTCCTTTCGGCTCTCGTGGCCTGTGGTGAAGGCGGCAGGCGTAAAATAGTGATTCGTAAAGATGTCAAGACATGCGTTGCCAGAGTAATGAATTGGTGGTGGTGATGGTGGTGGCGGCGGCTGGAATTGCTGCTGCGACCGTATGCGTTCGCTGGAGAAGTGGTGCAACCGTGCGAGGCGGGCCTTGATTCGTGAACCAGGCTCTGGAGTTGAAATCATGTCAACCCTAGGAGGAGGCGGTGATCCTGGCGACGTGGGGTAGTGTCCGGTCAACACCGAGGTAAGCCCCGCCGCCGCCATGCCAGTAACCCAGTTGTCGAGGAGGGCTGCTTGGTCGACGCGAATTCGTTCGCACACGTGGGTGAGGTGACAGACTAGTTGTACTGAAGTCAACAAGCAACATGAACGTTACGAGAAATTGACTTACCGATCCTTTTGGCGTGTCGCCGGAGGCGAGAACGTGCAATGCTATCGCGGGCAGCATTCAGGTAACAAGCTCGAGGTTTGCGCTATAAACGAGATGAGTGGCGTAGTCTAGCGATGAGCATCTTCGTACCTTTTGCTGTGAGAAAACCCTGAGCTTGTATGGGCGGGACTTCTGATGTCGGAGTGCAGTAGAACTGGTGCGTTGCCAGGACAATGAAGATGTGATGGTGGTGGCGGTGGTAGCCGGAACTGCTGCTGCGACCGCATGCGTTCGCTGGCGAAGTGATGCAAGGCGGACCTTCATGCGTGAACCGGGCTCTGGAGCGGAAACCTCGTCCACTATAGGAGAGGGCGGTGATGCTGGCAACGTCGCACGGTGTCCGGTCAGCAGCGAGCTGAGCCCCACCTCTGCCATGCCAGCAACCCAGGTGTCGATGAGGGCTGCGTGGTCGACGCGAATCCGTTCGCAAATGTGCACGAGGTGATGTACTAGTTGTACTGAGTCAATGAGCAATAGGAACGTGACGACAAAATGACTGACCGAGCTTGTTGGCGTGGCGCCTGTGGCGAGAACGCACAATGCTGTCGCGGGCAGTAGTCAGTCGGGAAGCTCGAGGCTTGCGCTATAAACAATGATGAGTGCCATAGTCTAGCGATGAACAGGTACGTACCTTTTGTTGTCTGGCGGACCTGATTTTGTCTGGGAGGAACTTCTGGTCACTTCGGAGGTGGGTAACCTTCGGCTTCTGAGCCAATGCGTTAGTAGGATTCGTGGGTCCAAGAAGGGGCAGGTCAGTATCAGGGTTAGTATTCGTAGGTGAGGGTCCATAGTTAATATCGATAGTTGTCGTTGTCGCGGATAGGATGTCGAAGTCACCGTGGTGTTCGTGTTTGTCGGGCGTAGTGCATGCTGGTTCGTGGTTACAGGTCGAGGTGATGATCGGCAAATCGAGAGACGTGGGTTGAAATACAGGTAACGAGGATGTGGGGAATGAGAAAAATGGGGGTAGGGTGTCGATTTTGTGTTCGTGCTTGTCGAGCGTAGGGTGTGCTTGTACCTCGTGGAAAGTCCCTTCGGCCGCATCACCAGGCAACTCAATGGCCTTGGTGTACTCGGCTTCGTCAGAGAGGAAATCGTAGTCGTGTACCACGAGAGTAGCATTGGAGGCGAAGGTGGGGAAATCGAGAGGCGTTGATACAAGTGGCGAGAATGTATGGAGTGGTACAAATGGGGGTAGTGTGTCGACGTTGTGCTCGTCTTGAGCGTGCGTAGGGTGTGCGGTAGCATATTCCTATATGCGAAAAAAATGTTAGCCAACGCATGTCTAGGGTATGACGCTCCGTACCTCATGGAAAGTCCTCTTGTCATCAGACAACTTCATGTCTTTGATCCACGAGGCTTCGTCTGAGAAAATGTCGTCGTCGTGGGCGACGAGGGTAGTATTGGAAGTTATTGATAGGCGGTTACATTTGGAATTGAGTGGCAAATCGAGAATGAGGAGACGAGTCGTTGATACAGATGACGATGACTGAAATGATGAAGACTGCTGAAAGGAAGGCGAGGATGAAATTGGTGACTCGATCGTGCATGGATTATCGGTTTTTAATACTTTCGAGGATTCGCAGCCATTGGGTACTAGGGCTACATGTGCGGGCGGGCGAGGACTGGGAGCAGTGGGGATACCGCCGGTAGCGTTGTCGCCGGTGAAGGTACCGCTGTTCATGCTTAAGAACTTTCGTGCGGCGTAGTTGGCGGCCAGAACGAGAGTGATCGTTGAAATGCAAAATTCCGACACGACCAGGCTGGCGGAAACCTTCGGGTCGGACCTCAGCTGAACAGTAGGTCGTACGACGGTTTCTCGAAAGAAATAAACCGACAAGAACCCAGTGATAGCCACGCGTTTGCCGACGTAAGTGATGGAAATCATGATGGCTGAATATCGTCAGATGTAAAGTTCGCTGGTAAGATATTCGACGGAGACGAATTTAGGAAGTACCGCCATATTTATGACAAGTTATTTGTGCGTGCTTGCCAACTCGACGCGTTGGTCACGTGTTGGAAAATCACAAATCCTCAGCACACCAAAGTAAACTACATATGATTAATATTCATGAACTCACCGATACGTTCTGTTTGGTCTGCCTACGGGAGACTACTCCTGCTGCCTGCAAAATTCGGGGGTACTGGAGTACATATACGTTCTGCTGTACTTCATAACTTGCAACTTTTATCAGTCATCTTTTTCTGGTCATGTATGTTGTGACCGAGTGGCCAGGACGAGCTCTGTGGAAAACGGGTGTAGAAAGTAGTTGTCAATCGCTTGCATCGTACACGGGATGCCAGTCTGGTCAGACCTTTGTTTTATCTACGTCATCACATACCATGGCTGTCACCTGGCAAGACGAGATAGAACAACTTGTCTCGACGCAAGCCTCCTAGTCAGTCCACCCACCGTACCTCACTGACGATCTCCACTCTTAAGAGCCGCGAGAGGAATGGGTATGGTATAGTGTCGTTCTTGAAGCTTGAGCGCTGACAGATGTTGCTCGTTTTCAGCATAAGGTTTCTGCCGTGGGATCCGGCCGGCCGATTCGTCTTGACTCTTGAACAGCCAGGTACAAGATCATAACTCGCTGCGCTGTCTTGAAATTGGATTCGTGTCCTTGTTCTCATTCCCGTATTTGTCGATGTCGATTCCAGCAAACCCCTTGGACACCTTCCAAAATACGAATGTCCTTCAAGAAGCCCCAAATGGACCACGCAAGTGACGTGTTGGGCGCACATAAACCTCCGGAAGACTCCACGTCCACGGATTTCGGGTCCAATACGTCAGTTTTCCATCACTCGTCAAATCTGACCATAACGGACGCAGTAGTACCTCGCCGATCTTGTGGCACAAGAAAGGCGTTCAAGGTCGTGGAAGCGCATCCCAAAGCAAACTTGCATTTGTTCTAATCCAACATGTCGTACCTTGTTTTTGATAGCGCAGCGCTCAGGTTTTACCGACGCTATGATACCACCGTGGCAGACTCTATCTCCTCTATAGCATGCGCGGTACAAGTGCTTCTTCTTCGTCACAGCGGCTTTTATCGATTCACCATCTACAGATCATAACGACACACAAACACGGTACAAAGTTGGCGACCGTGTATTCATCTCAGTAAGTTTTTCAGGGACCAATGATGGGCGCAGCACACGCTGGTGGACAACTACTTGCCTGAGCGAAACTCAGGTACCATTGCATTCAAGACCAACAGTGCAGTACTCTCTAAGTCAGGTGTCACACCAACACTGACATCCATGTTTAGGTAGGCAATTCCTGCACATGGCCTTGTTACTACTTTCTCATTGACAGCCATTTTACAGATACATTCACAAAGACGGAGGATATTGATCTCGTGTATCCTGGCGCTCATCGCAGTAAGTCTTCAGCAACCAACTACGACGGGAACTGCAAGCCTGCCCAGGTCATTTGACGGAAGACTGCACCACCTGGACGTCGGGTTAACCTCGATAGACTAGAATGTGGGAAACACAATGTTCGAGTTCATGCAAAGTTGATTCGAGGTCACTTTAATCTCATCGAGACACTGACTTGAGTGCATGGACATTAGTCTGACCAGAATTTGCAGAAGTTGGCAATGCATATGCGGTATACGTTTTGGCACTCGCTCGATAACGAATGTTTAACATCCGGAATAAATACATGTTTCTGCTGACAGTGTCATGCCATTCAGAACAAGTCAGTCGCAAAATGACTGAGGGAACGCAAAATGTGTGAGTTTCTTGTGGCTACCAGAGAGCACGATCGTCGGGAAGCATGCTGGGCACAATCACCATCGATCACGACCACCCATACCATTTGTGTCTAACAGACACAATGATCATTGGTCAAGAATGTTAACAGTGTGATTCAGCGTTGAAGTGAATCCTCATGATGTAACCTCGTGTGTTCAAATAATTTTTTTCGCAGCAGCTTTGCTAGTATTTCAATAACCGAGAGGGAACATCATCCCAGCCATTGCGAGCAAGGACTGACGTGATAAAAAACTATCTTGGTATCCTTGAACCTATGTGTTAGGGGCACTGTAGTCAGCACCTTTCCAGGAGGGCTACAAGAGTAAAGCGACGAACCTACAGTACTCATGCCCAGGTGAAAACATAGCCATAGCCTCCGGAAATATCCTCGCCAATCCCACCGCCAACGAAGACGGCCTGAGCCGAGCCATTGGCCATGAAGGTAACCACCAGACCGTCAACATTGGCGGCGGCGATGACGAATGAGCTCTTGTCTGACATCAATACGTCCCAAGAACTATACCCCAGTGTTCCTCCCGCCAAGACGAATCCCTCTCCGATGCCAGAAGCCAACCCAATGCCATTGTGACCGTCAGTGGTGGTGAGCCTGAGACAGCTGTCCGTCTCAGAGAAAAGGCCGACTGAAGCGGAAACTGCGTTGGGAAAGTCTTCTAGGCCTACTTTTGGCACTTCTGCAGGCGGGCCGTCTCCGACGGAACCCTTGCGTTCACAATCTTCCTGTGAAACGTTTGTAATCGCCCTACATCGCGAGATGTCTTAGCAAAAGCAATCCACATTAGGACCAGGCTCACTCTTTCTGATTGATAATGATGGAAGGGGAGAATGATGGATCGGTCATGACCGGACGGCTGGCGTTCAAAATCAAGCTCCTCACCTCAGATCCAGGCATGTTCGAACTTGGGGATATATAGGTTCTGAGTCTAAGAATGTGACGTGACGGTCAGCAAAGTACAACACCACTAGTCTGCGCGCACACAACGTACCGATATAAAGTGGTCGAAAAGTGAGTTGAATGTAGATGGCGACTTGGGCGATTGACTGTTTGATTATTCATTCATGATCTTTCTTTTTATGGTTCTCGGATTGACTAGAGGTGGCATTCAGTTACTTCTGAATGTGAGGGACAGGAACAGGGGGAAGTAATCTCCCTCGCGCCTGAACCGCACGTAGCATAACGCCGATACACCTTAACCAACAGGCATGTCAAGCAGCATGGGAACTCCAACATCGAATGCCTACTCACTGCCCGCGCTACTAAACATTCAATAGTCCTGACGCAGGCTGCATGAAATTAGCTAGCAGGCACCGAAAGCAATCAACACTTATACACTGACCTTCCAAAATCAACAAGTGGCACCACAAGAATTTCCTTGAAGTTTTCTTTGAATCTGCTAGACAGGCAAAATCCGAAGTTTCATTATCATAGATGGAATGGGCACTCGTCTAGTTATCTAGCGGTTAGTATGCGAGTGTTATCCACGTCCATACCAGTGTGAGAGATACATATTGGCAACCTGGAGCTTATGGTTTCGACGAATCAGTGAGTATCGAAGAATATGCTGCTGCTGCTAAGTTCGTTTCCAGGAATAGGTTCATTGGTGGGATCCTGATTTCCAGTGGCCTCAGTCTCCCAGACACTCTCGCAGTGAGTGCTTGTTGAACGTTGGTTTCCATACGTCGGTCAGCCAACAATCGAAGGCAATGATGTTTTCAATGAAGAGAGACGTACGAGGCGTCGGTCACGTGTTTGGAAAATCAAATGATCTAAATAACCTCGCGAGTCGCCGCTGCACTATGACTTGTCTAATGCCTAATGCATTCTATTTGGTCTGCCTATCGGAGACTAAGTACCTCCTGCCGCCTGCGAAAGTTGGGAGTAATGGAGTATACGTTTCTTCTATACTCCATCACTTTCAACTTTTATTTGTCAGTTATCTTTTTCTGGTCATGTATCAGTTGTGACTGGCTTACCAGTTGACCAGCACGAGACTATGGAAAGTAGTTGTAATCACTTGCCTCATACTGCTAGTGTAAGTCATACACGAGATGGCCACCAGTCCAGTCAGAACCTTGTCTTTTCTGCGTCATCACGAATTATGGCCCTCACCTTGCAAGACGGGATGGAGCCTCGAACACCCTATCTCGACGTGAGCCTCCCACTGGTTGGACCACCCACCGGACCTCACTGACGATCTCCACTCTTAAAAGCTGCAAGATAGACGGGTATGATACTCCGTCGGTTCTCGAACACTAATAGATGTTGCTCATTTTCAACACAACGTTTCCAGCATTTGATCCTACCGATTTGTCTTGACTCTTGAACGACCAGGTACAAGATCGCAACTCGGTGCGTTTATCTTGAAACCGGATTCGTGTCCTTGTTCTCACCCGTATCTGTCGATGTCGATTACAACAAACCCCTTGAATACTTTCCAAAAGACAAAGGTCCTTCAAGAAACCCAAATCGGACTACGCGAGTGAGCAAGCGACATGTTGGGCGCACATCAGACCCAACTTCCACGGATTTCGGGTCCAATGCGTTAGTTTTACATCACTCGTCAAATCTGACCATAACAGACACAGTACCTCGCGGATCTTGTGGCACATCTAGGAAAAGCGTTCAAGGTCGTGGAAACGGATCGCAAGCAAACTTGCATTTGTTCCAGTCCAACATCTCGTACCTTGCTATTGATAACCCGTGGCTCCACCGACGCTATGATACTACCGATGTAGAGTTGATGTAGAGCGTGGAAGACTCCACGTCTTCTATAGTATTAGGATGCGCGGTACGAGTGCTTCTTCGTCACGGCGGCTTTTATCTATTGACCATCTGTAGATTATAACAACACATAAACAGGGTACAAAGTTAACGACCGTGTATTCGTCTCACTGACCTTTTCAGGCCAATGTTTCGTCGCGACTGATCCGGGCGCAGCACACGTTGGTGGACAATTACATGTAGCCCGCACGGGCCCCCAGTTTTATGAGGGGTGATTGTTCATTGATCTGGCAATGGGAGCTCGACGATATGGCGCGCACTGGAGATCACTTCTATCATATCCTCACCCCACGCTTTATGTAGGTTTTCAAATGTATTTCTGCCTCATGGCACACCCGTGACCCTAGTACCATATGTGGCGCTTGTTTTCATGGATAATCATACCGCCCCGCAAGATATTCCCCGCTGAGAAAGACATGACGTCCTTCCCTCGGACCGACACCCTCAGACTGTAATTGCGCACTATGAAATCGATAGATGGTCGCATGCTTGCTAAGTACCCGGGACAGATACAGATACTTCCGGTTACTCGCATCTGATGATCGTCGTCAGTTGACGAGGCACAGGGATAATTCCCGCTGCATGAGATTGCCGACGGTTTTAGCCAAGTCCCCCCTGTGCCGCAGTCTTCCAATGCTAGTTCTCAGGGAATATTAGTGGAGGTATCGCGATCTGTACAGGCAGTGTACAGCTTGATCTGATGGATACTCTTGATGTCCTCGATATTCAGCGAAATTATAAATGATACGGGACATCGATCAGACCCAGGTCCATCGAATCATTAAGAATGTGTACGAGATAAATATTATCAGAATTCGCATCTAGAAGGTTGATATCCCAGAGTGCACCATCAGTGATTTTTTGAAACTGGTGTGACTGTCGATGATTATTCAAAGATAGAACGAGTCATCGGCATTTGGATCTGTACTCAGATCATCAGAGTCTTGTGAGATCACAATGATCTGAATGCTCAGACGGCCGGCCACACTTAGATCTCGGAAATGGTCTGGAAGATCCATATCTACGTGTATCATTCAGCGATTCATGTATCTTTATCGTGGGAGTGAATTAAAGGTAGCGTCTGTAGAAAGTACCTTGTCCATATCTACATCATGCAATAGTCCTTTTCAATAGTTCTCAATAACCTTCGGACGTCGGTGGGTAGGCCCTTCGCGCACCGCCATATCCTCCTTGTCCGTAGCCACCCTGGGAACCACCATACCCTGGCTTCGCGCCGTAATATTGCGCACCACTAACCCCGCCGACAAGACTTGCGGCGCCAGCATGGTAGCTTGATGCATCCTCCTCGTATTCTGCACTAGGAGCTGTGACAGAAGCCGTGAGAAGCGGGTCCTTGACTTCCCAAACGGCAGCTTTGGATCCGACGGAGAACTCGAGATCTTCACGCTGTATAAAAAGATTATACATCAATGAGAGTAACTGATGATCAAGGAATAAACGTACCGTGATACTATCCCAGTATTTGTATACCATCATCACACTCAATAAAACGCACAGCGTGAAAAAGAACAGGCCATCCAAGTAATGTTTGATGGCATTACATATGGTGACGCTGAAGGCGAACAAAAGAACTTGAGCGATCCCGTAGAACGCAATTCCAAAGATGATGTCACCGAGGGGCCAGCGGTCGTCAAGAGTCCGGAATACAAGGACGAGTTGCGAGATGGTGTATGTGGCAACGCACAGGATGGGCCAGATAAGGTAAATGACGAAGAGTCCGGTAGGTTTCGATGGGGAAAATGAAGCGAAGGATTTGAAGGTAGCAATAGAGACGAAGAAAGATGCTCCGAAAACGGCGAAACAGGATGTCCGAAGGAACCAAAGAGAAAGAGGCGTCCCGTCTTCGGCAAACTGGAATCCAACGAACCCGTTGACAAGAATACAGCAATAGGCAGCTGCTACTAGACCTGTATAAGCTGCAGCAAACCACTACGTACATTCGTGATAAGATCATGACTCGATTTTAGATGACAACTCACAGGATAGCTGACATTGGCAGTCGGTATAATTCCCGAGTCCAGGAACATTGCGAGAAGTTCAATGACCATGTACATCCAAAAGAACATCACAATCTCCTTTCGTCCCACTGCGGTATACTTTGAACGAATATGGTAAATCATGATTGCGGTCATGATTATTGCAACGATATGGACAAAACATGTCGCTAGGCAGATGAAAGTCAGCCTCGATGTGTGAGTACGCCACATGCATAGTCCTGGAACACATACAAGGCTGGAAAATGAGCGTCGAACCAATTTGGACGTTGCGGGAGTAGCATGTAGGTTCCACGCCTTGTCCAGAAGTACCCAGCAATGGACAAATGACGAGAGCAGCGGTGCTGCACACTCCATCAAAGGAGCCAAACGTGATGGTCATGTCTCCAATTAGATACGGATGCTTGTAGTGATGTTGGGCGAGTTTTTCAGAGGTGAATATCGAGCTATATTTGGTGTAAGCGGGGTGACCTGGTAATGTTCAACGTGCTTTGTGATATCAAAAGAAGCGAACGAAATGGAATATCAGACAAGTCTTCGGGTCAACTGGCCCCAGGTAGAATGACTGTCGGGTATTGCGTGAAAAGACTGAGAGCGGGCTCGTCGCCCTATGTGAATGTAGTTCGTCAAGCCGAGATGACCACAACCGTAAGATCTGACTGCGATCCCACGCCACTCCAGACGGGTTCAGCAAGGTTCAGCATGCTTGTCCTCTCAGTAAAGAACGACGACCGCCTCTCGTCTTTTCAAGGCATGTTCCCGTCGATCAAGTACCCTCATCATGCGCACCTAAAATGAATAACAATTTCGACGCACAACACTCGGCGCCACGGCGAAGACATGTTCTCTGACATACTTCTTTCACCTTGGTGACCTTGCATGAACATTCTAATATAGTTCCTCAAGCACTCTACTGTGATCAAAATTGCGGACAGTGGTTCTAATTCCAATTATGACAACAGAGGATGCCGCGGCGCACCTTCACTGGTGCAATTCCAAGGCAATTCCTGATTAGGTGCGTTCATATACACTGCCAAAAATGTGGACACCCCAGGATGAGCCATGGCACGCCCGCCCATGACGGGCTTGACAACGTTGTTAGTTCGGTTGCTCAATGACCCATTGCAGACTGAGCGCCGAGCAACCGGTGTCTGGAAGATCCGTATTTTTACGAAACGTGCGCCCCGTCTGCCAGTCGGGATACGGTACGCGTTGATTACCTCCCACCACGTCATTAGCGTAGATAACGGATCATCATCATATCTACTTATGTCTTACGATTTCGCCGCGCTGTGAACAGGATGTACGTGCACCGCGCAGATCAGGCTGTCAAACCGTTCTGACATCCTTAGTCTGGATAACACGTGGTGCCGCGCTACCATACCCATGCTCTCCCATGGCTACGGACATGTGTATATTATTACTACAACGACCTACAGCGGCTCACATTACTAGTTGCAGGTACTATATCGGTATTGGCACTCGGCTTTTCGAATACAGACACCCTCGTATTCATAATAGCCCGACTTCTGCGAACAGCGGAACGCTGACGACATCGCATGCTGATCTATGTGGGACTTTCGGGAATGCAAAGCGTCCCTTGACTATTCAGTTTGGAGTAGTGACAGAAGCATCCCCTTTGGGAGTAGGCCGTTAGTATCTGTGACTTGAGGCTCTGGGCCTCTAGCTAACTGAGGCCCAGTTGCACGCCCACTACCATGGATGGGGTAATGGATTTACTTCCCATTGGTTCAAGGTCTTTTCATGACACGATTTTGCCGGATCCCAGTCAGATTCAAATCAACGCACACACCGGCTGAGAAGGCATTAAGTTCTTGAATGTCATTAGCCACGATGGCATAGAACCTTACTTGGTGGCCCTGCATGGAGTTTTACGAGTCATTGTCCTTGCTTTGTCCCTACATTCTGGGCCTTTGATATGATACAAAGTATTTTGTCTCCGTGGTTCCATTGCTCGGAATAAGCCAACTTGGGTCTTGTTCGTTACCGCTGGATCAGTGGCCACAGCCGATGATCAAACCGTCGAAAAGCCCTTTTCGTTGCGCTCATCAAATATATAATGACGCCGCAGCGGTCACGTACAAGGAAGGTTTGTGGCTTACAATCTGATCCGGATGGCCTAGTAGGTGTGCCACAAGCAATAAGTACTCTGCATGGCAGCTTCTTTGGAGACTTCTGTAACGGAACACCCAAGTAGAAATAAGCCCGCAGCCCGAAGCGAGTATCCCTCACAAAGGCCAGTCCAACCGATATTTCAAAAACGGGTGCACCCTCATTTCACGGGGGGAATCCGACAAGATGTCATTTTAGCGACACTGAATGCCTCGGTGATTATGGGTGAACAAGCGCAGGATCCATTTGGTCTCAGCTTGCGGAAAGTAGCGGGTTGTATCGTTGTCAGTCAAACAGGGCCGAGGATTGAACGTGGCATCAAAATGTCAATTGGTTTCTTATGATTTGCGTTCTAGTTCACTTGTCTAGGGTTTACTCGCCTGGATGGGCTGGAACATGCGTGACAGTGGTACTTAAGAGTTGTCCATGCGGCAGAGAAGAGGACAAACTAAGGCCGGTCCGTTGCGTAGCGATGAGGCCATGGCTATTTGCCAAATTCGTGAGAGTTCATGGGGACGTCTATAAGTAGATTGCCGTTTATTTTGGAGAGTACAGCAAAACCGCTGAAAGTCCATGATGCGAGATGCGTAGGCCCCAAATCTTCGTATGTACGCCACTTTCTCCGCTTCGGGCGCATGGAAATCAGTGTGGACTTGTGCCAAGTGATCATGGAATCAGCTCGATGGCGCCTTGCGGGGACTTCCTGTCTCCCACTTAATACTGCAACTCAATAGATCGTGGGCTTACCGGATCAAGTTACTTCATATAACCTCTCGCCTGCCGCCGCTGTTGGGTTGATATCGAAGATGAAGAAGTGATATTGGCGTCCATCTTTGCCAACCGCGCCCAGTAGCCCTGCCACCTCAGCTTCATCAATCAAGCGAGAGCTTATATGTAGCCAACTCACGCCGCAAATGTAAAAGAGCCTTCCATGACGAACATTTTATTTGTACCCTCACGTACCTTAGCCACAAGGTGTCAATAGCCGGTGCATTGAGTACTGATTCCGTGGCAGACCCCCTGTGTCGCTGTCGACTAGTATGTAGAACATGGTCGAATTCTCCTGAAACAGTCCTGAAAGCCACGGGCTTTATGATGGACAAGGCGGCGTATCTTGGCATATTCATTGATCAATATTGTGCGACTACGCCGCTACAAGTATCTTATCTCACCTACACGTGGCTGTGCGCCAGGCACGGCGGGGACTTGGTGAAAATAAAGGCATTGTATGTAGTCATTTCACACTTGGAAGTTTCAGTTTGGGCACGCGCAAGAAGATTCGTATCGTTACTCGGCCAGCACTGTGAATGAGTATGCCACGGCATGCTGTAGCTATCTTGGTGCTATCCAGAATCGGATGTTGTAGTTATGAACGGCATGGCATAATCTGGCCCTTGATGAGCTCAGACCGGCAGAAGGTGGTGTTACTTAGTACACATGTCTAGCGAACCTACTTAGAACCGAGTCTTCACCATGACATTATTGACAGAACGAACCCACATGTGTGTGTGTTGTCGTCCCTCCACGTTATCGTAAGTTTTTCCATGTATCATATGGACTGTACTGCGGTACAGGATGCGAGTAACTTAATCAATATTAGAGGACCCCCATTTAACCTATGTGCTAGTAATCCGTTGGCCATTTTAGTGAGTCCAGCTTGTCCACTTACTATCGTGATGCGGTTTGACGGTATGTCCAGTGCCCGATCGGCACAGCTTCCGACTGAATCACGGGAGAAGGGCCAGTCCTTAAATTAATAGAAATAACCCGTTTTGGATTACGATGGCCAGGTCCGAAAACTTGCCGACCTTTTTTTGAAGGTAGTATAATCACTTTCCGAAGTCGCATGCCATTGCTATGGATCGTTAGTAGTTTCTCAGCAGAAATCTCACGTCACTTGAGGACCGCGGGCTTGATGAAAACATCATCTTTGGTTCTTACCCATTGCAGTGTACATTTTAGAGTAAATATGATTCTCGATGATTACTCCGTTTACTAGTACTAACGGAGTGGTAGAAAATGCAAGTAGCAGCCCTGGAGTCGGACTCAGATCCGGGTGGTGACAAAGAGCCAATCAGCAGGGTAGTTTGTGGGGACAATATTCTCCATTTTACCTGTCATATACTAATTATTTTGATTTTGCCGTGCCCAATTTGAGTAATTGTTGCAAAATGAAAAAAGAAGTGGAACAGGGGGGGAGTTTCCCGGGTCACGTGGGGCCGAGAAAGGGCTTTGTTCAAGATCAGGGCGAGTTTGAATGTTGGAGCATGAACAAAGGATACCGCTGAGATGGCGTAGTTTACCGCGGTCAGTTGGAAGGTGACAAAAGCGGCATCGAAGGTAGGTGAGTGGTGACGGAAACAAAGTGAGTAGTAGTATTATTTGGCGTAGTAGGTAGTCATGTGACCAAGATTACTAAATTAGGAAGTAGAAAAAAGGTAAGGCTATGGGGAATCCCTGGGGATTCCCCTCTGCCGTTGATGCCGATTTTGAAAACCAGATTATTAGTTAAGTGAATAAGGTTAAATCGGTAGACTTAACATTTAAAAAAAAGAAAGGTCTAAGATCTGCTAACGGAGGGACGAGTTACTAAAGACTACGAAGCGGGCTCGGAGGCGCTGTTACCTTCGACTCAACCCTTGCTAGACACGGTTTCCCCTGTTTTTGTCTCTAAGCGGAATTTATGCCAACCATGTCCGCCAATTTTACACCTCCAAGCCATACATACGACATGATTTCCTTTTTATATAATCGTATGTATCATCCCGACACTTTCTGACTATCCAAAGTCATGGCCCTTTATACTCCTCCATCTCTACAACTCACGTCTTGTAAAATGGCCTCATCACGTCCTTCTTTGCCATCTGAACTACTAGCAACCTGGTCTTCTTGGAGGCCAACTGGTCTCCTCACTCCTCCAATGTCTGCATCATTACCCAGGCTAGGTGCTCCATCGCACACTCAGGTAACATCATTGCCTCCAATTGCTCACTTTGATCGTCAGGTATCATACATGCATCCAAGTACGTCCTTATTTCTTTATTCCAACCAATGGTTTTTGATCTAGACAAAGTAACACCACCGCGTACTCAAGACGCGTCTGCATGGTCCCGACCTCACGCGTCACCTGAGATGGATGACCATGTCCATCCCTTTCAGCAAAAGCCTGCAGTCTCCGAGGATATCCCTCCCCAAATTGATTGGTTCGACGACTCATTAAAGAGATCTTCACATTACATCGCAGAGAAAACTTGCGAGATGATATGCTACCTATGGTTCTCTTCGTCACTTTCAAGTGCTTCTACATCTCCTCAACCACTCACTCCCCCGTATTCCCCTGAAATCCCCGCCGCCACCTCATTTCTTCAGCTTGCTGCAACTCCCACCTTTGTCTCCTTTATGCAGAAGTTGCTAGAAACTACCCAGGTCAGCCAATCGGTGATCGTCCTCTCTCTCCATTACATATGGCGACTCAAGGAACGTAACCGTTTCACCGCTGGTTTACCCGGAAGTGAGTTTCGTATTGCCGTTGCAGCCCTCATGATGGCAAATAAATTCCTTGACGAGTGAGTCCTTTGTGCCTTTTTACGTATTTTATTCTTAAACGTCCTTCCAGCAACACTTACACCAATAAGACGTGGTCCGAGGTTTCTGGTATCGAGTTGACTGAAATCACTCGAATGGAAAAGGAGTTTCTCATGGGAATAAACTTCAACCTTTACATTTCGAAGAAGACGTATGATTCATGGATGAACTTGTTGAGGGGACTCGTCTACGCGAAAGAAAGAGAGTGCCGTAGATGGCGTCATACTCGCGCCCGACATCGAACCCCTCGCAATTCCCAACCAATGTCCGCAGCACCAGTTCGTTCATACAGGTGGAGATCTCAGTCGACATCTCATCGTGCACGTTCGACTTCGCCCGAGCAGCCCGTTCACCCGCGTACATATTCATCATCATATCACGTGATGCCATCGAATTCCGTTCTCTCGCCATGTCTTGCACCCGGCTTGAAACGCTCGGCTGCGGACGCATTCTCACCTACTTCGTCATCGTTCCACGAGTTACCGCCTTTGAAGCGTCCCACGGGTATGACTTTGCAAATTCCGGAAACTGGTTATCCAACCGCACCCCATTCTGCATCGCCAGTCGAATCTTTGCAGTCATTTGCCAAGATGTCCCTGTCGTCATCTTCGCCACATTCGTTACGGTCCGTCCAGTTCAATCAATCACACCAAGGCGACGCCCGTCCGCAGACTCTGGTGGCTGCATATTGTGCGGAAGGACCCGTGAATGTTCCTCAGGTACGTCCATTCTCCGTGATTCATATGATCTATCTCACATTCGTGGTAGAACCTTTATTATTACTCGCTTGCTGGGTCGTCGACTGACAATGCTGCGGAAGAAGAAAGGGTACGCCGCAAAGCCCGTTTGCGGTGTTACCAACCTCAGCCTCCGCCTCCGCCATCTTATCCCCCACCGTCTTACATGCCCCAAGACATTCAGTCCGAGTCTGTCAGCCCTTATGAAATTCATGTTGACGTGCGGGCAGTGCCTCTTCCTCACCTTCACGATGCTGTTTGGTCTCGGAAACTTGCCCGGCCTCCTTCGTATTGCGAAAGCTCTTTGCAATTGCCTCCTTTGAGAGAAACCGCAGTTCCGTCAGCTCCTTTTGCCAACGCAGGTCCACCTGGCGTCCAATTTTACTCAGCTTCTAGTCAGCGGGAATCTCCCGCGTATCCTTATAATTGGTCTTATGGCAGATAGTCTTCGGCTACTCATCCCTGTTTAATGCACACGATTATTGCATCTCATCGGTTCCCCCCTTTCACATCGAACTTCAACTTTCATAGTTACATTTGAGCACTTTCGCCACATCATTTCGTTGCACGCAATATCATTGACACTAACATAGATTCTCGGCATCCGCATTTGTATTTCAACTTACATTTCCACTTTCTGATAGCAGAGATCAAGCAGAGATTACATTACCCTCATAGTTAGCTACTACTGTACGAGAAAGAATGCTAAACTGACCATACTTCGAAATCGCCAGCGTGGGATTGCTTGTGAACTAATTGTGGACTATATGAACTGGATATGATGTACTTATTAAGAGTCCACTAACAACGGTAAGTTGCCAACTGTTACAGTAGGGTGATGTGGTTTGACAGATCTATGGCCGAAACAGCCTAAAATTTCGATGGTCTTCCAAGTCTGGCATGCATGAGCGCAGAAGCTTTTTCCCGCATAGGTCAGTGAGAATAATGACGGGATCATGCTTGATCATGCACAGTCCGCACTCCGCGGTCCATATCGTGTCCATCGGAGACCTGTTACAGATCAAGTCGCTTCCTTCAAGGGGTTTGATGCCCCTGCTATAAGTATGCGTCGATCTACATGCACCGGGGAAATTAGCACAGGATCATCCGTGTGTCTCCGTCCATTTCCCAGTACTCTGCGCCCCTATATCCTCATTGTAACGATACTTAAGTTCTGGACTCGTTCTCACCGTAATTGAAAGAACGGTGTAGCTCAGAAATAGGCTGTCCGGTGTGACGAGACGACCTAACTTCATGCGAGTATTCAGCGCTCATGCCGGAGGAACCCAATGGGCACGGGTGAATGAATCGGACGGATAGTTCGATAGATACACATGGATCTTTCCCGTCCGGCTAAGGCATTGAGGGGGGGTTCGTGTTCCTTACCACGCCCTAGTAATAGCGTGTAGGCTATTTGGAGTTACATTTGACAGATTTCGATGGCTCATACGGTGTGTACGACGCCAACGCCAACTCACAGGTTAGTAATAGTATATGCCTGTCCGAATTATTCGTGGGGCCAGGGGTCGGTTTCAGTGTCTGACGAGACAGATTTTGATCTCATTCGAACCATGTTGGAGGACAGGAACGCCTGGGTGAAGAAGTAACCGGATAACAAACCCGTCACTAGACAAGTTGGTTTCATCGAATTTGATATCAGTCACATCATGATTATAGGGCGGACTCACAAGTACCAGAGATAATAGTTTTATTCCGACCAAAACCCATGAGTTTAGAGCCTACCAGTGCTGTAAATGATGAGACCAACGGTTGTTACAAGGCACATGGCACGTGGTTGAATATCAAAACTAACCTCCTGCCAGGGCCGACGTCAAGCCAGCAAACACCCCGTCTCTCCGAGCCTCCTGATGAAGATATGGCATCATTCCAATGTCAATTTCCATGCAAAATAACACGAACCCTCCATGCGGCTACTTTGAGCTCTTCCACACTCGGCTTATGATCTAACTCCATTCTCTGCGTTTAATTGCGCAGCAACTTGATATGGCGGCCGTAGAACAAGTTTTAAAATAATGCGCGGAAAAAAAAAATGGCAATGGAAACTTTTTGAGAAAAAAAGGGTTAAGCTAAACGACCGAATTTGGAGTTGTCCCCAATAAACGCGTTTCGTCACACCACGTTACGCTGTGACGAGACGCGCTTCTACGCCTTACAAGTTACACTCATATTGCTATCAGAACGGTTATGTCCCCTGAAGGGAAGAAGAGCCGGGCTCGGAGTCCACAGGAACTTTATGACGAAATAAAAGGTATCAATCTCCGGTTCCATCAGACGCGTTCATACTCCTAATACTCCCATTACCCTAAGAACTCTTGATCAAGATCAAACCAAGACTCAAGGACGGAACCACCAAAGATGAAACCGTAACAAGAAATTTACATAAGATATCTTCACTCGCACAGGCATTCACAGAACAGCGCCTGAAGTCGAGCAAAAAAAGCCAGTTATCGGATTTCCTCGATCAGGAAGGTTCGTGTCATTGTTCGGCATCAGTGTGGACAAACATGAAACCCAGTGTTTCGCTTTAGGTGTCAACTTGTGGAATGCCTCCGGCGTGGTCCGTCAAGGCTCTGCGTCTGACAGCCGCGCCGTGGTCGCCGCTTGTATGCTTCTTTGTTCGCTGTGATTGGTCTCAATCTAACATCTTGCCAGTGCGGCTAGCTGGATTTCGCCTCATGGAGGCAGGGTTGGAACCTAAGCCTGACATTGAAGGTTGGGATCGGAGGAGAAGCACTCGCGTGATTTTCGCTCATTTATTCCTTATCAGCATTATTACATATTCTCCAAATTGCAAGCAAGACTGGCGCAACCCTGTCCGGTGCGTTTACAACGCCAATGATTCCGTGTCTTCAGATAAAATCTTGACCGCGCCTCCAGAAATTGGTCATAATGACACCGCATCGAGCGTACTTGGTTGTGCGGCCAAGGTTAATTTTTTTTCCCTGTTATTTCAGCGATGGCTCATGATTATCAAAGTATGAAGAAGCGCTGAGAAATATTGACGACCAGAGTGGCACTAATAAGCAAGCTAAGGCATGTGTTACCGCTGTCTACCTCTCAACCCGGATGGAAGCAGTGAGGACTCAAATGCTCGTGATCTGGAGGCGTTGATAAATTTAGAACAACCTCGTGAAATAGGCTTGGAGGGAAGGAAATGAAGGGTTAGCGGCCTTCATGGCTGACAAAATCACAGGTTGTCCCTGGGTCTTTGTTGATACGTGCCGCTCTGATTGTTCTCATTCAATAGAAAATGACGGGCGTCTTATCCTCCTGTCCAACCATGACGTAAGTCCCATTTGGTCGACGCACTTCTCATGATGAACATTTTCAGCGAGAGACGCTCGCGACTAAGCTTCTTGACATTGGCAAATCACTTTTGAGAAGTTGCTATCAGGACAGCAAATCGGCACCAGAAGATAGCAAGGCGAGCGACGCTATTCGATGGATGCAAAAGGCATTTTCTGTCATCGAGCCTCTTGACTGCGCAACAAATACTGAGCTTGCTGAGCTTAAGGTGCGTGGTTTCCGGCACATATCACGTTTCATTCAACCCTTGGCAGAGATCGGTTCTCAGGAGTTTGGGTAAGTGAAGTTGACTGTATGCTATGGTGCAACGGGATTCAGATCGGCCCCATATTAGCCCGTGGCTACTTCTTGTCGTCGTCCCAGGATCCAGAGAATTTGATCAGAGCGGAAACCGCGCTAGAAGAAGTTATTGCAACTATCGATACTTCTGTAGACAACGTAAGCACATCAGGCCAAAGTGACATGACCAAGCGATATTTACCCACGTTCCTGTAGGTAAGCTCCGAATATCAACAACTCCGATGGATGAAGTTGGCTGTCATCAAGCGGCGAAAAGCTGGAGATACTGTTCTTCTTCAAGGTGAACTTTCCTGACCCGGAATCTTCCACATTCAGTGGCGAGTTTGAATTACTCACGTTCTTCATTAGCCCTACAAGCCATTATTGACAACATGACATATTCAGAAAGCAATCTTACGGAGTGAGTTTGGTGGGAATGCTGTAATCCACTCCGTTTTCTCAGACCTTGTTTCAAGTGTCCTACAGGAGCTTCGGACGCTTTCTCAGTACCAGTGAGTGGTCTAATACAGGTACTAGATTGTTCCCTTAATTCAGTGTGGGTACAGCCAATTAGTCACGAGGGCAACTCAGTACTGCCTTCATCGGGCCTTACAGTGCTCTTGGAGTACAGACGCTGTGGAGAGGCTTCTAATAGCTCTCATATTCCATTGTTCCAAAGATGACAAACACGACAGGGCCATAGAAGATCTGCACGCGTCTTTCAAAGGTGGGGTCTCATCTTGTGATTGTTGTTGTAGGCTTGTGCGAAATCACTTACCGTTCTGCGTAGAACTGAGTAACGTGGAATTCGAGCTTCTCAAAGCTCCGGCGACAGCTTGCATCACGGTGTGTGCATACCCCATTCCGTTACCTCATATTGGATGGTTCGAACGTTTCCGCAGCTTCTATGGCAATACGGTGACCGCCACTATCACGCGGGGCGGTGGAAAGAAGCTGGGGATTGGTTCAGTTGCGGCACTCATGCTATATTTGCAAGCTTGGGTCCCGTCAGCAGCTCGAAATGTTTTCGGAAAGCTGCCCTAGCCCATCTTAAGCGGAAGGATTATGCTCACGCGGGGTCCATCATCCGACGCTGTCCTGACACAGAAGCCACGACTCAATATGTAACCTTTCTCATTGCTGTGCATCAAGGTTCGTCAACGCGCGTAGCCTGATAGTGAGAGTTTATCTCATTCATATCAATCACAGGGCTGGAAGATGAAGGTATCTCCATTTCTGAAGCAAAGCTTGGTTAACTCTAATTGACCGGACAATTATCAGCGATAAATTCGATACGCAATATGGTGCATGCCGCGAACTTCGATCGCAAGATGATTCTATTGGCATGCCGGCTGGCGCATGACTTGGACATGAAAGGCCTTCTTCTTACCGTTTTAAGGGCTCTCCTTGAAACTTTAAACTTCCGAGAGAGCGTGGAGAACATTACTGAAGCCATGGCGTTGATAAGATGTATTATAAGGCTTATCACCAAACTCCTTGGAGAACCCGCTGCCGATTTGTAAGTCTGCGGTGTTAAGCATCGAGATGTTGAGCTGAATATGCGTCAGGGAGCGCTTAGTGGCAGCATTGCTCCACCACTTGAAGATTGGTTGGTCGAAATCTTCGAACCACTCGGCCATTCTAACGCAGTCCATGTGGTAGCGGTTACTGTTGTAGAATCTTGTGAACAGCCTGCGATGATTGTCCGAGACATATCTTGGCTTTGGAGAACTGCATACAACTGTGCTATCCAAGCTTGCTCGGATTGGGAAGACAGAGAAGATCAAATATCTGACATCTTTGACGCAGCGAGACGAGTCAGTGTTTCTTTGGCAATCATCTCTATGGGATTAATTCTATCGCGCAGCTGCTCGAGCTTTATACAATACATGCACCTGTAGAGGTGGACCAAGCCATTTACGTTTACTTGGTGAATGCTTCATTCGCATCTGCCTCAGGCCGTGGTACGTACCCTCGACCCATCCCTAGCAGTTCACAACGAGCTTCCTTTTCGCACAGTTATGTCCTTCAGACGTTCGCTGTCGCAAACAGGGTCGATTGAAGTATGTTACGGTCTTCTTTCGAAATCTTCTACTGATTTTCTCTAGGCTGAGAAACACCGCGAACTGTTCAATGAGATCAATCAATCATCACAGCGCATCGTCAAGGTTTTGCGGGAGGACAAAGTATCACAAGAGGATCTTCCTCGACTTGAGTCATCCCTGCAGGTTTTAAGAGTTTTCATCGTCGAGGTGGCATCTCACCTGTCGGATTGGACCACGGTCCTAGCTACCATCGAGGTACGGGTTACGATTTGCTGCCGATCAATTGGACGGGCACCCATTACGCATATAGGAAGCATCTCGCTGCAACTGCGATTCATTGGAAACGTACGAGGCGTTCGCTGACACTCTGGTGAGGCAGAATGGCTCTTTCCGCACCTGACTTCTTCAACATTGCTCTTAGTGGGAGGACAAAAACTGCCCCGTAAACGGTAAATATTATTTTCCACCTTAAGATGAAGCTTATACTAGTCGTACCTAGTCCTTTTTACAGCGCTAGAGGTAGGTCCGCGTGGAAGCCGTCAGCTACTCAATTCAACTCTGCGCTGTAGGCCACCCTTCAGGCCTGTTTAACCCGCGGGCACTTTTCTCTGGAGAAATTCTCTCGGTGGCTCCGAGCGATGTGTATCATACTACTGACAAGAGCGACAGGATCCGATAGATCTAGGGCCATCGGTTACGTGGACCAAGCTATCGCTGTACTGGAGGAGCATGGCGACGCTAGGGACGGTAGTGCTATGGTAATATTCCAGCTATGCAATGCATCTTGGCTCACTCATTTGTACGGAAGCTCTATCCTTTTGACGAGCGTCAGTGGCTTCTGAGCACAGCGTACAACACTGGCCTCGAGTGTCTCCAGTCAGTGAATATCCCATGCGATGGATGCTGATACAGGACTCGTTTACCTCAGTGCATCTATGGTCGACGAAGCAAAGCGTTGGTTTGAATGTTCCACCGTGATCTGTCGCTTCGTTCCCGATGGTAGGCAACGTGCAGAAAAGGTAGGCAAAAATGCAACGGAAAATCTGGCTTCACCGCATCCCGCAGCAGATATCGGCAACCTACAGCGACCTCCTAACACGCTACCCGACTCGATGAAGAAATCGCACGACCATCAACACAGCTTCAACTTCGCAAACGGATCGCCCCACATATGTATTGTTATGTGCAATTGTTCTTGTATCTGTAGCAAAGCCCAATGGATATGGACTACTTGCATTTTTATTGCTGTGAGAAATGACGCAGCTGATAGAGTAGTACACGACCGCGATTGTTGCCAATAGCCAAGTACTCGCTCTCACGGGAGAAATCGACAGAGGTGACATGTCCAAGAGGGGTGCTTGACGTGGGCCAATTCCCAAACACTGTTAACGACGGGCAGTGAACCTGTAGGAACGCATCAAGTTGAATGAATGGATGCTTGTGACAGATGGCAATATTGACGTACTATCCGCATCTGATCTTTTTTGACATTACTTGCTATTGCAAGTAGTTGGGAATCATGATTGAACCGTAACGTCGAGATACTTGTTGTCAGGTTCCCTACCGTCTTCAAAGTCTTTGGTTTGCCTCCCTCAAGATCGATCGTACTTTCTGCATTATAGACGTTTAGCAAACCTGTGTTTGAACTAGAGACCATATCGTCAGAGTGAATAACTGCCTCACAAAACGAAAAGACATACCCAACGGTCAAATATTTCCCTTGGCTGTCTCCGCCAAATATTCGACTACCGAACCCGCCTTCATCTTGCCACCGTTTCACGCATTTGCGCTGCCCGATATTCCAAACATAAACCTGTGAGTCTTCGGTCAAGCCCAGAAGCTCGCCTGCTCCGGCCCTCGACCACCACAGGGACTTCACGTTCGCGTTCGCCTTAAGTTCGCCTACGACCTGCGCTGCACCTGATCGCCAATCAACAAGGTGGACTTGGCCTCGCCGTCCCGCAACGGCGAGAATGTCCCCTGTTGGGTTGAAGGAAGAAATCTCCATGCTCGTGCCTTGATCCCCGCGACCAGAAGAGAATGTAGTGCCCCATAAACCTCGAGGTGAGCGGTGGGACGCCCCAGACTGAAGGTCGTAAGTGTAGTAGAAAGGTCGTGGACCAGTCATCAATATGGACGTTCCGCTGGGGTGGAAAACGGCGTTGGTGATAGGAAGCGATGGGACATGAAGGGTCTGGGCATGAGGATTTGTGAGGCCATCAATCTACCACGAAAACTTGAGTTTAAGTATGGAAACATCGGGAGCAACACTCACGTGGAAAAGTCTCAGACGACGGTCTGCACTGGCGGTCAAAAGGACTGGAATGTGGGGTGAAGGATGGAATGCAACCGTTTTTATTTCACCATCCGCTGGTGCAGCTTGGTTGGCATCTCGCAGTCGCTCAATGGAGAGTGTGCTCGGGGGTATAGGTCTTGACTTGGCAGTCCCCAAAATTCCGGTCGTTGACGCCAGCAGCTCGGGTACGACATCCTCCCCACTCTCAGAACCAGAAGCCGAGGATCGTCGTCTCTTTGCGCGTTCGCTTTTCTTGCGCGCAATGGAGGCCCAGTCTGGGGTTGGGTTTATACGTTCGAACTGCCTGCGCAATCTGCGCTCGTATTCGCGTCCTCCCACTGTATCGTCAGAGGGCGCGTCACGCAATTTGCGAAGACGATTATTTGAAGCAAGTGAGACTTGTACGTTTACATCGTCTGGGTCTGTCCATGCGGGAGCTTTGAGTTTTTTGGGTTGCTGGGGGATGTCCTCGCGAATAATGGAGATTTCTTCGTCTTCATCTCTTTCTCGGTTCTCCGGTGTTATGAGCTCCTCATCATCTTCCGCATCAGACTGTTCATAGTCTTGGGGAACCTGGCTAAGCTCGGATGGTCCAGCATTATCATCCACGAAGAAAAGCTACAGGTGACGTGAAAATGAAGTGTAATTCCCAGTAGTTCTGCACATACATCCGAGTCCAGCAAATTTTCAAACTCTCGTCCCACTTCAAGCTGGCCATCGTCTGCCTCCTCATCAGAGACGACCATGATTTCCTTTCCAGCCTTCCCAGGAGCGTATGGGACACCGAACAGCATATTTTCGAGACGCCTCTCCTCGTCGTCTTTACTGGCGTCATCGTGGAGGTTAGCACCTAACGGAACCTGTTCAGGTTGGATTTTGCCCGTCTTTTGACGTTTTCGAGGGTTTTTGACCATCGTGATACAATGTTATCGCGGTTTAAAAGTTGGAGATGAAGACTTAGTGAGTGCTACTCCGAGTCAAAAGCGCTGGTGGCTGTGTATATATCGTCAAGCTATCTACCGTCAACTTCAAATCGAAATCGTCAACAACTCGCGCCATCCTTCTTGAACGCGGTCAAATACAATATCAATCGTCACTTTCTAACTCTCAAATTCTTATATATGGGTCACAAGGTTTCACAGCCAAGTGCGGCGGATCTTTCTGAGATGGAGCCATCAGGCATGTATTACGCTTTCATCAAATTGCAATCATAACATTAAACGCAGGCTCGAGTAATTATCAACCGTCTGTCGCGGACGTCTTCCGAGTAAAACGATATCTGCAATCCAAGCTTCCTACGGAGCTTATTGACAGGATCATCGACGACGCGTCTTACTGGCCACACAGCTCAGTCTACCTCGTGCGACCCTCCACCGTCCCAATTTACAGGGACGGAAAGCGGGGTGAAGATGGAATTTATATAAGATCACTCCCTCTTGGCATTCACGGCACTGATCGCGACTTCACTCTCGTCGAGGAGGACTTCGAGGACGGTGGTGCGGCCTGGATGAAGAACCTGCGAATGGGCGGATCGGACGAGTCTTCACCGTCCGCGCTATCGCATCCATGCAGAAAGATAGAATTCCATCTTTGGAGTCATGACCAAAGATTGCGCGAGCAGTTTCCCGAGACGTTCAACGCATCTTACATATGGTTCTACGTCAGCATAGAGAAATTGCAGACACCCATATCTGCAGATAACGTCGTCGAATGGCCACCGCAGCTTCTTTTCGAAGAGTGCGACGCATCTCGTATTCAAAGCGACACCGCCAAGCCATTCCTTCCTCCCAGTATCGCAATTCGAAAGAATGTCGCGGCAAAGAGCCAGGGATCAGAGCACATCATTCATTGGCACTTTCGCGGTGAAAATGACCAGGAACCCGGCGATGACAGTGTTTGGCACTTTCTTGATAATTCCTTTGACAGGCCAGCCGCCAAGGCCGCAGAAGTGGTTAGACTGTTGCACAGTATTCAAATAGGAGATTGTGTCAGCCTCTGGGCTCACGGTCGGTTTCCCAACTCTGAAGATAAAGTTCAGCAGGCCAAGGTCACTGTGTATTGGGCGGTGTAGACATGATGGCGTCTTCAATATTCAATTAATATCTGCTGGTAGAATTTTTCGATCTCGTTCCCTAACCCCCTTACTTACGAGGCGAGCTCGTTTTACAGTACTTGCTACGCATGTTATAGAGGAGGGCTTGGTAGATTATGTTTGTTGCGAATTCCATGTATAACCACTTTGTTGGATATATCATACAACCATCGACACGAGTTAGAAAGTATTTGGGATGCAATGACTTTGCTGCGGGCAACAATGCCCCCCTCCATTTCGGAGACAAAATAAGTATGACTTTAGTACTCAGGGCCTCCGACGCAACTGGTGCACTATATCATGAAATGAACAGAGCGAGAAGATCAGGTGATATGGGCGTCTGGAGCAGCTATAGCAGGCACCCCTAAGTCTGGTTAGTTCAAGCACAAATCGTCAACTTCGAAGTTGTTAATTACCGTAGGCTAGCCTTAACTTGAACGCGTTCAGAATCCAGATCCAATCAACCACCAAGTTTACTTTGTATGGACTCTTCACAGCCAGGTTATTGCGAATAAAACGGACTTGCAATCCAAGCTCCCTGCAGGGTTTATTCACAGGATTATCAAAGAAGCATCCTACTGGCCACACAGCTCGGTCTACGTGGAATGCCAGTTCATTATTGGAAAGAATGCTGGAGGTGAGATGTATATGAGAACATTCCCTCTTGGACCTCGCGGGACTGTGACAGACTTCAGAGTCAAGCTGGACTACTACAAGGACGATGCAATGCGAGTGAAGAAGCTGCTAGTGGGCGCACCGGACGACCCTTTATGCTCCACGCCAACGCCATCACACCCCTGCGGAAAGATCGAGTTCCAGATCTGGTTTCATAGCGACTGCTAGGGCTTGTGGCACCCTACGCCCTCACCCTATAGTATATCGTTCGATGTTGACATAAAGAAGTTGCAGACGTCCGTCTTCACAAGTAACATCATCGAATAGCCAGCGCGTCTTCTTTTCGAAGAATTCGAGGTAAAGCCATCTCATATCCAAAAAGACACGGCCAGACCATTCGTTCCAAGTCCGGACACGAAACTTCAAAAAACTGTTATGGTACCAAGTGACCCAACGACACACCGTTAATGTAGTTTGGCACTTTCTCGATTCCTTTGATGAAGAATCTGCGGAGGCCGTAGAAGCAGTTGAACCAAGGCGTGGTCCGCCATCTCCGAACGGAAAGTTTGTGCGCAGTATGCAAGTAGAAGATTGTATCACCCTGCGGGCTCGGGCTCATTTTCCTGTCAATGTGCCAGGTATTCGGAGCAATGTGTATATTCAAAAGGCCAAGATTACCGTGTATTGGGCGGTGTAACACAACGGGGTCGTCAGTGTGTGGATTGGAGAACAATCGAGGGTCCGTTTGGCAAGGTGGTTCTGGCCTGCCCTGTCCACGTGATCAAAGTGTGCAACCAGGTCAACGATCATCCGTCTCGGATTACACTTCGATCGGCAAAACGGTCCAGACGACCGGGGAGACGGATTCAGATAGTGGTTTCATGTCCATGGAAGGACTCATGCGATCGGTTTCCCTCAGGCTGTCAGAATTATAAGACGCCACATTGATCACTGACATTTGCCTCTTGAGTACGCGGCACGCCAAGTAGCCCACTTTCTGTAGTACGTTTCATTGATGACCCCTACTAGTAACCTAAAGACGTTGCTCGCAGACAACGCAGGGATAGACGACATTCAAATCACATCCACGGCATTCCCCGACACTCTCTAATTGAGCCGCATCAGTCGCATCTGACAGTAGTACGATAAGTATCCGCTATGCAAGCGATACGTCGTCGTCGGCAGGAGGAGCTCACGTATGTAGGCGTCCGGCGAACCTGCTTGGCCTATAGGGACTCATGCCATTAGGCATAGCACATGTCATACCTTTTCCGTGGGAAATGACGATCCCCCTCCTGTGAGTAAGTAGACATTAAGTCATCAACTTGCGTGAACCTCACTTGTAATTGAGCCTTGATCTGAGGCGTACCTCGTGACTTGCGGTATTTAGGTCCTTTGTTCCCACTCGGGCAAGGGTTGGATGATCGGTGCATGTGGATCGATGCTGGGCGCTAAGCACTGATTCCCTTGCACACCGAGCATTCCTATTACCGTAGGAGTGGCATCACAAAAGCCACAGGGCGCAAGGCTTTTTGATCGTACGCGAGTCTCGGAGTCTTCAAGTTAGTAGAGTTTGTTGCCACCATATGTGTCGCGGCCTCCGCAGTTGGCGCAGTAGCTACTGCAGTTACTAAGCACCTGTTACCATTTAGAGACCCGTACGTTACCCGCTGAGCGACTGAGGCAGGGTTGTTCGTTATCTGTGTATAAAATTTGTATGGCACAAGATCTTATCGCATGGAATCAGTTGAGATGGAATGACCCAGCTGAAAAATGACCTGTTGGAGATATAAACCAGGCGTTGAAACTTTGAAAGTGTGATGTAAATAATAATCAATTGCGAATATCCGCGGTGCCATGCTGGCTTTGAAAGTGAAAGAAGAAGATGCAGACGTTTAGCCGAGACAGATCTTTGACCGAATTTTCCCCCGGGACTACCTTCAGGATTCACTGTAATCAGCTCTGTACTTCTCTCTTGTGCTCTTTTTTTTCGTAGCAGGACGTTGTTAGGGCCTGTGCTGGAAAAGACACTAAGGTTGCACTGCAATAGGTGTTGATACTTGTTACTACTCAGGCAGGTTGTTTCCCGCCGGCGCATCACTCCCACTCACACAGCCCTCAATCATCGTTTGATACTGCTCTTCAGTTGTAGTCTGGCTGTTGGATTTATAGCCTTAGGGCCCCGCATTCGTGTCTGCTCAAGACTTGTCGATATTCTGTAGGAAATCATGGGTGCGTGTATGTCGTCAGGGGGGATGGTGGAGATCACAGAGGAAGATAAGCGGAGGCACAGGGAAGCGGAGAAATATCTCAAGGAAGTGAGTTTGCGACAGAGTGATACTCACCTTCGCTCGTCATTCTGCGCGTGTCACTGGTAACATCATATTGACCATATCCATTACATAGGCCAGGACCAAGATGGTTTCCCAGGTCAAAGTAAGCTCGAGGCCCAATTCACGTATATGGTTCACTTCACGTATCACATCTAGGTTCTTCTACTAGGCTCTGGTGACTCAGGAAAATCGACGGTTCTCAAGGTAAGGTCTCCCTCAGTCTACTTGCTGTCAGTTCACGAGGCTTCTTTCCAAGCAAATGCGACTGATTCATCGGGTGCCCTTCTCGGCAGCAGAAATCGAGACTTACCGCCAACTGGTGTTCAATAACCTGACAACGGGCATGAATTACGTCTTCGAGGCCATGGAGGACATGGAGCTCGAGATTGTAGAGGAGAACCTGCCGCACGTGGAACTCATTCAGAATGCTCGGGATATTCGTGAACACGAACCTTTTCCTATATCATACTACGAGCCTTTGAGAGCTCTTTGGGCTGACAGCGGGGTTCAACAGGCCTACGGAAGAGGAAATGAGGCTGCTCTTCCTGAAAAGTGAGTCGCATGTTTTTGTGCCTTGCTTCTTCCATCTTACAGCTCCCATTACCCAGCCTGTCGTACTTTTTCCCTTCACTAGACAGATTATTCGACCCATCGTATCAACCAACCGAACAAGATATCGTCCAGTGTCGAGCTCGCACTATCGGGATAACCGAGACGACGTTTCAGCTCAGAGACCATGAAATGCTTATGGTCGACGTCGGTGGTCAGAAGAGCGAGCGGAGGAAATGGATTCACTGTTTCCAAGATGTCACCAGTATTCTATTTCTAGTCAGTCTAAGTGGGTATGATCAATGCCTTGTCGAGGATCGGGATGCGGTGAGTTTATCTTGCACGTCGCGGTTTGACCGGACACAAACCTTCGTCTCCTTGATTTAGAACCAAATGCAAGACGCTATGACAATATGGGACTCGATATGCCACTCGCAATGGTTCAAGCAGACATCAATAGTACGTCAGGTTTTCCTCGTGATTTTGACAGCCTTTTACGCATGCCTACTATCAGATCCTATTCCTGAACAAGGATGACCTCTTCCAAAAGAAGATCTCTCACTCTGACATCAAAAATTTCTTCCCGGTAAGTCACCCTCCTATGCCTGACTCTTCCTACTGAGAGTACATCAGGATTACGAGGGTGAACCGGGGGATGCAAAAGCTGGGCGAGATTATTTCCGGCGGCGTTTTACACGGCTCGCTCACAAAGCGGGACGTTCCAAAGAACGCGAGATTTACATCCAGTATGCCTTTCTCTTCTTTACTGAAGACGCGGCCTTAACACTAGAAAGTGTAACAACTGCAACTGATACGGAAATGTTGAGAGTAGTAATGGCTGCTGTTGAAGGTCAGTTCTTATGTGGATACTTGTAGAATCAAATCGCTAACTGCTTGCTTTCTAGAGTGAGTTCTTCCTTCTATTGATCCTTCCCCCGCCCGCCCGCGAGCTTCTTGATGTCGCCCAACCGTACGCTTATCCATTTCCCACCCGTCTCTCTACTTCCTTTCATAGCATCGTTCTTCGATCCAATCTCCAAATCGCGGCACTAATTTAATGTTTCTTTTTGCTGTTTATCATTTATTCGTCTCGTCATCGACGTCTGCATCTCGCTACCGTGCTCAAAAACATACTTCTATCGCCACCTTGGATATTGGGGGTCAATCTTGCATACTCAAATTTCAACATTATTTTGCATCTTAACCACCCAATCTCTCCTCCGTCTGCCTGCTTGCATCATGTAACGCATCTGATTCTGTGGCTTCTTTTGTGCGTTCTTTAAAACAAATAGTGCCGTTATAAGCAAAAACGTGAGTTAGCCCCCCTTTACGATCGGGAAAAAAATTCCTGATGCCGCTTCTATAATTTCTTACTAGATCCGCGAAATCATGCTATGAAGATTCATCACCCCTATTGGAACCTAATGGTAATTAAACCGCAAGGTACCCTTGGCCAAGAAGCCGTTCTTTGTGGCGCCATACTATCTAAAGTGGGAAGGCCCACTCACCCCGCCTCGATAACTGGTTGGTTAACACTTATTTTACTTATGAAGAGTGTGCCTTCACCTGTTATACTTCACACATGTTGTATCTCTTCCCTTCCCCTTGTCTCTCCTAGAACCATCGTATCATTGATCAAGCTCTTGTACATGCAATTTGTGTACTAGTATACTAGTTCATGTAATGTCTGCTTACGGTATTTAAGTTTTCTTCCTCGCTGAACGCTCTTTGCGTCTTGATTTGGCTTTGATGTATTTTTTTGCATTTCCTGACGACTTTGACATCGTGATGTGGCGTTTATTATATTTTGATCTGATCTGTATCTCCACCACAATCCAAGGATTATGTCAACGAGTAGGTCGATTTCCTCTGTCAGACTAGTCTGGGTGAGGTCCGTCCGCACGCACTTGAGGTCTGAGGGTTTATCTGTATCATGAGTGCTCGAGAGTCATTAATACAAGCCAATACAATAGAGTGTTTTAGTACATATGTATGCTGCCGTGACCGGTTAATCTTATCCATAATGTTGATCCGAGGTTAATTTCACGGTGCGCCCATCGGCCGTGTGTCGTCTTATATGTATGTATGCGCCCGGAGGAACAACGGAGAAATTGGAATGGCATGGGTACACGGAAACCGCCGACTGGCGTGGGCAGAAACCTTGCTATTGCGCATATTGTGAGCCCCAAGTTTAACGCCTCGGTGGATTTCTTGTCAATACGATCGACTAACTGCCGATCGATATTAAGGGCGTGCTCTGCTCTGACTCGTCGCCACAATGACTTTCAAATGCCTCTTAGTGCCTCTTCGGATGCGAATTGAATGGTTCGCAGTGCGCCGAAAACTTCGGAAGAAGAAACTTTCCATTGATGATGTTATTTGAATCTGCAATTTCACTATGCCCAAGTCGAACGATGTGTAAGTCCGTACACTCGCAGCTTTTTTGCCCATGCTACGCCACCACGAAGTCCTCTCAGGAGGCTGAAGTTGCCCACGGTGCCGAGAATACCGGGATGGTGTGTTCTCATACGTCATACCTTTGGAATCCTTTCCATCCGTGCGATTGGGAATAGTGTGAGGGTTCGAGGTAGACTGAACTGTGTGACCGGTTGTGGCTAGTGGGGCGCGTTATTAAAGTGCGTCTTTAATAACCCCGTCAATTCAGATGTCGTGTTCCTCGACAGGCGTCTGCGATAGACCCATTTGATACTCAACTGAGTCGGCATAATGATTACAATTTGAATGTTTGATAATGAAAAAATGACTTGGCTGTGAAAAGTCTTGACCGATACGAATTGGAGGGAAGTCTACGGTAGATAATTGAGACTTAGTTGAGCATCGCAACTTGATAAGATCGTGATGCATACATGAGTAATGCTATGACGTACCTGCCAGTCTGTGAAAAGATGTAATCCATTATCCATACGAATTGGAGAGGTTTAGAGTGGCAACTGGCACATGAGCCCAAGCCCTACAGTGAACGTGCCGACTCCGGATCACATTCACGTCGCATGCGCCATAGACGGCGGTTGCATGTCAGATCATAGGTTCAAGGCCCTAGTTGCTCCTCTCAAACTGTAAAGGGATGTCTTCAGGACGTTTCATCATATCTGCAGAGCTCTAGAGACTGTAAGTTAACTGTTAATATAACGCAGCGCTCTGCTTTCGCTTTCGTTTTCCTGACGCATGCTGATTATGTTTCGCAGAATATGATCCAGTGGCAAATCATTATCCTCGAACTTTATCGTCTGGATGATTCCTGAACGAACTGCAACTGCAGACGTGGAGGAGCCGCGTGTGGTTGAAAGAGAGTTATAGAGGGCATACGGGTGAGAAGTTGTGGCTACAGTACGTAACTGAAAATGGTTGATTAAGTCCGTACACTGTATCTCAACGCGTACTAACTTACTCCAACTTGCAAAGAATCCGGTGGTCGCAAATGTAACGTCTGACGCTCTAACATAATCAGAGGACGAACGGATACGCGGTAAACGTGTACTGACCACCAAACCACGTACCTTCGAACGCAATGTTAGCCCGCCGAGACGTGCGATGCTGACGTTTTGACAGGTCAAGGTTAGTCTCCCGTAGTCAGACCTTGAAAGAGGAAGATAGTCGTTCCTTCTTTATCAAGGGCCAGGGCCTCAAGTTTCGAGGCCTGAAATTTCTGAAATTTCTCTAAGTTGCTTTTCTGACTCACGTGACAAGCATCATATAGTAAGTTGTAACCACCCTTGGTTCTGAGCATCCTTAGTCTGTCTGTCCTTTTTCATGATACGCGCGATTTTGACTCATAAATGATGTGCATATATCCATAGGTCGCTGGTCAAGCTTGCGCTATCACATACACAGACTTGACTGCGTGCATTTAGTTGGAGATGCCACAAGCTTAAGGTACGATCTTGCAACCAAATAATACGTCCTGCTTACAGCCCAATGAATATTGGGGTAGAAACAATCCGACTTGATGCGAGGTCCGCTGTCATGGTTCCTTCACCGAATCTGCCGCACGACATCTCCACGTATAATTGCTTCGCCAGCACTCGTGAGCAATTTCTACGACAGGAAATCTATATTTTCTGACATCCAGTCACTACCGTCTCCAACAGGACCTCGTCGAGCTGGATTGAGTCAAATATGCTCATTGAGATGTGTCGGTGTGAGCCTTTCTGATGCAGTTCCAGGTCATAGCTTCTGGCGACGGTACTCCGAAAGGAAAAGTCCACGCTGCTTTCCCCGGCGGACACACTGAAGAGGCGAACGGATGGGGTTGTCGGCGTTGCATAGCTGGGTGTTGCTGGACGGGTGCAACGTGATGGTTCAAAAAAGTTGCAACCAGAAACACCTTTTGGTAGCAGGGTTTATCGCAGGGCGGCTTGCAACGGCTTGCATTATGGGGTGGTCAACGTGACCTCGCTTACACCTGCGAGATGCCAGTTGGACCTTACCTGCTCCGCTAGTTAGCTCTACCGCCTTCCAATTCCGTCGGCCGATGGCAAACTTAAGCTTATTGCGCGCGAGTACTAGTTAACACCTTTACTATAGCTAGTAGATCACTTTGCGACTCAAGTACTCCGTGTGCTATGACAATGTGTTCACTTCCTTGTCATAGCACACGCAGTACTTGGGTCGCAACTCGCCTTTCTGACGCTCCGATGGCTCTAACTATCGCGCCATTAAACGGTAAGTGTTTCTCTTATTCACACTGCTGTCTAGATCTCTCACTCTGAATCAGTCTGAATCCCCAGTGGACACTCCCACACTTCAACCCGTCAAAGAAAGCTGACGGGCAGGATCCTCCGTCAATCAAAAACGGTCATGTCATCATCATTCTCTTTTCGTTAATTAATCATCACCTTGACCCAGACCTCGGTTAACGTGATGCTTCAAAGTGCCGTTGACTGATACTCCCGAATACAGTATGTCATTTTTTACCAGTTGTTAATTAATATGCGACCAACACGGCCTCCACAGTTGATGAATACCTTGCGATTCTTGCTGCCCAGGCCGAGCAGACTCAGATAACTATGCGGGCCACGGTGTGACGCGGAGGGTCAGGCTCAGCTACTGGATGCGAAAAGGCCTGAAATCGACAAAAGCAGTCATATTCACCCAGTATTGTGTACCCGTTCAAACATGGTTAACTCAACGGATGATGGTCTATGATGGTGATTCACCCATTCAGTGGGTAATCCAGGCTCCTCTATCTCTCGCTCTATCTGGATACGGTCATTTTCCTGGTTCCGCGGTGAGGAAACCCCGTTCCACTGATCGGCGACCTCGGTTATACTTAGCCATTTCATAACTGATTGATTGAGGACGCTGCGTGCAGTCCTACACATGGGCCAGGCACTCAAGTATAGACTGTGGTGGATGCTTCCCACAGCGACCTTTGCGGGCGTCATGGAAATATTTGGATGGAGTGCCAGGTTTTGGTCGAGCCAGAGCCCCAAGCTGTTGACGCCATGAGATGCAGTGAGTGTCCGTGCAGCATGAATCACTCCCATAGCACACAAGCGTTTCACTGCAGGCTCGTCGGCACTATCATAGCACCTACACCACTAGTCGCAGCTAATTTTATCGTCCTTGGCAAGACAATCACCCAAGTTGGACCCCAGTTCAGCCGTCTGACCCCCAAGATGTGTTAGTGTTACTCTTATGTACTAGCTTTAAGTTACTGACCTAGCGCAGATACCATCTTGTTTTGCTCCTTTGTTAGTATCATACAGTTAATCCTTTATATCTCGACTCCCAGGATGTTATTTGCTTGGTCGTACAAGCTTTTGGAGGCGCATCCCCTGCGCACGCTGTTAATCAGGGGACAAGTGCTAAGAAGATGTGTATATCATCCAGTATTTCGTGTGACATTCACTTCGCAGAGACAGGGCGCGGACATTATGCTAGGAGGAATTGCTGCCCAGCTTTATGCGTGATGATGGGCCCTCGCTTTTCTCACTAACATTCCTTTCCTTCGCTCTTTAGGTGCTATAGTGGTCTATGTCACTTTGGCGGTCGAGTTTCTCTTGCATTTAAGAAATAAGGCACCCTTCCGCCACGTTGACAATCGTATGTCGGAGAAAGGTCAACGTCCCATAAATAAGAACCTGCAACTTATGATTTTCGGGGTGGAATTCTGCATCTTCATTCGGTTAGCATTCAACACATCTTGTTATCAACAGTTATAATGTGCTTAATTCGTCTTTAGATCCGTGTACCGTACTGTAGAGCTCGCCAACGGATGGACTGGGACAGTGATTACAACGCAGCGCTACTTCGGTACGCTATCACTGTCTTCTCTAGGAATACGCTGATAATGCTCTACTGCCGACAGACTGGCTAGATGGTGCATTAGTCACTCTCGCTATTTACACTCTCAATGTCATGCACCCAGGTATCTAGCTAGAGAGGAATGGTCCTGTTGCTAATGCTTCACAGCAAGCTGACGACGAAGGAGTTAGAGACTTCGATTTTACACTTTAATTGCCCTTGAGCTTTACAACGAAATGGCTGGACTGTCACAACTACTAGTAGACAGCGGTCACCATTGGCATAATATGACTGCGCTTCGTTGGACCTCTCCCGCTCGTTATGCATATACTGCTTCTATTCAAGTATCTCCCTACAAGCCCCTGTGATTGTCGTCACTTCTTGGATATTTCTAGTTTTCGCACCGCTTGTCTCCTGCTGTCCCTTCCAATAATGTGTTGCAATTGACGCCGGGCTTATACTCATTCAGACTCTCCCCTGCGACCTGCCAGCCCCTGCCGTCCTGATCTATATTCTCTCATAAGTATAAGTCATATAATAATATCCAGAACCTTTCACCATCCCTCGGATTCCGAGTGCGCACATAGACAAACATGGTAAGTTCACGCTGATTTCCCTCCCTTTCATCATCTCAACTCGTATTCTCAAGGAACAGGCTGATTTTTTAAACATGGACTACGACCGTATTACTGTCGTCTGATAGCGCCTCAGCGGCCTCATCTCAAATCGTCGTCATTCCATTCATTTGCAAATTCTAGCTCTTCACACATCGGGGGTTTCAACATTTTGCCTCTTCAAGATTTCAATCAAAAGCAGGTCAAGACCTGGCTAGAGCATTCCAGACCTAGCCTAGAGCGTTCCAGAGCACTCTAGATTACCTTTCGAATGTAATTTCACTGACGGCAAAAGGTGGTAAAATGTCAGTTTCCCCGCTGTGTCAAGATCCCCGCCAATTATATCACGTCACCCTAATAATAACACTACTCTAACCCCTATAGGGCCTGCCACATCGTTTCACCGACCGGCGGCGAACTCAAGAACCTCTCCAGAACGGCATTGGTTCGAAACAGATTTTATGTAAGTACTGATATCACTGACACGAACAGCTATTCGAAACACGGTGTTTATCAGCGACTCACTAGTGACTGCGCCTTCATGCACAACGTTAATACAGTTATCATGATTTTTGGGCCGTCACTATCATGTAGTTCACTCTGGTGACCCAAGTCAATTTTTCCTACTAAGTAATACATCTCTAGTTTATATATCTAAAGTTTTGAAGAAAAATATGCAACTGTTCGAGCACAACGTCCGAAACAGTGAGGGGACCTTTTTCGGTCATTGAGACATTCTAATCGATTAGCTAAGTGCCTTAACAAATTAACCAATAATAGGCTACGTCCGAATGGCAGCTCCACTAAGCAACAAACATTCCTTCGCTACACATGTTATTATCATATTTGAGCAACTATAACATACGTTCTGAAGAGCTGGGATGATCCTTAATGCATCCTCAGCACTTTCATGTCTTTCGAACTCATTGATTTTGTGTAATGTAGGTTACAATTTTCAAATTGTCTAAATGTGGGCTCTTGAACAGCAAAGAAACACTTCTCGGGTACATTCTGACTGATCAACATAATGTAAAAGTTACCATGGAACAAAATACATGTCACCTGAATGCACATAAGCAGTTTCGAAAGATAAAAATATGTTGTTGTGTAAGGCAAGTTTTGTATCAATGAGTGATGGTGTTTCACTGACCCATTGATTACTGCGGTTTCTCTGTGACATCCCCTGTTGCGGTAATATACGGTTGGGGTGAGCAAGATATACTACTTACTGAGCAAAATATTGATGTCCTTATGCTATTCTCCAGCACTGACATTCAGATGAGAGGTAGGTTGATGGTATAACCGGAGCAGCTATCTCACTACAAAATGGTTTTATAGCTTTTGAACTAGTCTGGGTGAGCAGATTCCTATGTCAGATGAATAACTAGAGGATTCAATTAATTTTGGGCAGAAAGCAATGCTGGTCCCTCATGACCGTTCTATCTCAGTGTACGTATCTTATATTATGAGTACAGTTGGCAAGTGTGCTGAGCCGAACTGACCTAAAATGCTTTCCAGGAGCATGCACACCTGTCGACCGGCAGCAGTGTGTAGTACGGGTACTACTACAGGAAGTGATCGATGTCTTGGCACTTGTTGGGATGCTCTGCAAACAACACCGTCTAAATTTTCGTTACTCATGGTACTGATTTGGTGAGAAACCAATGTAGGTTGCCCAGTGCCCACCCACACTCGCACAAAGCTGATCGTCCATTGTGGCAATCGCCAGTTTAAGACTGAAGGGCCAGGAAGACCTAAAGACCAAGGAAATCGGCGGTTATACAGAACTTTGAAACCCCGTCAGCCTAGGATCTGGAGCCGAAATTACTTCGAATCAGATGAAACGCCTCCAATTGATTCGCATCCGATCCCTGGTGTTGCAGGTTGTACCGGTATCGAAGTGCGACACATCCCATACATAATGATATCTCCGAACTTGTTCACAGTAGCCAGCGTTCTGTCCTCACGCTGTTATCCTGTGTTCACCGTCAGGAAGCAGAACGAGCTATTAGCCTGTGGGCCGTTAAGCATGCCGAGAACTTGCCGGGACGGGTTTGCTTCTGTTTTTTAGTGAGGTACAACGCTCACGCTTTCAGAGTTCTTATATAGGCTTAGCCTACGAGAAATCAGCAGTCTTAGAGCTAAATTTCGAAACACGACTATCAGCTTGGTGCCGTACATCGGTGACACTTACATAATGAGAATTGATATATAGGACACCGCATCGTAAAACGCGTCCACCAACGCCCCGCTCACTGACACCAATCCTTGACCAACCCCTAAAATATGACCGTAGTGTCAAATGATCCCAGTTGGTGGCCGGAAATTGAATTTTATCATGTTGGCAGCTATTGTGCAGGTTCGTGAAGGAAGTCGGATGATGTTGGCTCTATCTTTGACTGTGGTTCTGCAGTCGCTTCTACTGTCGCAGTGATATACGATTGGGGTGAGCAGGGTAGTACTTGCTGTGAAAATTACTGATGACTCTATACTATCATCTAGCACTGACATTTGAACAAGAGGTAGGTTAATGCCATCACCAGAGCAGCCGTCTCACTGCTAATAATGGTTTTATAGTTTGAACTTGTCTGGGTGAGCAGAGTACTAGAATAACCGAATGATTTGATCAATTCGAGGTAGAAGAGACGCTTGTCCCTCATGAGTATTTTCTATCTCAGTGTACGTAGTTTATGTTATAAGTGCAGCTGGCAATTGTGTTAACTTCGAGTTCTAGCTGCGCTATGGTGGAATACTATACTCGATGTATGTTTTCAAGGCAGACACATTAGCGTCGTGCTAATAAGTTATCTCTTCCAATCAGCCTCGATGTGCCGTGTATGTCTTTTCACACACTATACCTATGTTTGTTTCTTCTGACTTGTGGTATGAAGCAAATATGATGTCACTCTCGGTGACAGATGCTGTGAGTACACCACTTCCTGCCATTCCCGTTCGACTCATTGCACTCTACATAGGGGTGAGTTACATCCTCGACCTGCTTGTTGCTTCAATATATCGACCGAAACAGATGTGAGTTACTTGGAGCACTCAATCTTCCTATACTCATCGACAATTGGATTTTCCAGGCACTTTTTTTGCTTTCGAACAATGGTGGATCATGCCCATTGCAAACACCATCTTGGGTGGTGAGCTATTCAGCTTCAGTACCTTGGTGTTGTTGGCTTGACTGAAATGTCGCACAAGTCATCATGATTACTCGGTTGCATGCTATGTATCAGCGATCCAGAAAGATGCTCATCTTTCTCGTTGTAATCTTCCTTGCCGTGACGATTCCCAGTGCAGTGATCAGCGTAATACAAAGCGTGCACCTTAAAGGAGGTAAGCTTTAATAATTATGAGTGATTCGGCGCATCAGGCTCATAAGATGAATAACAGAGGAATTTGTCCTTTCCGGTTTTCACGTGTGCATTTTTGAAGGAACCGTTCAGCTCCCAGCAACCATCACTTGGATACTTGGCACTGTATGGGAGGTCCTAGCACTGTTTCTTGCAGTCTGGATTGCTGTAAAGCACTTCCGTGAACGACCACCGACAGGGTCGATGATCGAGGACACTTTTACGGTGTTAATAAAAAGTCACATAATCTACTTTGCATCGTGAGCTCCTCACTTGAATAGGATTATCTAACGCTGAAGTTCCGCGCGTTCTAGCTTTGTTGCTGTCGCGTGCCTTGAAATGAGCATGTTGTCTCCAAATCTCTGGGTACCCTTTATCTATCACTGATTCGTCGGCCAATCTGACCACTTGTCTATATAGAACTCATCTGTGGGAGATCAGATTTATTATGGCATTGTGCAAATGTCTACGCTCATGCAGATGTTTGTGTTGGGACCGCGCCTCATCCTTAGCGTTCGAGAATATAACGCTAATGTCGTGACTGACTCTGAGGAAGCGCCTTGCGTTAGCGCAATTGCTTTCCAGGAGCGCACATACGTGTCAAATGGTAGCAGTGTGTAGCACGGGACATACTGCAACTTCAAGTGATTGGCGTCTTGACACTTGTCACGATACTCTGCACTATGCAGGGAACACGAGTCTTGGTACTAAGTGCTGACTTGGTATTTTAATTGAAATAGGTTTGGGGCAAATATGTACCATCACGCATTGTATACAGCAGCATCGCTTCTATTTAGTAGTCTATAGCATCTACTTATTGGTTAGATTTGAGGAGCGATGGAAAAGTGACGCATTGGACCCGAAATCCATGGACACCGGGTCTGATGTACGCCCACGTCGTCCAAACTGGGCTTTATGAAGGACCTTCGTCTTTTGGCTTTGTTCTAATCGACATCGACAAATACGGGAATGGGAACAAGGACCTACAAGGACACACATCCAATTTCAAGACAACGCAACGAATCACTTCAAGAATCAAGACGAATCGGTCGGATCCCATGCCAGAAACCTTGTGCTTAAAGCGAGCAACATCTGTCAGCGCTCAGGCCTCAGGCTTCAAGAACGACACTGTATCATACCCATTCGTCTCGCGGCTCTTAAGAGTAGAAATCGTCAGTGAGGTGCGGTAGATGGACTGACTGGGAGGCTCGCGTCAAGACAGGCTGTTCCGTCTCGTCTTGCAAGGTGGCGGTCGGAATTTGTGATGACGCGGACAAGACGTAGTTCTGATTGGACTGGTGGCTATCTCGTGTACGAGGCAACTACTTTCTACACCCGTTTTCCATAGAGCTCGTCCTGGCCACTCGGTCACAACATACATGACCAGAAAAAGATGACTGATAAAAGTTGCAAGTTATGAAGGACAGCAGAACGTATACGTACTCCAATACCCCAAATTTCACAGGCAGCAGGAGTAGTCTCCCGTAGGCAAACCAAACAGAACGTATCGGTGAGTTCATGAATATTAATCATAGTTTACTTTGGTGTGCTGAGGATTTGTGATTTTCCAGCACGTGACCGACGCGTCGAGTTGGCAAGCACGCACAAATAGCTTGTTATAAATATGGCGGTACTCCCTAAATTCGCATTCGTCGAATATCTTGCCAGCGAACTTTACATCTGACGATATTCAGCCATCATGTCTTCCATCACTTACGTCGGCAAACGCGTGGCTATCACTGGGTTCTTGTCGGTTTATTTCTTTCGAGAAACCGTTGTCCGACCTACTGTTCAGCTGAGGTCCGACCCGAAGGTTTCCGCCAGCCTGGTCGTGTCGGAATTTTGCATTTCAACGATCACTCTCATTCTGGCCGCCAACTACGCTGCACGAAAGTTCCTAAGCATGAACAACGGTACCTTCACCGGCAACAACGCTACCGGCGGTATCCCCACTGCTCCCAGTCCTCGCCCGCCCGCCCATTTAGCCCTAGCACCCAATGATTACGAATCCTCCGATAATCCATGCATGATCGAGTTACCGATTTCATCCTCGCCTTCAAATTCCTTTCAACAATTTTCACCATTTCAGTCATCGTCATCTGTATCAACGACTCGTCTCCTCATTCTCGATTTGCCACTCAACTCCAAATGTAACCGCCTCTCAATAAATTCTGATACTACCCTCGTCGTCCACGACGACGACATTCTCTCGGACGAAACCTCATGGATCAAAGACATTAAGTTGTCTGACGACGAGAGGACCTTCCACGAGGTACGGAGTGTCATACCCTAGACATGCGTTGGCTAACATTTTGTTCGCATATAGGAATATGCTACCGCACACCCTATGCACGCCCAAGACGAGCACAACGTCGACACACTACCCCCATCTGTACCATTCCATCCATTCTTGTCACTTGTATCAACACCTCTCGATTTGCCTACCTTCACCTCCGATACTACTCTCGTGGTCCACGACAATGTTCTCCTCTCTGACGAAGCCGAGCACACCAAAGCCATTGAGTTGCCTGGTGACGCGGCCGAAGGGACTTTCCACGAGGTACAAGCACACCCTACGCTCGACCCGCACGAACACGACACCCTACCCCCATTTTTCCCATTCCAATCCTCGTCGCCTGTATTTCAATCAACGTCCCTCGATTTGTCAATTATCGTCTCAACCTGTAACCACGAACCAGCATGCACTACGCCCGACAAACACGAACACCACGGTGACTTCGACATCCTACCCGCGACAACAACAACTATCGACATCGACTATGGACCCTCACCTATTAACACTAACCTTGATACTGACCTGGCCCTTCCTGGACCCACAAATCCTACTAACGCATTGACTCAGAAACTGAAGGCCACCCACCTCCGAAGTGGCCAGAAGTTCCTCCCAGACAAAATCAGGTCTGCCAGACAACAAAGGTACGTACCTGTTCATCGCTAGACTATGGCACTCATCATTGTTTATAGCGCAAGCCTCGAGCTTCCCGACTGACTACTGCCCGCGACAGCATTGCACGTTCTTGCCACGCCAACAAGCTCGGTCAGTCATTTTGTCGTCACGTCCCTATTGCTCGTTGACTCAGTACAACTAGTACGTCACCTCGTGCACATTTGCGAACGGATTCGCGTCGACCACGCAGCCCTCATTGACACCTGGGTTGCTGGCATGACAGAGGTGGGGCTCAGCTCGCTGCTGACCGGACACCGTGAGACGTCGCCAGCATCACCGCCCTCTCCCATAGTGGACGAGGTTTCCGCTCCAGAGCCCGGTTCACGCATGAAGGCCCGCCTTGCATCACTTCGCCAGCGAACGCATGCGGTCGCAGCAGCAGTTCCAGCTACCACCGCCACCGCCACATCTTCATTGTCCTGGCAACGCACCGGTTCTAATGCACTTCGACATCAGAAGTCCCGCCCATACAAGCTCAGGGTTTTCTTACAGCAAAAGGTACGAAGATGCTTATCGCTAGACTACGCCACTCATCTCGTTTATAGCGCAAACCTCGAGCTTCTCGCCTGAATGCTGCCTGCGACAGCATTGGGCGTTCTCGCCTCCAGCGACACGCCAACAGAATCAGTCAGTCATTTTTCGTAATGTTCATGTTGCTTGTTGATTTCTGTACAACTAGTACATCACCTCACACACGTATGCGAACGAATTCGTGTCGATCAATCAGCCCTCCTCTATAGCTGGGTTGGTGGCATGGCGGACGTGGGGCTTACCTCAAGGCTGACCAGACATCACCCCATGTCGCCAGTATCACCGCCTCCTCCCAGAGTTGACGTGTTTTCAGTTCCAGAGCCCGGTTCACGGATAAAGGCCCACCTCGCATCACTTCGCCAGCGAACGCATGCGGTTGCAGCGCAATCCCAACCACCACCGCCGCCGCCGCCACCGCATCTTCACTACTCTAGCAACGCATTTCATCATACCATTTCGCACCCACCCG
Source organism: Suillus paluster (assembly GCF_016628075.1). Lineage (NCBI taxonomy): Eukaryota > Fungi > Basidiomycota > Agaricomycetes > Boletales > Suillaceae > Suillus > Suillus paluster. The sequence continues at coordinate 434,120 of NW_024537582.1, read as the reverse complement.
CTTCACTTTGGCGCACAGAAGCACCGCCGCCTAGCCGGGATAAATCTCACAGGCCACGAGAGCTGAAGAGAACGCCACGACGCCGCATCACGACCATTTCACGACTCTCAAGACACCACGACTGACGCTATCCGAAGGAGACCACCTACGACACTGAAGACTGAGAACACGAAAAACGCCACCATGCTAACTGAAGATCCCTCTCATGACACCCCTCCGCTATCCGCAGGAGACGACTTCATGACACGAAAGAACACGAAAGACGCTACGACGCCATTTCACGACAATTACGACTGATGACACTAATCACAATGGCCTACTTCATTGGGAACACCATGCTCCCCCACAAGACCCTGGCGAGACGAGATTCGACCCGCTTTCAAGTGCGACACCACGTCCTTGGTCGCTGGAATCGATGTACAGGGAACCCAGTGACCTCGTCCTGTGGAAACACTTCGCTTATATCTACACTACCCTTTCCCTCGCTTGAACCGCCTGTTCTGCACATTCTTGTATTTAATCCCTCATGTTTTGTTTGCTCGTATTATATTTTGTTATTCGTATCATGTTTTGTTACTCGTATCGAATATCATTCTCGCAGTTGTTTTTAATGTTTCTGTGTTTTCTGATTTTTACCACAATTAGCTGTCCCAAAAATTGTGTGCACACCCAAGGATCTCGATGGACCGTGACGAGACACGATCGTATCGAATATCATTATTAGTAATTCGGATTCCACATTCGCTGTTTACAGAAGGAGATGGGAACAACATACTCGAGCTCAGCTCCTACTACAAAACTGCTTTCGCTAAACCCTCTCAAACGTAATGAAAGATGACTGATGTGATTAGCCTGCTCACGTTCCCAGAGACCTCCAAGGCATTCACCGCCTACCGGTCCACAGTAGTCGACATTGACGATCGGTCGGCATCTCATCCACGCAAAACCCCACGTTTGGACGCCGACTCTGACTCTGGTTCTGCTTCTAGGTCGCGCGATTATCTCAAAGGCAAGAATGTCGACAGAGCTGGCCCGACTAAGATCCAGGTGCATGGATTTGCAGGTATGCTTTTATTCTCATGCGGGATGTGGTGCTCATGAGAGGCTGCGATGGGTGTTGTAGGTGGTGCGGTCGGGTCTGCGCTGAACCATGTTTATGATAACTTGTTTGCGCGGCTGAGAGGCAGTATTGGGGAGTTGTTGACCAAGGGATCTTATGAGCTTCATACGACGTATGAGGGTGTTTACACTGCGTGCCGAGGAGTCGTGTGTGATGCCGGGAGAGGCGAATGCTTGTACGAGGCGCTGAAACTTGAGATCGATAAATGTGTCAGTCGGCTGGCGCTAGAGCTCGAGAAGGCCAATAAGGAAGTGGTAGAGTGGATCGGACAGTTCGTCGAGACGTGTGCGTGGTTCGAAGAGCAAGTGGTGAGTTGACCGATTGTAGCTTCGAAGATTGCGATTTGATTCATGGACTGTCGTCAAGGCACTGCTGGAATCGCTTCTGACCTATCTTGACCGTGCTTATGCGCTGAAGAATCCTAGTATTCCTTCTATTCAGTGGGGTTTCCTTTATCTGATCTATTTTCATGTGCTGACGGCTCTGAATTTCAGTGACCTCGCATTTACACGCTTCAGAGAGCGCATATTCAGCAATTCTGACATTGGCGAGAAGCTTCAGAAAGGAATCGAGACATGGGCAACATGGGAGAGGAACGAGAGGTATGCACGCTCTTCCACGTCCATATATTCATCTGTCAGTACTTACACAGAACACTCATAACCTAGGGAAGTACACATACACCGCCCCTTCCTCAAAGCGCTCGTATCCCACCTCATCACGCACCACGTATATGACGCCATTTTCGAGCGATACTTCGTCGAGAAAACTCTCGCGTACTACTCGAACGAGTCGTGTCAGAAAGTCGAAATTGAGAAAGCTAGCGCGCAGGAGTTCCTTGCGCACTGCAAGGAGCGGATCAACGAGGAGCATGGTAGAGCGAGGGATGTGATGCTTGATAGCACGGTCGTACTTGTGAAGGAGAACACTGTTCGGGCGCTGTTCCAGGGGAGGCTGGAATGGATGTCTAAAGAAGGTTGGTGCGACTCGATTTATTGGGTCTTTGTGTTAAATGATATCATACAGTTGTCGGGCCGCTGATGGAATCCAAGAACACACCTAACCTAACAAACGCGTATGCACTGTTTTCATCGGTAGATGGCCTGCCCGTGCTTTGCCGGGAGTTCAAGGGCTATGTCCAGGCAGGTTTCGTCTCGTTCACCCAGCTCTCCCGCTGATACATCAAACTCTAGAAAACAGTACAAGGTATCGTGAAGGATACATCCAAGGACGACGAGATGGTTAGCCGTCTCCTCGAGTTCAAGTCCTTCGCAGACACAGTGCTCAATGAAGCGTTCGTCGATCCCGCCAAGAAACAACACAACCAAGACTTTTCCTACGGGCTCATCGATGCGTTCACCAAGGGGTTCAAAGCCCGGCGCAATAAGCCTGCTGAGCAGATCGCAAAGCACGTGGACAGACTCATGCGCCATGGACAGCGAGGCATGTCGGATACCGCGTTTGAGGCGATGTTGGATGCTGCCCTTGCGCTGTATAGGTTCACGGATGACAAGGATGTGTTTAGGACGTTTTATCATCGGGCGCTTGCGAAGAGGTTGTTATTGGAACGCAGCGCATCTGATGATTTTGAGAAGGCCATGCTGAAGAAACTCAAAGAGAGTACGTACTGGAGTGCCATTTTGTTTCGTGTTGCATGCTGATAATCTGGGCAGAATATGATCCAGAGTTTGGGATGGGAGATCACATGTTCAACGACCTTGCGTTGTCACGAGATATTATGCGGGAGTACCACGCTCGTATTGGGGACGAGAGTTCTGCGCAGAATCTCTCTGTCATGGTGTTGCAGCGCAGCGTCTGGCCGTTCCTTGCGCGAAAGAAAGACGTGGACTTGCCCTTTTGGGTGAGCGATGCAGTTTACTGGTGTGTCCGCGTACGCTTATGGTATGTGATATAGATGCAAGCAGATCTGAACAATTACACAACTTTTTACAAGATCAAGCATCAGGGGCATAAACTCGATTGGGATCATTTTCTTGGGACTGCTACGCTGAAGGCGCGGTTTGCAGCTGGTCCTAAAGACCTCACAGTCAGCTTATACCAAGCTGTTGTGCTGCTTCTCTTCAACGACGAGACAGAGATTGGGTACAGACAGATCCTTGAGGCAACGCGTATGGGTAAGTATCGTGTTATCGTACAAAGCTGTCATCAGATACTAACGTAAGTTTCGAACCAGACGATGCGGAGCTGAGGAGGACGCTGCAGAGTCTGGCGTGCGGGAACAAGAAGGTACTGAAGAAGCGACCAGCGGGGAAGGAAGTGAATGACAACGATATGTTTTACTTCAATGCGGAATTCACCGATCCGCGAGCGAGAGTGCACATCAACTCAATCCAGGCGAAGGAGACGGTAAGTTTCTTTTCTTCGTCTAAAGCGTATATCTGATTCGGTCTAACACCCTGTTTAGGCCGAGGAAAACCAGCGGACTCAGTCGCACATCGAGGGAGACCGGAAACACTATTTGGATGCTGCGATCGTACGGATCATGAAAGCGAAGAAGGAGCTTTCGTATGAGCAGTTGAAGAATGAGACGATTGATGCTGTGAAGAGCCATTTTGTGCCGGAGGTCAGTGTTATTAAGTCGCGGATTGCGGGGCTTGTTGAGCAGGAGTATTTGAGACGGGATGAGGATGATATGAATATGTACATTTATGTAGCGTAGGGACGATGATGTTTATTGACGACGTGATATAGTCAACTTGTATCGTTTGTGTATCTCCGTAGCTCCTGTCTGTCGCTCATATGCGTATGCACCTAGAACAGTGTCGCCAGGGAGGGACTGCTTTCCCTTGTTGATAGCGTAGCTCGACATCATACTTCAGCAGAGTTTTCACGCCTTTTACCGCCTTCCTGTTTGTGAGATTTTCGAATGACGATGAAGAGTCATTTACCGAACGGTGGGGGGTGGCTCGTTTTGACTGGCCTGGGCGATGCCGCCGTATCCTGCAAATGGGTCCAGCTGAGACAGGTCTCAGTCAGCGGACGGTTGAACCAGACAATCTGTATTGTGTTCAGATATTTTCGATGTAGATTCTCTTAAGCATGAATGTCGGACCGAGGAGTTCGGATCCTCCCTCCTGGACTCCCAGCTACGACATCCATGCTTGATTGCAGATCAGTGAGAAAATGATAACGGTCGATTTGCTTGAGTATATTCTTCATTTGCGTCTTGGAGTTATTGTCCCAATACTCGAAGTCGGTCTACCTATTAAGTTAGTTATGACCTATACCAAAACCAAGGTACGCAGACCGACCTGCTGTTGTTCTAGTTCGGGGACTGTCCGATCGATAATGATTCCTGGATGAGGTACTCGACTTTACAGACGAGGGACCTGTCAAAGCGTTCTTAAAGGTCAATAAGGAAGAGTAGGAGAAGAATGCTGAGCTCTTGTTCAGTTGCCGCTCGCATATCCGGATTCCGGATCCGTAGGTTGTGTGCCCTGATGAAGAAACTGATGAGTTGGATGCATATGTAAGAGGAGTGTACACGGTACATTCATTTGCAAGGTGTCTTGCCTGCTACTTTGTACGACGCCGGACTAGATTGACAGAAAGCGTGAAATTAGTGGGCGAAAGACAATATGAGGACGGGGATGATATGTGAGAGTGTTGTGCCTGGATCTTCGTTTTTGTACGTGATCGGTGGGGAAGGTCTGACTTGCCAGACCTCTGTTGCACGGAGTATGGGAGCAATCTGAAGTCGGCGTTCGAGAGATGGGAAGACGAAGAAGGCGGGCAGAAGAGATGCCTGGCCTTCTGAACATGTGCTGACTCCTGAGATCAGCCTCGAGGTGCGGGGATAATGAAGGATCGGGTAGAGGTGGAAAGATCTTGCGCCGAGTGCTGGAACAACTTCAAATCTAAAAAGCCGACTTGGTCGAAGTTCCTCTTAAAGTGCATTTGAGCAGTTCGTTTTTGGTTTAGTTCAGGTTTGCGTTCGTAAGCACACATTTTTGGTTAGGTTAGGACCCTGAGGCGGTTGTATCTGCAATTATCAAGATAATCGAAAACAATCATAGCTATCTTGGAGTCTATGACTTACCTATACGGAACCCGAGAATCAGGGATTATGCCGAAAGGCTAGGCCCCTGTATTGGTATATGTCGTTCGTAGGACCTTAAGGGTCTAGAGCGCAAGCCTCGCCTCTAGCAACCCACCTTAGGTATACCTTTCTTTTCAAGGCAGGTCATGAGTGAATGAGTCCGTAACTGCTATCGCAGCCTACCCTTAACAATAGGGCACGGACCATTTACTCCTGCCCAGACATGCTTAAAAGGAAGGGTTCCTACGTAGAACTAGAAGTACAAGCGGTCGGGGCAGCTGCCTCCCGCTTTACTAGCCCCTCCCTCCCATTGTAGTGGCGCCCTATCTTCGGAGACGGTGGACTGCAGCACGCAGTGCACAGCTGCCCCAGCAGTTGAGATGACATATCTAAGGTTCCGTAGTGGTGAAACTCCGAGGAGGTTCACCACTACAGAAGTTTAGATATGTCATCGACTTTCGGTGATGAAGGTGTCTTGCCTGCCTGATACACATCTTCAGAGGACTACACGTTCTTCAGGCTTTCGTCCTTTCCTTGGCGGTGGTTTCACTTCTCAGCTGTCTCTCCCACCCGACTGGGCTGCAGATAGCTTACAAGTGTTTTCGACGAGGCTTTCTTTCGAGGACTACAGTACACTATTTCATAATGTATATGTTAGTAATGTATAAATCTCATCTTGTATCGAGTTTTGGCAGCTCCCATCGTGGTATGCGGGTAGACGCCCAAAAAATTGTATAATGTATAATGTATAACCTTCGGAGGTCCGATATACACTATGAGATATGGTTTGTACTGAGTAGGACCACTGCTGAGTTGCCGGAAGTTGATGCATAACAACGTTGTAAGATGAACAATTTTATAGTCATTCTAGTCCCAATGGTGCGCAGCCCTATGAAATGCCAGCCACATCCAAAACCCGCCCTCAAAGCGGCGGAGGCTATCGAGAAACTTGCGTCAGTTGCATGTCGACGAACTGGGCTCGTTCCGCCTCTCACCAAGGCACCTCAGCTCCAAACTCTCAAACATGAATTGATGAAGTCCATAGAGGAGCTTGCAACACGAAGACAGATCATTGGCACACCACTGACTGTTGACGAGATTCTCGACCCTCAGGAAGAGAAGTGGATTGGGGAAGTAACTGGTTATGGAGATGATGGTGCAATTGTTGCAGAAATTCAGTGCCGGCAAGGAATTAGGAGCGGGGAGCTGGTTGAAGTGGAATCAGATGATGAGGCAGACTGATGATCAACGGCTTGCCTCATAGATGGATTGGTCGCGAGTCTATGCGGCACAGGTTGAGTTGTAATCCTTTGCAATCTTGGTCGTAAAAGCAGCAGCGTTATCCTATGAATCTATGGGCACTTTGAGATTCTGCCACTTAGCTTACAATTACACAATATTTGGGCCGTTCAGTTGATGGTGTGATCGTCCATGTATCACATCGTGATCAACGTGCGATAATGGGGGGAGGGGACTAGATAAGATACCGCAGGTAGACCATAAACGAAAGGAGATAGCACTCATGTCGATTTAAATGATACATAGTCTCCTGTAGGCGGACCAAGGCTGATAGAAGGAAGACAGTCCTTCCTTCTGATATGATACTTACACGTGATACATCGCTGGGAACAAGATACCATATGAGCCTCAAAACAGAGTATGCGGAGCTGAGGAGGACGCTGCAAAGTCTACAAGAAGGTGCTGAAGAAGCGCCCGGAAGGAAGTGAATGATGATGATGTGTTTTACTTTAATGCAAAATTCACCAATCCGCGGGCGAAAGTACACATCGACTCTGTACAGGCGAAGGAGACGGTAGGTTTCTCGTCTTGCGGTAAAGCGCATCTGCATCTTTGATCAGGTTCGCTGCCCTGTTTAGGCTGAGGAAAACCAGCGGACTCAGTCGCACATCGAGGGAGACCGAAAGCACTTTTCGGATGCTGCTATTGTGCGAAATATGAAGGAGCTTTCGTATGAGCAGTTGATTGAATGAGACGATTGATGTTGTGAAGAGTCATTTTGTGCCGGGGCTCGGGTGATCAAGGATCGAATTGGGGCCTTGCTGAGCAGGAGTATTTGAGATCGGATGAGGGTGATATCCATTTGTATATTTATGTGGCATAGGGATGCGTGATGTTTATTGACGTGACATAGTTGCATTCCATGCCTCCTGTCTGTATTCGGAGGGTTGTTCCTCTGGCCATGCACCTAGATGAGGGTATCGCCAGGGAGGGACGACTTCCCCGTGTTGATAGCGTAGCTCGACATCATGCTTCAGCAGAGTTTCACACCTTCCTTTTTTGAAGGATTTTCGAATGACAATCGGAAGGAATCATTTACCAGATGCGGCTCATTTTTATTGGTCTTCCTGGCCGCTGTCGCGTCCTGCAAGTGGGTCCAGCTGAGACAGGTCTCAATCAGCGGATGGACCATCTGCATTGTCCAACATCGTCCGAAGAAATTCAGATATTTTATGATGTAGGTTCTCTAAGTATGAGTGAGCCGTTTGCAAATGAGAGAGAACGCGATGGCATACTAACTCGCACGGTCTACGGCTTGTATATACTCTTCATTTGCGTCTTGCATTTGTTGTTCCAATGCTTGAAGTCGGTTTGCCTTACCGGAGTTAGATATGACATGTATCAGGACGTAACGTGCGCCTGACCTGCTGTTCTTCCGGTTCTGGGACCGGTAATGACTGGATGAGATATTCGATTTGTTTCGCCTTTACAATAAGGTCCTGAACGAGCTCGTTCTTGTTTGCTAACGAGTGGTTTTAATCATCGCGACTGAGCGTATACATAAACACGCACCTTCGAATAGTTCTGGGGGATCATATTTATCTGGATTGCGTATTTTTGTGATGGGTATTTGCTCGCTGACTTGGAGGAAGGTAGACCTGGCGGTGAGGTAGGCGATGGTGCTTGACATGATTGTAAGGAGCTGAAATGCTCTGTTATAAGCTGTTGGTTGGGTGAGACTAGGAGAGCTTACGCGTTGGATCTCATCCTGGAGCTGGGTGATACGGTCCATGTGCGAGAGTTCCTGCAGCATGGCGCTGCCAGAGGGGCAGGGAGCTTGTGTGGCCACTGGCAAATGTCTTAACTTGACGCCGCTTGTCAAAGAGCGTGACGCTTACTCATCACAAACTTGATCTGCTTCAGCCAACATGGGAAATGATGGAGGCAGCATTCCCGACAGACGAGACCTCGTAAAGAACAAACCAAAGGCAGAACAAGCAGACAAGGCGAACCAGACCCGTGCTAGATGGTTTTTCTGCGCTCTTTCAAAGGTGAGAAATCTTGTTTCTGGTGGCTGAATACTTCTGACAGACTTCCTAGCGTCCCTTGCAAGAACCCATCGTGTCTTGTGCTCTTGGTAAACTTTATAACAAGGATGCCATAATAGAGCATCTACTTGATAAGACCGTCTATGGAGATGCAGGGAAGATATGCGGACACATTCGTTCGTTGAAGGTGCGCGATGCTCTGGTATTACTACTAAGATGGGACTGACATGTTACTCGACAGGACATTAAAGTCCTCAAGCTCACTCTAAGGTCTCCACCCCCTCCACCCGACTCATCTGCCGACGTCGCCAAGTTCGTGTGCCCGCTCACATTCAAGGAGATGAACGGTGGGCAACCATTCGTCTACATCTTGACTTGTGGATGCGTCTTCTCTCAGTCTGGTCTGCGTACCGTCCTCGGCCCATCACCTCCGAACGGAAACGCTGCAGCTGAAGAAAGTCCAGCTGACAAGGACGACCAGCTAGAAGTCTGCCCACAATGCGCGACCAAATTCTCCAGGTCGTCCGACATTTTCATGATAAATCCACCTCTGGAAGAGGAAGAACGCATGTACGTTGCGATGGAACTTCGTCGTTCACGAGAGCCTGCGAAGAAGTCCAAGAAGCGCAAGGCTGGTGCAGATGCTGTTGCTGACGAGGTCGCTACCAAGAAGAAGAAAGGTTCTCTAGAGGATCACTCGCCTTCGCCAGCACCGGGTTTGAACCCGAAGATATCTGCAGCATCGCGATCTCTTGCTCAGAGTCTTGCTGCGGAAGAGGCGAAGAGGAAAGCTGGAATGAGCGATGCGGTTAAGTCGTTGTATCGGGGCAAGAATGATGCTCCTAGGAAGGAAACATTTATGACCATGGGTACTTTTACAAGAGTGAGTTGTTCATTTGCGTGTTGTATTAGTCGTAACACTAATTCGGGCCCTGTGCAGTATGCGTAAATATCGACTTTTATCGCGTGTAGCTCATAGGTACGGAGGGTGTATGTTGCTGTATTAGGTTATAATTTTTGTATAATCATTTTGCTCAGATGCATTGGTAGCTTCCCACGAAACGTTTCATCTTTCTCGAGGATCCGGTTCTTCTGCCTGCAACAAGTGCGATGAATCAGTGAGTGAGATTGTATATGAAGAACGCATGTTTGAAGGTCTCGTAGAGTCGTAAACAAACAAATGCGGCAAACAACCCACCCAGTAATGCTACGTATGGTGTTGTCCTGCCCTCTCCTTCCATTCGGTATGCCCTGTCATCATCCCACCGCTCGTGAGGCGTGCCGTCGTACCCGCCAGTCAATTATCCATTGCTCCACATTGACACTTCGTGGAGGCGTTCTGCTTTCGCAACAGCTCCCTCAACTCTGCCGATTTTCCTCGAGCCTTGTCATGGTGAGCCCCATGGGCACCTTTTGTTTCTGATGATACGATCAATCGCCCCGTGTTGACTTCCAAAGCCTCGCTCACGCGCGCGGCGTCTATGCAGGACACGAGGAGGTTGGCGCCACCATGCAGTTTCTCCGGAATGCCAGTTCATAGTGAATACTATAACGTTCTACAAATTACCATTTCTCCTTTTTCATTTGGTCCAAAATTTCCGCCACTACAACTCGTTCAAACACAGTGGATTTCTCTTTGCCAAGTGCTTGTAAGATGAATTTGTCCTTCGATGCAGCTGACAAGCTAGAAAAATGATTGAGGTGCTCGTCTGTGCATAGGCCACCCTGGATGATGGATCGATGGAAACGAAGAAGACTTGGTGTTACGGAGTCTAAGCAGGCCGGCAAGAGCGCTAGGCGCGAGGAGGAGGCCGTAGCGGCCTCACGATCGACTCTGTCCGCCTGGGTATGCCTAGCGCCTAGGTGGACGACTGGAGCGACATCGACTCTGTCCGCCTGGTTATGTTTGGCGTCTAGGCAGACGACTGGAGCGACGCGAGACTGACGAATCGCCTGTTTAAACTGTAAGATATGTTAAATGATAAATTTTGTCAGTGGAATAGGGAATCCAAACCTGTGTGTTCTCCGCTAATTCCTGCTCGACATACATTAGACAACCAGGTAGTAATCCTTAGTATAGGCTTGAAATTACCTCCAGCTTATCACGTTTTCGAAACTCGTGTCGAATCAGTACGTCAACCGCCCAGCCATCTTCGTACTGTGTCAAGAACGACAACTCCGGGTTCAGTAGGATCTGCAATACATATTTCAGCCTTGGACATGCCGGCGCTCTGCAAATTAGATATCGCTTACCTCACGTTTTAAAAACTCCAAGCGAGCCTGAGGCTGATTCACGTACAGCACAAAGACATCGAGGTGACGGATTAACAAGGTTCGGATTTTTCTCTTAATAGGAGCAATAAGCCGAGCCTGCAATACGACACACATTTCAGCAGCTACTCACCTTAGTCTGCTGGAAGAGTTTCTTGTTCATACGCAACGCCGCGTGGAAACGGCGCACGGGAGTTCGATTTCGAAGGAGGCTTCTGAGGGTCGCCTGCGAAGGGCGCCTTATAGTGCAAACGTCTACATCTACGTCTGGTGAGGCTGCCCAGCCATCGTTATCACGCACGAATATGATAAGTTAATTGTTTTCCGAACGACAGACTGGCGGAACCCACATTGTCTGGAGCCTGTGCTCTGCGTAGACCAGGCGCGGGAAGTCATACTCTGGTAGGTTTGTGCAGTACCTGCCCAACGATCGTCAATTTATCACGATGGTCCTCAATCAGCTCATCCGGAACTTCAGCATGATCAAGCCTCGGAATGGCTGGAGTGTCTTCGTTCATTATGACATTGATAATCGTAGTGTGGCAGACGCCCGTCCTGTCGGTTTCCTAAGGCTGCCGCAAGTGAGCAAAATGGATGGTTAATATTCTTAACAGCATACCACTCGCCTCGATCCCCGCTTTTTTGCAGCTCCGACGTTAATTTCCGGTATTACAGTTCCAGACAATGCACCCCATGTTGCCTATCTTTGAGACATCAAGCACGATGATTCGAACGCAAGGAGTTATCATTGATAACACTCGAATCTTGTCACTGCCGAACTTCAAAGTCTCTGATCAATCCTTCTGTTACATAATGCATCTACCCTCATGTCAGTGATTACCCCAAACCGTTGACAGGGGCAAAGCGGCCGAGACACATGTGAGCAGCTTGCAAGCAAAATTGGAATATGTGAATGATAAAGATCTGTCCTAACCGGATAAATGTACTTCACAGTTCTACGCGTGGAGCTTATTCTGCGGTTCTTCTGCGCCAGAAGCCGTACCAACGGTGAATTTACTGTTCGCTACAAAGTTATAAGTCACCCGCAATTCAACAAGGTGAGACGTCAATACTTCTCGTTGATCATATATCGCATCGTACGATCAGCTGTCCTTCGATGTGGTCTGTCTATTGGGATCGTCAGTAAGTACTTTGTTGGGGCTCGAGTACCGGCGAAGCGGCCGAAACCTCGGACGCGCGGGGTGTCAGTATTACTTACCGTGGAAAGATCACGATCACATGCCTAACTTAAGCAGCCTAACTGTTCTACATAATCTCATTCATGCTCTTGAACCGCATAAAGGTCACAAGGGAGATCCAGTACATCCAGCATTGACAGCATTCAGAACCGCAGTCATATATGACGACCTTGACTTGAAGTCAGTACTTACGTGCACACTTAAACTTTCTGACCTCCGAGTTACTAAACATGGAAACTTGACCTACTTCGCATGGGTCAAGGGTGACCGACCGGAATTCTGATTCGGACTTTTGGTACATATTCTTGAGTACCTCCGAGGGTCCGACCAGAAAGCTTCCAAGCCCACCGCACAAGTTTTTGCTTGCTCTGCAAAGAGACGTACCAGAAACTCAAGGAGATCTCAACTAGCTTGAGCCTTGGGTTGGTTGATGGTCAGGTGCATCAATGAAGGCAGAGTTGATCCCGAGCATGACATTAGATGGGTTTTCTGCGCTCTTTCCATCAATGGTGAGCAATCGTGTTCCGCCGGCTGAGCGTTTATGAGTCCTGACAGACTTTCTAGCGTCCTGTGCTCTTGGAACACTTTTTGACAAGGGTGACATCTACAACCTCTGGGGATATGGAGAAGATATGCGGACGTTGAAAGTCCGTTCTAGTGTGGTCTACTCTGGGATGTGACCCAAATGTGACCCAATAATTAGACAGGTCATGAATATCCTCAACCCCACTCCAAGATCTTTGCCCCATCCGTCTGACTCGTCACCCAGTTTGTCTGCCCGCCCACGTTCAAGGATATGAATGGCGGACAACCATTCGTATGCATCTGTGCCTGTGCCTGTGCCTGTGGATGCGTCTTCTCTGAGTCTGGTTTGCGTACCATCCTCGAGTGGGCCGTATGAGCACTGCGATAGTTCATGAGAGTCGGCGAAGAAGCACCAGAAGCGCATGACTGATGCAGAAGCTGTTGCTGTGTCCTGTCGCTGACGAGGTCGCCATGAAGAAAATGTAGAAAGGTTCTCCAGACGGCCACTTGCCTTCTCCGCCACCAAATTTGAATCAGAAGACATCCACAGGATCGCAATCTATTGCTGGGAGTGTTGTCCTTGAAGAGGTGAAGAGGGACGCTGGTACGAGCGATGCGGTCAAGTCGCTACGTCAAGACGACCTCTATGATCATGGGTATCTTTACAAGAGTGAGTTATTCATTCACGTCTGGCCTTGGTTCGTGATTCCAACCTGGGTTCTATGTAGTTTGCCTCAACATCGACTTGTATGAGGTGTAGCTCAGAGATGCAGAGTGTATTAACTTATAGGTTTTGTATAACCCCCTTTGCTCAGAATGGATCGGTCCTTGACACTGAACTTTTAGCTTTATCTAGTTTTTTCTGCCGGTGACAGGTGCGATGAACCAGTGAGTGTGATTGGCATATGAAAACGCTGATACGTGTCCGAAGGTCTCGTAATCAGAAGCAACTGATGACGCCTGACTGTAAGAAAATAAATACGGCAAATAACCCACCCAGTAAAGCTAACGATGCTGTCCTGCCTTCTCGTTCTATTCTGTCTGCCCTGTCATCGTCCCACTGCTGGTCATGCGTGCTTTCGTAGCCACCATTCACTTCTCTATTACCCCCCGTTTCTCCTAGACTCCACGCCTTCTTTCCTTTATTTCCGTTTTGGCTCGTCACAATCCCGTTCCGCTCTCGTAAAAGCTCCCTCAGCTCCGCTAGTTTTCCTTCCTCCCGAATGATAACGGCTGCACCAAGTTTAGCCTTGATCAACTCCCTAACAGCCAGTCTGGATTGTTCATATAACTCGTCGTGCCAGTAGCCAGGACCGTCCTTGAGCGGTTTCCCTCTGGTAGTGGTGATGCAGGCGTGCCCATCGAACGTCAGCCCGTGCCTCTTAAATTCGGCTTCGTTCTCCTTCCACCACCCCTCCATTGGATCCTTGTTCTCCAAACCCGTCACGACAAGCACCACAGGTACCTTCTTGCCTGCGATGATGCGATAAAATGCATCGTAATTGACATCCAGAGCCTCGCTCACGCGCGCGGCGTTGATGCAGTACACGAGGAGGTTGACGCCACTATGCAGATTCTGTATCAACCCCTGCAAGTTCCTTGCAGCACCCTCCGAAATCGTATCGTGGTCATCCTCCTTGTGCAGCCCCACCGAGTCCCACAACATCACCTCCCGCCCGCCCATATTGACAACATAACCCCTGCTCGCGAATGCTGCAAGGCCTGGGTCAGATAGACGGGAGATGTCCTGGCCGGCAAGCATGTCGATAAGAGAACTTTTGCCTGCGCCGCGCTCGCCAAAGAGCAGGACATTGGGGAGGGAGGGCTGTGGGGGGAGCCGGCCGCGTGTGTGTGTGTTCACGGGCTCTGGATCACCCCTGTCTCTCGTGGTACCTGTGAGCCGCGCCCAGAAGCCTGTTTTAGGCTGAGGCCGAGGCTGCGTGCGGTTGTCTGTGATGACGATGTCATCTGAGTTAGCGGGCGAGGGCTGGTTGTATCTATATGCGTCATACCCGCGGCTTGGGCCTGCGGTTGCGTGCGACGGGGGAGGTGTGAAGAGGGGGGAGCGCTCATTGTATTGTGGGGCCTGCGCGGGGGCGCGTTGTCTGCCGCGGTCATCTGTGGGGGGTGGGCGCTGTTTCGTGCGGTCGCGGTCTTCAGGGAAGGGCTCAGCTGGTGCACGTTGTTTCCCGCGGTCATCTCCCGGGGATGGGCGCTGCCTAGAACGGTCTTCGGGGATGAGCTCCGCTGGTGCACGTTGTTTTCCGCGGTCATCTACTGGGGATGGGCGCTGCCTAGCACGGTCTTCGGGGATGAGCTCCGCTGGTGCAAGTTGTTTGCCCCGGTCTTCTGCGGCAGATGGGCGCTGCCTGGTGCGGTCTTCGGGCGGGAGCTCGGTTGGTGCCCGTTGTTTTCCGCGATCCTCTACTGGAGAGGGGCGCTGCCTCAAGCGATCGCGGTCACGGTCTTCGGGGATGAGTTCAGCTGGTGCGCGCTGTCTGCTAAGGTCATCAGGTCTTGCGGGATCGCTTTTGGGTGGGAGATCTGTGGGGTGATTGTCTGTGTCAATTATGATCTTTCACAAGTTTGGGGGTGGTTCGCACTTGGTGGTTGTTGTTGCGAATCGAGGACTTGAGGCCGCGCGGCAGGGTCTGGGGGTGCGTCTTCGCGCCTTTCAAATCTCTTCATGTCCTGAGAATGGGAATCGATGCCAATGGATCCAAAATTCATGGGCTTTGGTGGCGAAAGGTCATGGTATATGTACGCTATGCCTCGCCGGTGGGCACATGTTGTTCACGAGCCGAGGCGCACGCGTGTTGGACACGTTTTGTGGTTCTGGTCTTTTGTGCAGCGTGTTGTATTTGTCGGCCTCGCGTGGAAGTGCTATTCTCTCGCGTTTAACGAGGTGCAGGGTCCGTCCAATCATCGAGTGCTGTACGCTTCTATTCATGTCCGTCAAGATTTGGTGGACCCGATTATGTGATGTAATGGTGCGTCTTTCCCTGTTGCAGCATGTATGGCTCAGCGCTGACGGTTGTGGCTGCGATACCACAGGATAACACGCTGAATGGAAGTGCCACGCGTGCAGATTCACCCTCATCTGTGTACAGTGTTACCTTGCGTTTCGTGATATTGAAGCAAAGAAGACGACTTAAAGGTATATCATACGTTTATACACAGTTGAGTTCATCTGCATTCGGATGCGCGCTTTTCCGGTGTCACGTTGCCTTGAGTCGTGCATCGTGCAATATTATCAGGGCACGTAAGTTCTTGGGTTAATTCACAAGCTGCTCGCTGGAGCTCAACGCAGTGGGCATAGAAGGAAGTACAGTCGTCGCGTGATTCTTGTGACGCTGTACTATCCTGACGGGATCTTGAAGATCTCGGTGGGCTTAAGCTCGTTCAAATGAACAAGAAGCTATGAGAAACAATAACGTAGAACACAAGTAAAGTACGAGCAACGCAGTACGTACACTAATTACTCCGTCCCAGTGATAAAGTACCAATACCACGGGCCTTACACTAAGTATCCCGCACCCCACCCCCAGACGGATTCGAGGATATCTGCGCGCCTACTACCCCCACAACGAACTCAATGTCAAAAAAACATCCATCGTCATCCAGCTTCGCATCGAGGTACGCATACCCGCAGGGTACGCACTGGATGTCGATCGTCGGGTACGGTACCCCGTCGAGCACGAGGAACGGGTGTCCCGCCCCACGCATGTATACCGCGGTGAACTCCGCCGCACTCAACTCGCGTGGTTCTGCGTCCTCTCGCATGTGCTCGTCGTTCAACGGAGGACCCTGCCATAAGCCTTGCTCATTGAACACGCAGAACGCGGTGATCCAGCCTGAGAGGTGATTTGAATCGCAATATTTCCCGTCATGAGTTGCAACTCTGGACCAGATATGGAGGTTATATAGGGTGGGGGACGTGTCGAAGGCTGCTGCGAACCGAGAGATGACCGAGTGCAGGAGATGGCACCATGCTATTCTTTCTGTGCCATATTCACGCGGTCGCTCGGATAGCCTTCCAGTCTTACCCCTGTCCCAGGAGCGTCACACGGGGTATCCCATAGGTCAGTCTATATTGCTCATCTTGATCCTATAGCAGAAATACCTTTTCATTGTCGCCATCATGTACATGGCATATACAGTCCGGTCCGCATTCGTCGTCGTGGAAATTTGAGGTATGGCCCAATCCATCAGCAACGAATCCACCATACGTGTGCGATTAAGCTCCATCATCTGGCGCGCAGCGAGAGTGACGATCTCGGTTCTCGACGACTAGGATCCTCTTGCCTTCCTGTGCTACAAACTAGAGTTTTTCGACGCGTGCGTTGACAAAGAGGCTGAATTGGGTGAGGATCGTAATCCAGACGTCACCTGAACAGAGGATGAGCACGATTGTTGCTGTACGCCTCGAGGATGGTATGCACGAACATTCGGATTCGGAATAATGTCACGCGCTGCTTCGAGCTCTGTAAGGAAGGTTTGGAGGTGGTGGAGACAACACTCGAGTTGTTTGGGTGAGGTCTTTTTTTGGATCAGAGAAAGTCCTTTGGGGTCGTAGACCCTATGTCGGACATGGTTTTGTTATATGCTTTCTTGAGGTCTTTTGATAGTATACACCATCGTGTGGCCCACACGTTAGCTCTTTTGAGTCCTTTCTGCCCGTATTCCGCCAATGTTGTATACACAGAACTGTTATTATAATGCGTAGTAGTAATATTCCTAATCCCATTTGTTCTGTACCGACCGAAGGTCTTCGCTTGTAGACTATGAGCTGATGACGTCGACCACTATCTACTCCTATTGAGGCAGATGGTTAACTTCATTGGCTTGACAGGCGGAAGTGCACTCACATTGTCGCGGCACCAGCACAAGGAGAAAATCGACACCATCTCCTCGTCCAGGATAACAGCAGATGTCTTGCACTGATCAAGAATGTGGTCACTGACTACCTCTATGTAAGGGAGGTAGGCTGTCACTAACACATACTGCTTAGGGTCTAGTTCGTGGAAAGTCGTAGGTCCCTGAACTACCTTGCGGAGCCCCACGCAACACGGCGGAGGGATTGAAATCCATCAATCAAATGCACCGACGAGTAGGTGTCAGGATCCTTGGGATCATCAACCCATACAATACGAGGTTCTCCCGTATACTCCAAATATTATCGTGCCTCGAAGGTAGCGACTGCTAGTTTTGGCGGCACATTTGGCACTCGTGATGACGGCTGCAGCCTACTGGAATGGTATATCTGCATGCGCTAGTTTACCCCCGGACCCCATGACAACCACGGAATAGTCAATCCATCTTCTGAGGTCGTATTAAAACGATAAATATTCGTGAAAGAGGCGGGCGGTTATGACAAAAATCGAACCAGGGCTGTAATAATCCGTCACGCATGTGACTCGGTCTGCGGGGTTTGTTGTCTAAATCCAATGTTCATCTGATGTGCACAACTCGAGGCACTATGGAAAACCGAAGTGATATCGAAAGGCAAAGTGAGGCGTACGAATGGGCAGCGCGAATCTTGCCTGAAACTGCGGTGCTTTTGACAGGTCCTCGACGCCATCAAGATCTATATAGCCGTGTGCTGTGAGAGCTAGCCTAAGCTTCTCCGTGGTAAGAAAGCAGAGTTCGCGAAAGCGATGGGCTTCGCCAACCTGACATATGTATGTCCTTCTGGAAAGTTAAATGAGAACTTTTGAATGATAGACGAATGAAAACGTTCCTTGCCCGTGGACAAGGGCCCATTTGAGAAGCCGACTTGGTCGAAGTTCCTCTCAAAGTGCTTTTGGGGAGTTTGCTTTTGGTTTAGTTCAGGTTTACGTTCGTAAGCACACACTTTTGGTTATGTGTTCGGCATCTCCACCAATCGCATGAGTGCGCTACTGAAGTCGTAAGCGTTCATTTCAGTGGTTTTGCAGATGAATGTGTGGAAATTTACCTAAATTTACTCGGTATTTGGAGTTGGAAGTTTGCCATATGTCGGCGGTCATCTAGTATGTAGCCTCCGTGAGCTGATTCGTCGATTCCAGGAACTGGATCATCCCTGTTACATGTGTCACAAGGGCCATTCGCCGTCTTTCCGATAGTGTCCCATGATTCTTCATCGCCGGGAACATAGTACCAAGCAAGGCCAAATTTTCGATGACTGATGGACCAGGAATTGAAAACCTACTCACAATCAAGTCTTTTCGCCACATCGAGCTTGAAGGAACTCCACGCGTCCACCTGCTCTCTGAGTGTGCGCAAGTAGTCTGGTGTGAACTCGGAGACAGTAGTTGACCGTGATGAGCCTGCACCAATCCTTGGGCACCAGGTTCAATGGCATATTGCAGCTCCACAGAGTTTTTGACTGTCGTGGACATCGTTCGGCAGGTCTTTCATAGGGCAGTTCGGGGCGTTTGTTGATGAAGTCATAAACAGAGGGGGCTTGACTCACCAATGCACAGCGTATAATGTCATCGAGCCCAGGATATGACATCGCAATTCCTCTGCGATATCAGAGAGGGAGAGCATTGGTCCCGGTGAGTCTGTGTCTCCGAAGTGGGTTGGAATATTACTTATACCATCTCCTTCCCAGCCCGCCATAGTCGTTTGCATCGTTGGCGTATGTGTATTGGATTGGCAGTACTTTTCTAAGCTGAGTTTCTATTGTGCAAGGCGCAAAGGGTGAATCATGGGCTGAATCCCGGATGCAAAGGGGACGACTCATACTCACACCTGAGCTACAAGTAAGACCTAGGCAGCGGTCTAAATCGATGGGGTTGTCGCAAAGGTCGTCTTTAGCCAGGCACAGCGCGGCACCGACAGAGATGCATGTTGCCAAAGCAGCAATAACAGCGAGCGCCGAGGAGGAATGAGAAACGCATGGCTTGCGCTAGGTGATATGGGATGCGCCAAGGGGGATCTCGAATAATAGCTCTGATACTGGCAGTAGGAAGACGGCCTGCTTTTATATCTTAGGAATAGGTTTTTGCGAAGCACTCGGCAGTTCTACCAGGTTAGTTGCGCCTGGGACTTCAGGGAGCCTACTCGGAGAGCATAGGCAGAACCACTGCAGGGTCGGCGGATATTCCACGAGTGTAAATGTACTGGAAAGCACAAAGCCAGAGCAAATTCTTACGAATCCTTCTCCGGGTGCGCAGTGTTGCAAGGAAGATGATTTAGCCTGCTTAGGAGAGACTCCATACCAATTCGAATTCATACCTCAGAGTCATAGCATCACGGAAGGCGATAGTCACGTGATGTACATTTCACCTTCTAATCCTAACAGCACCAAACATGCACCCCAGAATTTGACACAACTTCAGAATGTCGCTATTACATAGTATTCGACGAGATTTTTACGAGTCCCTCGTGCCAGCGTAAAACATGATGGTACAAAGCGGTGAACAGGTCTCAGTTCGGTGACGTCCCAGCTCTCCTCCACACTCGCTTAGTCATTCTATGATATTGTCAAGAATGTTGTTCGAACGTCATGGGGGTCATGACCTAGTTGGTGATACCCGGGCCCAACAGCGAACCGTGGCTGGTACTTATGACCATACAGCAGCAGTTCAGTCCAGCCTCTCGGCTAGATTAGACCCCTCCTTTGCAAGCATTTTCATCTTTTCATTGCACAGCAAACCACCAGGGTTCAAGTTCGTTTGTCCTCCTCTTGGGTTTTCGCCCGTCACCCCCACTCAACGAAGAATCCACCGATTTGAAAGGAGTTTCTTCAAACCACAGATGCTTTGATTCAAGGGATAATCCATCTTGCCTGTGAAGTCATCGTTTCATGAGGTTTCATGAGAGCTGTATGGCATATGCCCTAGCATCTACTACGACGGAAAAGTTCCGTCGGTTATCTGGGCTCTGGGCCTGATATCCCCTGCATGCCAAACAATCAGAAGGCGGGGTAGTAGGTAAGTAGTGGCAATTTGAAATGCCGCTTCCTCATTCCGGTCGTCGCTGGTTGTGCTTTATTGTAACAACTCATCAATCGCGTTGTGTATTCGTATTCAACTTGGAGTATCTTCGTTGATTGAATTTGTATTGACCCCTCTTATTCCACTATCACAATGTACTAGGTTCGATCCTCAAAAATTATCCCTTCCTTGCTATACCAGCATTGTACGGAATCTCCACCCATGAGGCGTTTAACCATACTGGCTCCAAAACAGACCTGATAGCTCCTTGGTTGTGTATTGTATCGCGTATTTTGTACATTACTGTAGAGCTTTTCTCTTTTGGTTGTGTTCGAGGGGAGAAGGAGGGGGTGATGACACTCGTAGTGTCGGCGTTCGCGATGGATGAGTGCGCCTTGTATTAGTATTAGTATTGTATATTTGAATCATGACCCCGTGACTGGTCGTATCGATGTCAAAGTGAAAGAGTTCATCACGAGTAGTTCGAGATACATAAAGTGATACAGTCAGTATTATAGGTGTAGGATGCGTGGTGTGAAACGTGATCCACGCACGATCAAGAACATCGATCGACATCAAACTACCAACGTTAAACCTGTTGACTCGGAGATGGATCCGCTGCTATATCGAGAACGGCTCATACCGTTAACGCAAAGACGCTACCTCAAAAGCGTATCGAACTGCTAGCTCGAAGACAATTCGTTCGCTTTCCGCTCGGCAGTAACTAAAACCATCCAAAACAACATCAGCAAGAACCAAGTACATAATACAACCGCATCACGCACCCCATGCTCGTCTGTCCATGGGACATTGCTGTTTCGAAGCAGTTGTCCCTATCCATTTTAGCAAGCAGTGCATGTGGAAGACGTGGCTGCATTCGCCCCAGACTGTGTGTTCAGATGAGTGGTTAGATGAGTGCGGGTGTGAGGGTAGGGTTGTTAGTGTTTTCCTAGTGCTCGTGATACCCTCAAAGCGAAGTAACGCAAGAGAGGAAATGGGTAGAACGCAACAAGAAAGAACGGACGGAACGGAAGCAAACGAAAGCTCAAACTCACTCAACGGACAATCATCGCCCGGCATCTTACAGGACGGACAACACCCTTCAAACGGGACGCGACAGATCCCGCAGACGTCGCCTTCATCGTCTTGGTCATGGTTGGTGTGACCTGTGTTCCAGCGCCATTGGGCAACGGCACTCCAGTGTTTGATGTGCACTTTCATGTGTGTCGGGCGTGGTGCGTAGCTAGTGGAGAGGAGGAGGGTTTGGGGTTATTTGGTATTGTGTACGCGTCGTTGCATAAAGGGTTTAGGGTTGGAGGTTGAATCACGTGTTATTCGTCCCGGCTCATCCTCTCTTTGTGAATTCGGTTTCACCATGTCTGAGGTCTGCGTTCATGAAGACTGGAGAGCATCTAGTAGGGTGACTTGTATACGGGAGATCGGGTCGAAGACTGATCAACTGGTCCTAGGCCTTCCTAGGCGTCCTGTCTTCGATTATGCGAGCCGCTTTGTATTATCGGTCCACATTCTCGAAGACAGGAACCGCATCCGGGGTAATTCGTGTGCGGACGGTGCTGCGGTTGCGTCGCAGATATCTATTGGTTGTTTCTCTCGCTCTGGCATCTAGCTTGTAGACATGACTTGGTTATGGTAAGGACAGTTTATCGTCGACCACGGCACTCGATTAATGACTTTCATTCTCGTCCACATCGTTCTCGACTTCCGCATAGATTTCTGTTCGCACCCAAAACTTTACGCAGCTCTATAGTGTACGCCGCGTAGACACGTTAGCTCTTTCTCTCCGTCCATTCTACCAACATTGTATGCACAGAATTATTATAATATCCATTTGTACACTTCGCTTGTAGACCATAAGCTGATGACTTCGACCAATGTCTGCTCCTGTTGAGGCAGATAATATAGAAACGATTAACTCCATTGGCTCGACGGGCAGAAACACGTTCACCTTACCGTGGCACCAGCACAAGGAAAAAATCGACACCATCTCCTCGTCCAGGATAATAGCAGAAGTCTCGCACTGGTCAAGGACGTAGCCCCGACTACCTCTACGTAATGGAGGTAGGTTGCCACCGGCATATCCTGCTTGGGGTGTGGTTTACTTCTGTGCAAGGTCATAGGTTCCTAAACTACCTTGCCGATGCCACGCGCCATGGTGGATGGTTTGAAATCCATCATATGAACCGACGAGTGGGTGTCAGGATCCTTGCGATGATCAACCCATACAACAGGAGATCCTCCCACACCAGATATTCTCGTGCCTCGGAAGTAGCGACTATTTTGTGGACCCCATGATATCCACGGAACGGTCAGTCCATCTTTGTTAAACTGTGATGGAGGGATATTCATGAAAAGGAGGCGAGCACTGTGCAAAATCGAAGGATATCGAGAGCAGAAGTCGAATGCATTTACGGGCAGCGTGAATCTTGCTTGAAGCTGCGGTGCCTTCGTCAGGTCCTTGACGTCGTAAAGCTCCATATGACCACGTGAGAGAGCTAGAAGCTTCTCCATGGTAAGAAAGCAGATATCGCGAAAGCAGGGACCTTCACCAGCCACATGTATATTCTTATAAAAGGTTAAATGAGAACTTTCGGATGATAGATAGACGAAAACGCTCACATCGGCTTGGCCACCTTCATGCCAATTCCATACATGCAGCGACCACCTCTCCGTCATCCAGGTCCACCCCACGATATAGATCAAGGCGGTCTCCGAAGACGTTGACCAACACATGATTATACATACGTGCCGGTGATGAGAATCGTTTACTCACGGCGCCAACTGTGATCCATGGGCCGAAGGATGATACTTGCCCGTGGATAATGTACGGAAATTTACTCGGTATTTGCATCGGGGGTTTGTCTACCATATGTCGACGGTTACCAAAAGGTCGTGCATCTCATCTATGTAGCATCTGTGAGGAGATCCTTCAATTCCAGGAACTGGTTCATCCTAGTCCATGTGTCACAAGTGCATTTGCCGTCTTATATGTGTAGATCTCAGTATCGACAACTTTAGATGACTGTCCAATGACTCTTCATCGACGGGGTAATAGTCCCAAGCAAGGTGGAATTTTCGATGGCTGATGCACCAGGAATTGAAGAGCCGCCCACACTGAAGTCTTTTCGCCAAATCGAGCTTGAAGGAACTCCACGCGCCCGCCTTCTCTCTGAGTATGCGCAAGTAGTCTGGTGTGAACTCGGAGACAGTAGTTGACCGTGGATGAACCTGCACCAATTCTTGGGCGCCAAGTTCAATGGCGTACTATCGCTCTACAGAGTTTTTGACTGTCATGTACATCGTTCGGCAGGTCTTTAATGCGGCGGTTCAGGGCGTTTGTTGATGAAGTTATAAATAGAGGGGGCTTGACTCACCGATGAACAGCGTATGACTTCATTGTATGAAAGAAAACCAAGGATATGGCAGCGCAATTCGTCGGCAATATCAGTGAGGGAGAGCATTGATCCGTGACACAAGGAAGGTTCTTGGTTGTGGTATGATGACAGATAATGCATCTTGCCTGTGCGGACACGAGCTGTATCCGTATGACAATGCTATGAAATCCGAGCTTACAGTTGACTAAGTCCTGCATTTCCTTTGAAGGTTGCTGTCTTACATATGATGTCGCCTTGTATGTAGTCATGTCCTGATTGTGGCAGGGATTCTTCAACAATGAAATAAAGCACGGAAGTTGAACGGAAACGACCTCGGAGTGTGGTAATAAGTAATTTAAGGTCGGAGTGTGAAATTGAAGTTGCCTGTAAACGCGACCCAGGGCGACAGCAGCAGCTAAGTACTTACCAGCTCAGCAAAATCCACGCGCGCGGGCCTCGTTTTTGCGGAACGTGAACGTGATAGGACAAGGTAATGAAAACCCCTTACCCCGACTTATGTTTCATTCAGAAAATGAATACTGATATCGGTTCTGCTCAGGAATACCACACAAGCCACCGGAAGGCTATCCCGCGACGCTTAGCAGGTGCTGCTGTCGGGTTTTGGAAAGGAATCGGCTTTTCGACACCCAACTTTTCCAATTCTTCTTCAGCTTCCCTCAAATCTATTGACCCGTTGGATCGCCCCGAATCCCCCACCATGTCCACCCCAGATGTCCCTACAACCCCTCTCACGAATTCCAACGGTGCCCTCCCCCATGACAGCCCTGTAGATACGCCTCCTTCCTTCGATACCTCACTTTTTCGGTCATATCTTATGTCACTCCTGCCACCGGTACTTGGTGCTCAACCCGAGGAGTTCGTAAGCTTATTTGATGAAGAATTCGACGAACGTGTCACTCGCTTTGCCGCAGAAGGTGGAGGCGTGATTTATGTGGTAAAAACGAGGGACGAGGCAGAGGGTGAGCTTTGCATCAAGTTTTGAAACTGATCTAACGCGTTCCAGAGGACGCGCCGCCTTCTTATTCATACCACCTCACTTCACAACTGACTTACTCTCCTGCGAGTGTTACATCACTTGCACTCATCAAACGTGGTCCCACTTTGGATCCTGTAACTCCTCTTGCCACACAACTACATATCCTCAATTTGTTCGGAGGCGAAGAAACGCCATACGAGAGTTTGCATGCCGTCGTAAGCTGTGGCGTTAAGCCATGGTTTGATGCTTTTGTTGGAGCACGGGGTGGGGGCAAGGATGGAGATAGTAAAATGGGTATGCTCCCACTTCCTTTCTTTGGCTTCACTCACTTGCGTTTATAGGGATACCCATGACCAAGAAGAAGTTTGCCGAACTGGAATTGTCATTACTACACCTTCAGCAAAACGTGGAAATACCGGAGACGCATCTGATCATTCATCCAGTCATACAGCGCGCCGTAGAACAGGTCAGTTCCTCCACCGTGACGATATTTGTCTATAAGCTGAAGATGTCACACCAGGCCCAAGGTTCAGGCGTCCGTCCGAATATATCGCATATACCTCAAAAGCACTTAAACGATAGTTCGTTCCTCAACACTTTGCACGGACACGTCAACATGTGGATAAAGGCTATTCAAGCAGTCACGAAGCTCACCCGTGACGTTTCCTCTGGTACCGCGTCGCAAGAAATCAATTTCTGGCTCAGTCTCGAACGGGCACTGGAGGGCATTGAGACGCAACTACGCAGCGATGAAGTGAATATGGTCATGGAGTGCCTTCGAAATGCGAAGCGATATCTCGCAACGGTCAGTTTTATGACGGACACCGGCCTCAAGTCTTCTACGGATCTTGGTACGCGTTCCTTCTTGCATAGCCATTTGAGTATTAACATATATCATCAGTGCACAAATACAACCAGCTCATGAAAGACTTTCCTCTCAATGAACTGTTATCTGCAACGGATCTCGAAAAAATCCAAGAATCGCTGGTACTCATCTTTGGACACATCAATCGCAAGCTCAAGCTTTCGCCATACCCAATCCGTCGGGCACTTCCCCTCGTCGAGGCAATTTCTCGCGATTTCAACGACCAGCTATTGCGCGTGCTGACGTCACATAGGTTATCGTACACGCCTTACGAGACCTTTGACCGCTTACTCGGACAGACCATGAACATCTTCCGGACGTGGGATGACCTCATAAAGGAGTTCACGAACGTTGCCCGTGAGGTTATGCGTAAACGCGGAGAGAAGTTTGTCCCCATCAAAGTAGTTGCTGCGCACGCGAAACTACAGGAGCGGACAAGGTATCTGCGAGATTGGAGGAAACAGCACGAGCAGCTGGCGGTGATGACAGGGCCTACGAAGGGTTTGGGCAGTATGACTAAGGAGGTGGGTGGAATGGATATGGAGGAAGAGGTGAAAGAGGCGTATGAGGTTGTGAAGCGCATTGATGTTCTCGATGTTTCTGTTGGTGAGCACCTTGGGCTGGTCCTCATTGAAATTACCTCATTCCCTTCGCAGAGGGCACGGAAATTTGGGTGGCTGCTGAGAACGCATACAATGAACGGGTTGCAAGGGTCGAAAACCAAATTATTGCACGGCTACGCGATAGGTTAGGCACGGCAAGAAACGCGAATGAAATGTTCAGAGTGTTCTCCAAATTCAATGCACTCTTTGTTCGCCCCAAGGTAGCTCGCTTTGTTGGGACGATGTATGTATCATTAACCCCGTATCCCGCAGATTCGTGGAGCTATCCAAGAGTATCAAACTCAACTCATCGACTCAGTAAAGGAGGATATCAAGCGACTTCACGATAAGGTAGGTAGCCTACTCTTATATTGTCTCCGTTACTCATACGACCTTCTAGTTCAAAACGCAATACCGGTCTTCTGAAGCCTATCACATGTCGCAAATGCGCGACCTACCTCCAATAGCAGGTGCCATAATCTGGGCACGGCAAATCGAGCGACAGCTACTCACCTACATGAAACGTGTGGAGGACGTACTTGGCAAGGGCTGGGAGCTCTATGCGGAGGGTCAGAAGCTTCAGTCAGAAAGCGCCGCATTCAGGAAGAAGCTCGAGACACGGCCAGTATACGAAGCCTGGCTGCACGACATCAACCGGCGCGACATGGGCGTCAATGGCCGTCTCTTTGAGATTGTGAGATTGCGGGGAGGGGGATTCCAACTAGCGGTCAACTTTGACCCGCAAATTATCACGCTCTTCAAGGAGGTTCGGAATTTGTTATGGTTGAACTTCCAGGTCCCGCATGCGATCACGAATATGGCGAAGGACGCGAAGCGTGTGTATCCTCATGCTGTCAGTCTCATGGAGACTGTCAGGACTTATGGGCAGACTCTGGATCTGGTGGAAAACAACATGGGCATTGAGTGGTTGGTTGCCGAGTACCGCAACGAGGCTCAGCGGATGGTTGCCAAAGGTGACTAGATTCGGATGTCGATTTATGGGCTCTGACGGTTTTGTGCAGGTATGGGCATCAGGTGGGATTACTTCGTCAATCAATACGACACCGCGCGGTATGTTACCAGTGCCGATGGCCGCGAAAACCGACATATCCAATTCGTGCGGGAGTTTGCGAGTGTGGTGTCTGTTCTGCAGGACAAGACTAATAATGTCATTGATCTGTATCGCAGTATTCTTCGAGCAGTCGAGGATCTCGCGACTTGCACCTATACCAGCGAGGCGTTTTCAGAACTTCTGGGCAAGATTCAAGCTGCCGTGAGTTCCTTTTCCTTCTTATTGTTTGTGTGCTGAGTATATGCAGATCGATCGTCTGAATCTCGAGGGATACGCTAACCTTGAACACTGGGTGGCTGATCTCGATAAGCGGATAGAAGGGATTTTGCTTCAACGCTTGGGTTATATCATCCAAGTTTGGTGTTCCGAGTTTGATCGTACGGATGATGGTGATGCGCGCCGAGATCCACTACCTTTGCGGGACATTACCAATAAGCGACGTTTTGGCAAAGGCGGGAAAGAGGAGAGGGTACGATCTTTTGTTCGTTCAAAGCTACTAAGTGCTGACTCATCTTTCTAGGTCGTCGAGGGCAACATGACTATAAAACCTATTGTTCACGAGATTCGGATACAGAACCAGGTGATCTTCCTTGATCCGCCCATAGAATATGCTCGTGCGACTTGGATAAAGCAATTGCATGACTGGTTAGGTGTGTATGTTGTCTTCAATGATCGTAATCCTTGCTAAATTCTGGGACAGGTATCATCTGTCGACTGAGACGTATCCAAAGTTCCCGGTATGAGATCGGTTTGCAGATGCAGGGCACGCAAGTGTCAGAAACAACATATACCTCTCTTGTGCGTATCTCCCTCAATATGTCGATGTGATCACGTTATTAAGAGCTCTACTCAGCTCACACGATTCTCCGACGAGACTTTAGAACGACCGTTTTCTCTCATAGAACTCAAAGTTCAACAACTCAAAGACTACGTCGCCAAGTGGCTCCAATTCCAGTCCCTGTGGGATCTCGAAGCAGAATACGTCTTCAACCGCTTAGGCGACTCCCTCGCGCACTGGCAACAACTTTTAACAGAAATCAAAAAAGCCCGCTCGACATTCGACAGATCTGAAACCCAAAAAAGTTTCGGAGTCTGTGTGGTAGATTACGAACAAGTCCAAGCCAGGGTAAACGCCAAGTACGATGGATGGCAACGGGATATTCTCAGTCGGTTTGGTGTGAAGCTTGGGAATGCGATGAAGGAGATGCATGCTTCGATTATGAAGGCGAGGAATGAGCTGGAGCATCAGTCGATAGAGGGGTTGGTTGGAGGAGCACGAAGATTTTGATTTTGAGGAGTGGAGTGGTGATGTTTTTCTTTCGATACCCATCCCATCGCGTCGTTCGTTACTTGGACCTCATTTTTCGTTCTGCATGCCCATCATGTCTAGTGTATAGGTTACGCGTAAGATTTTGTAATGGATCCTGAGCTTGAGTACTTGAGTGACTGACGCTAAATTGCCTCATCTATTTCTGATGGCCCTTGCTTGTTTTCTCATGACGAAGTCATGATCGATTTGATCAAGAAGGAATAACCGAGACTAAGACTTCCTTCTATCTTGGTCTGGCTTTAGAAGGCATGACTATCTTCAAGTTCATTCTATTCTATTACTCTCCGGGCGAATGAAGGACACCGTTAGTGTATCTCGCTATTCCTATCTATAAGGGTTCGCTGATAAGACTTTTTCTTTTCCCCAGTCGCCATTTCCTTGCAACGCCACCGTGACTGACATCTTCTCTTTGCACACCCTCAAGGGTCGAAAATTCGTCTCAGGCCAGAGACTCCTTCCAATCAGGGGAACATCACCTTCCGGGATCCTGGAAGCGGCGTTCAACCTGTGATTGTGATTGGTGTTCTTAGTTTGCCATTAACGTTATGGCAGGCTTATTGGGCACTATTGGTTACGCGGGGATCCGTCGGAGGTGCACAATAGGTAGGTTTAGGTGCGAGCCTGAGTGTCTATAGAAAATAACATGACACGAGCTTGGAATTGAGCGGGCTTGGACTTGAGCAGGCTTGGAATTGAGCAGACTTGGAATCGAGCAGACTTGGAATTGAGCGGGCTTGGAATTGAGCAGGCTTGGAATTGACGACGAGGTTTGGAATCGAGCAGACCTTTCAGAAAAGTTGAGTGCTTCAGCTTCAGCCAGTTATCGTGGTCCCACAGTGTCCTATATGTCAAAATTATTATGTCTGTGAGTGACTCATCCCCAACGTCAACTTCATGCCTGGCTGCTGGTCTTTCCGTCTCCCTAGTAGTGGAAACTCTATTCCGAGTTCTCTATATAAGCGCTACTTCTTCTCCACTCGTCCTCAACAAATTCTACTTACTTGTCTACGCTACTTGCCAGAGGATAGTGTGCCTCTGACAAGTACTTCGTCTCAGTATCATCCACAACTTCTCACCTCGGTGACCTAATTTGAGGTCATGTCATCACCACATCAAAATCTGTCGTTTGAAAGATATCGTCTTGATGGAATGATGATATTATGTGCATTTTATGGTGTGTTTCCGTTGGACATGACAATCCGGAAGTTGACCTATGTACCGCAATAGGCATATACCTTCTCCTTACAGTGCAAGCCTTCATTGCTCTCGTGCAGCGGCCTCGACATGGGGGGAAAATTGCAGAACATCGCCGCGCCCTTCTTTTCTACGTCGTCATCACGTTCATACTAGGGACGATAAGCACCGCTATGAACGCAAAGTATACGGAGATGATCTGGATAGACAATCGTGACGATCCTGGTGGTCCGCTCGCGCTAGTCGAGCACTACATGAGTTATAGTCTCAACGTTATAGCCCTTGCCACGTAAGCGTTCTTGCCCATCTACCTCCGGTATTGACACCCCGCCTAGTGGCCATATTCAAGAGTGGTTTATGCAGGCCCTGCTCGTGAGCCGAATAGTTCGCTAGATGGTCTGGGACAGGCCTGATACTTGAATACTTAGCTTCACCGATGTTTTGTGATATGGAATTGGGCAAGATGGGTGATGGTCCCGATGATCACAGTCTATATTGCCATGATTGGTACGGTTCATTATTCACCAACCGACAGCAGTCACTGACAATTTTGAGCAGTGTTGTCTATCCTCATCGTGATCGAAGCGAGTATCGGAGCTTCATTTTACACCAACCCGATCGAACTTGCCTACCTCTGCATCGAAGTAGGGCATACTGTGCTGTATACCATTCTCGTGACGAATCGTTTATTCGTCATGCGAAAGCGCATGAGGCAGGTCATGGCCCAATATGATTCTAGCACATATGATGCCATCGCCCTCATGGTCGTCGAGTCCGCAGCGTTATACGCCGTCTTTGCTGTTATTTTCATAGTTTCCTTTGCTGTGGGTGCTCGCGGTGTCACCACTATGTGCTTCCTGTCCATTGGCAAAATTCAGGTAAGCGGACAAACCCCCAAGCTATTTGTGCCTCTGATGCTAGTTAAACTAGGGCATTGCCCAATTGTTCATCATCATCCGCGTTGCACGGGGACGGGCAGTTACACGCGAGTGGACCACTCAATCTATTCCAATACCTACGGCTATAGCATTTGGCGCGGGCACTAAATCGGACACAACAGAGTCAATCCACAATGAACAAATAGCTAGCCCAGAGCAGGACGTCACCCACTTGCATTCTACTTCTGAGAAGGCGGCGGAAGTTGCAGTAAAAATCGTATGAAAATAGTTTAATTTTATACTTGCTTTATACTTGAGCTTGAATGTAACTGTCTTTATTTGCGCTGCGGTCTGTTTAATGTTGAAACTCTGAGAAGCAGATTCGGCATATGACGGAATTGAGAAAATGACCAGTTCCTTCAAGTTCCAGTGTCCACATCACATACGGTTGTTTTTTAAACACGTGACGGGCGCGTCCAAGTTGGCAAGCACGCACAAATAGCTTGTTATAAATATGGCGGTACTTCCTAAAATCGCCTCCGCCGAACATCTTGCCAGTGAACTTTAGCATCTGACGATATTCAGCCATCATGACTTCCATCACTTACGTCGGCAAATGCGTGGCTATCACTGGGTTCTTGTCGGTTTATTTCTTTCGAGAAACCGTCGTCCGACCTACTGTTCAGCTGAGGTCCGACCTAAAGGTTTCCGCCAGCCTGATCGTGTCGGAATTTTCCATTTCAACGATCACTCTCGTTCTGGCCGCCAACTACGCCGCGCGAAAGTTCCTTAGCATGAACAGTGGTACCTTCACCGGCGACAACGCTGCCGGCGGGATCCCTACTGCTCCCAGTCCTCGCCCGCCCGCACATTTAGCCCTAGTACCCAATGAATATGAATCCTCCGATAATCCATGCATGATCGAGTTACCAATTTCATCCTCGCCTTCGAATTCCTTTCAGCAGTCTTCATCATTTCAGTCATCGTCATCTGTATCAACAACTTGTCTCCTCATTCTCGATTTGCCACTCAATTCCAAATGTAACCGCCTATCAATAACTTCCAATACTACCCTCGTCGCCCACGACGACGACATTTTCTCAGACGAAGCCTCGTGGATCAAAGACATTAAGTTGTCTGATGACAAGAGGACTTTCCATGAGGTACGGAGTGTCATACCCTAGACATGCGTCGGCTAACATTTTGTTCGCTATAGGAATATGCTACCGCACACCCTACGCACGCTCAAGACGAACACAACGTCGACACACTACCCCTATTTGTACCACTCCATCCATTCTCGTCACCTGTATCAACACCTCGATTTGCCTTCCTTCGCCTCCGATGCTACTCTCGTGGTCCATGACAACGATTTCCTCTCTGACGAAGCTGAACACACCAAAGCCATCGAGTTGCCTGGTGACGCGGTCAAAGGGACTTTCCACGAGATACAAGTACACCCTATGCTCGACAAGCACGAACACGACATCGACACCCTACTCCCATTTTTTCCCATTCTACACATCCTCGTCACCTGTATTTCCAATGTCTCTCGATTTGCCGATCATCGCCTCGACCTGTAACCACGAACCAGCATGCACTACGCCCGACAAACACGAACACCACGGTGACTTCGACATCCTACCCGCGACAACGACAGCTATCGACATCGACTATGGACCCTCATCTACAAACACTAACCTTGATACCGACCTGTCTCTTCCTGGATCCACAAACCCTGCTGACGCATTGGCTCAGAAGCTGGAGGCCACCCACTCCCTCCGAAGTGGTCAGAAGTTCCTCTCAAACAAACTCAGGTCCGCCAGACAGCAAAAGGTATGTACTTGCTCATCGCTAGACTACAGCACTCATCATTCTTTATAGCGCAAACCTCGAGCTTCCCGACTGACTACTGCCCGTGACAGCATTGCGCGTTCTCGCCACGGGCGCCACGCCAACAAGCTTGGTCAGTCATTTTGTCGTTACGTTCCTATTGTTTGTTGACTTCAGTACAACTAGTACGTCACCTCATGCACATTTGTGAAAGGATTCGCGTCGACCACACAGCCCCCGTTGACACCTGGGTTGCTAACGTGGCAGAGGTAGGGCTCAGCTCGGTGCTGACCGGACACCGCCCAACGTCGCCGGGATCACTGCTTCCTCCCAGAGTGGACATTGTTTCAGTTCCGGAGCCTGGTTCACGCATCAAGGCCTGCCTTGCACCACTTCGCCAGCGAACGCATGCGGTCGCAGCGGCAATCCCAGCCACCACCACCACATCTTCATTACCCTGGCAACGCACGTCCTGACTCATTTTTACGAATCACCGTTTTACGTCTGCCCACGTTCAACCTCAGCACCAAGAGCCACGAAGTTCACAGGCCACGAGAGCCGAAGAGAACAAGATGCCACGACATTATCACGACTCTCAAGACGCCACGACTGACGCTATCCCAGTATGGCATTCAGAACTGGGAACACGAAAAAACGCCACGACGCATCAGAAGATGACCATTTCACGACTCTCAAGAGACCATGACACTATCTGAAGGAGACCACTCCATACACTCACGCCTGAGAACACGAAAGACGCCCACAACGCCATCAGAGGAACGCCACTTCACGACACTCACGACTGACGACACTAATCAAAACGGCCCACGTCATTGGGCATACGATACTCCCTCACAACTCCAGCGAGGCGTGTTCCAGCTTTCAAGTGCGACACCACGTCCTTGCCAGTCGCTGGAGTCGATGTACAGAGAACCGAGTGACCTCGTCCATGGAAACGCCTTGTTTATATCTACATCATCCATTTCCGTGGCTTGCACTGCCTGCTTTGGACATTCTCATATTTAATCCCCATGTTTTTGTTGCTCGTATCTCTTGCATTGAATATCATCATGATTTATTAGTAATTCGGACTTTACATATGCAGGCATTCGGCGGTAGGAATCAGCGACTCGACGGCAAGGTATGACCAGCCGATACTTGTAGAGCTCGACATCTGACCTAACCCACCCCAAGGAAGCAAATAGAAGGACGATGCAGCAGAACAACTTGAGACTACTTATACCAATTCGGCGGCACCTGAATTCCTGCGAATCTGGAAACAAGTCGTGGCCAACGACGAGAAACACTGAAGAAACACGAAACAAAACAGAACCACGTTCTGGATTGCGAGACGACGACGGTAAGGTACAAGCTAAGAGAAAGAGGTGTCTACGATGCAATGAACCATATGTCATGTGTACGTAAGCCACCAGGCTTACAGAATCAAGGCATTTCCAACATCGACACCCACCGTTGTGTGCCAGATGAACACACCATGACAATTAACTGGCTCGGCTCTCAAAGTAGCTATAGGTAAGAAATCGGCACATTTCAATCGAAGGGCAGGGGAGGAGAAACGCCATTCGGTAATGGCATCATTTGAAGCTTCGACTCTAACTTGAACGTGGCTGGATATTCTGCTCAGTCCCATCGGTGACCTTGTCGAAATTGAACACGTGGTCAAACTTCTGGTCGTGCGAAAGCATCGTATGGTACGCCTCGGTTGTCCCCCTATGTGCCATCAACACTTATCCTGAAAGTGGATAGCACAAACATGACGACGACATTCAGAATTAAGCAGGCTTAAAAAAGTTTGGCGCTTCGGCTTTTAGCTCAGTCCCACCGAGTACCACATGTCAAATTATTATGTCTGTGTGAGTGACATCCCCAATGTTAACCTCATGCGTGTGGCCGCCGGTTTTTCTGTCTTCCTAGCGGAAACTCTATTCTGATGTTCCCATATAACCACTTCTTTTCTTCTCCGAGTCCGCTCGTCTCTAACTCTCCACTCGGCCGTCTCCACCACTTGCCAGTGGATAGGGCGATTCGGCCAAGTCCTTCGTCTCAGTGTCTTCCCGACCTCCCTCACCTGGTCGGTGACCTAGTAATTCGGGGTCATGTCATCATACACCCCACAGACAAATCTGTCGATGGAAAGATATCGCCTTGATGGAATGACAGTATTGGGTGTATTATACGGTGGGTTTTCGGTCGTCATATCACAATCCGGAACTTCTTGACTTGTGTGCCGCAATAGGCATGTTCTTCATCCTTACAATGCAAGCCTTCATTGCTCTCATGCAACGACCTCGACACGGGGGGAAAATCGCAGAACATCGTCGCGTGCTTCTTTTCTACGTCTTCATCACGTTCGTATTGGGGACGATAAGCTTTGCTGTGAACGCAAAATATACGGAGATGATCTGGATAGACCTCCGTGATGCGCCTGGTGGTCCACTCGCGCTAATAGAGAACTACATGAGTTATCGTATCAACGTTCTGGCTCTTGCAACGTAAGTGCACTTGCCCGTCCACCTCCGGACCTCTAATATTGACGCCTCGTCTAGTGGTCACATTCAGGAGTGGTTTATGCAAGTTCTACTTGTGAGCCGAATAATTCGCTAGATGGTCTACTACAAGCCTGATGCTTGACTTAGCTTCACCGCTGTTTTGTGATATGGAATTGGGCAAGATGGGTGATGATCCCGATGATCACACTCTATATCGTTATGATAGGTGCAGTCCATCATTTACCAAGTGACAGTAGTCACTGACATCTTGAGCAGTGTTTTCTATCATCGTCCTCACCGAGGCGAACACCGGTATTGTATTTTACAACATCATCTTCGAGCTTGCCTACCTGTGCATCGAAGTAGGGCTCACCCTGCTTTATACCATTCTCGTGACGAATCGTTTGTTCGTCATGCGGGGGCGTATGAGGGAGGTCATGGCCCAATATGATTCCAGCACATATGATACCATCGCCCTCATGGTCATCGAGTCCGCAGCGTTATACACAATCGTCGCCATTGTCTTCATAATTGCCTTTGCTATGCATGCTAACGGTCTCACCACTTTATGCTTCCTGTCTATTGGAAAAATCCAGGTAAGCACAAAAAACACTGCCCGAGTCACCTACGTCTCTGATGTTAGTGATTGTTTCTGTGTTGAACTAGGGCATTGCCCAATTGTTCATCATCATTCGTGTTGCACGGGGGCGGGCGGTTACGCGCCAGTGGTCGACCCAAGTTGCTGGAATACCTACGGCTATGGCATTCTCAGGGACTATTTCGGACACAACAGAGGGAACTGACAATGAACAAATAGCCAGGCCAGAGCAAGGCGTCATTGAGTTTGCTGCTTCCGAGAAGGCGGCGGAAGTAGTGTGAAAATTAGTTTAAATTAATTTGTACTTGATTTATACGTGAATTTGATTGGCCTCAATGTTTCACCCGCACTGTTGAAGCTCTTTGAAGCAGGGATAGTGTAGGACAGACTAAGCATTCATCGCGGCATCAAGGAAATGACCAGTTGACTTGGTAGTCGCATCCATTGAACCATGTCATTAGTCAGCAGCATCTGAATTCAACAACATCAAACAACCATGATGCATGAAGCTTGAAGTTGCACTGACGCCGCGCGTGACACGTCTCCCAGTGTTTATTGTATTGCAATGACCTTGGATGAAACCAACCCCCTATCCCAGTTCTTTGAACACTTCCCTGGTCATGAAAAGTTCATAACGCATATCACGAGTATCACATCATCCTTCGTCCTCCCGTTCTTGTACATTACCGACCGCCACAGCCCGCGTATCACAGCCTCGGTGCTCGATCAGTTCTATCGCAACAGTTCAGACTGGTCTCCTACACGTTTTGCGCACATAAATGCGGCGGCATGCTTCACATCGCGGTTGTTGTACGATACCGCACTCAATGCACTCGCAAGATGGGAAGTCTCCTGGGAAAATGGGTGTCAAAACTGGCCTGGTGAGGATGGGAAAAGGTATAACGACAGCATTGATAGTTTCTTACATGGACTCCGTAACCTCCGTAACCAATCCTGGGAGGGGAAGGGTAAAGGGAAGGGTAGAGCTGTTGATGAGGAACCGACAATGGTGCTCCTCATCGAGAGAGCCGAAAGGCTGAAGGACAACCTTCCGGACCTTGTTGTTCCTCTCACACGTCTGGCAGAATTGGTGAGTGGCCTGGACTATGGTTTCACCTTTACCAAGCCGTCATTTTACACATCAAGAGAACTTTGACTGATAATACGTGGTTACAGTCACAGGTGAGGATAACAACCATTTTGCTGTCCTCTGTGCGATGGGAGGATATCAAGCCACCGCTTGGCGCATCCCCTGATCCCTACTTCATCGATATCGACTCTCCAAGCAAACAAGGCAAGTAGCCAATCATGTGTATATTATTAGTATCTCAGGGTCATTGGCGTGTCTTCAGACACGCTTGGCAGCCTTCTTTCAGCCTTCTGTTCAGCGTCCACAGTGCAGTCACGCTCAGGCACGCAAGATAGGTCGTACCATCCGTCACTATTGCCGCTGTACGAACAATATGTGGAACACGTCTACAATGTTTGCTCTCTCTACACAACCGATATCCAGGAACTGCAGTACATTGCAGCTGCACGATGGCCAGGGTTTGTTAAACCTGTCTTGCAGGAGCAAAGCGCACCTAATGAGGACGAGGACCCAGACTCAGACGGAACTTCCAATGAACTGATACTCCCTGCTTCCGACGGCCGCATGAGATTGCTAAAGTTCTTCACTCCTTCTTTGACGGCGGCACTTGATGCCCTCTATCCGCGCTTGACCAACGCTACGGACTGGGCAGTAGCCAACGACCCTGACATGCAAGTATCTGAGGAGGCACATTCTCAAGCAAACACAGAAGGGAGCATCATCGTTGACCATCTACCACGCATGTCCAAGTTCATCTTGCTCGCGGCGTTCCTGGCCTCGACAAATCCTGCCAAAAGTGACGTGCGAATGTTTGGTCGCGGCGCAGATAAGCAGAAAAAGCGGCGTCGGAGATCTGTGTCACCAAAGAAGGCTGGGGCGCAGACAACCGTCGCAAAGGTAACCCTATGTTTACTTCACACAGTACGTAATTGAAAGGCAGATGAAAGGTATCACAAAGACTACTTGGCCCTGTAGTATTCCCACTGGATAGGCTTCTCGCAATTCTTGGCGCTCTTCTGGAGGAGAATGATGTCGAGAGCCGGCCTCACGACACTCGTTTCGAACTTCCAGGGGAATACACTGACATGGAATTGGGGCGAGTACACATTTACGCTGCAGTGAGTGCAGGCGCTGGTCCCATGTCAATCCTGTCTAACATACATTCCCAAGATCACTGAGCTTACGTCTATGCGTGCTCTACATCGCACGACTGCTGTCGACAAACTAGACGGACCGCCTATGTATAAATGTGGGATTTCATTTTGGGTAGCAGGGGCACTTGCGAAGGGTTTGCAGGTACCATTGAATGATCTAATGTGGGATCCGGCGTAGTCTCGGACTGCATGGACATTTACTCCTTTACTTTGTGGGAGTCCGGGATATAGGCTAAAGAAATTATTTCCGACGTTCGTGGTACTGGCACAAACTTCAAATGCGAGTCTACGCCGTACGAAATTGACATCTGAGCTATATGATCGCACACTCAAAAACTTGGTTATTAACCAACCATATAGCCCTGGAATGATAGATATGCGACTTGGGGTATGAACTCTTCAAGCTGGCAATCTGTGAACGTGGACAGGTACTGTAGTATGATACTTAGTATGGAATCTGGATACCGTACTGGCAGTTTTCTGGCGATAGCTTTATCCAATCATCGCTCATATGATGATCGATTCACTGACAATTGCATTGAGTACGTTGTCGGGTTGTACCGATGGACAACTTGACAAGTACTTAAGTGCCCATGATGTGGTACTGGTAGCATTACTTGTGGGAAGAATCAATCTCTTCGCCTTCGATCTGCAGCCGAGTTACATAGGTAACACCAATAAAGGATCCTGTACTGCTGTCGATGAATTCCATAATTACACTCAGTGCGAAAACTCTCCTGCATCAACCGATTGCTCT
Source organism: Suillus paluster (assembly GCF_016628075.1). Taxonomy (NCBI): domain Eukaryota; kingdom Fungi; phylum Basidiomycota; class Agaricomycetes; order Boletales; family Suillaceae; genus Suillus; species Suillus paluster. Next base: position 395,464 of record NW_024537582.1, on the reverse strand, counting down.
TCCCCGACTCCTCCGCATCTGAGACTATGCCCACAGAGTTCATTTCTGAATCTGCAGCCTTCCCTTTAACACGGCTTGACTCGGAGCTCAAGAACTCCGAGTCTACCGACCTCGAGAGTGAGGTCACTGAGGATAAGCAGGTTGACTCGGACGAGCATGAGCGACCATTTAGCTCGAGTGAGTTCGTTTTGTGATAATATATTCCGTATTTATCAACTTGAACGGAGCTCTCAGCTTCTGCATTCACTGTGCGTCTATCTTTCAGTGCATTATGGAGTTATACATGGAGTGATACATCTTACCACACAGAGCTCCATCCATAGTGCGGACTTTGACGACCCGAACCTCGACCCTTCACGCAGTGATGCAGAACTTGACGACGAGGAGTCGCCCTATCCAGAGGTCCGATCTGCTGTCGCAAACACAGACGATCCGTCCATACATGTAACGACGCTTCGTACTTGGGTTTTAGGTATGGCCTGGGCAGTTGTCATGCCTGGTGTCAACCAGTTTTTCTTCTTCCGCTATCCCAGCGTCCCCATTTCTGCTATAGTCGCTCAGCTACTCTCGTTTCCGATAGGCCGACTCTGTGCTGCTTATCTTCCCCGAAAAAAAATCTTGGGTATTTCGCTAAACCCAGGCCCCTTCACCATCAAGGAACATGTACTAATAACGGTGGGTCGTTTCTTCGAAGCCTTATTAGCTTCGTTTTATCCCCACCTGCCCCAATAGATCATGGCTTCGGTGGGCGCTTCATCCGCCTATGCAGTGAGTATATTCCCGACGTTTCGTAAAACATGCATTCAAAGCACCAAAATTAGACAGATGTCATCGCGGTGCAAAGAGTTTTCTATAATCAGAAATACAATTTTAGTTGTTCGTTCTCCACAACCTCATCAAGGTTGAACGCATGCTCATGTACGGTTCCTCGTCAGATCAATGGTTTTTGGTAATGTCGACACAACTTATTGGCTTCTCCACCGGGGGAATCACGCGACGCTTTCTTGTCTCGCCTCCAAGCATGATCTGGCCCGCAACTCTCGTCAGCTGCGCACTCTTCAACACCCTCCACTCCGAGCAGTATGCAGGTATCGGACGATTAGGCGGTATAAGTCGAGAACGCTTCTTCGTTTATGTTTTCACAGGCGCATTCTTGTGGTGTATGGATTTTCCTCGGTTCCTCCTATTCTTGTCTAAATTAACTTCTTGATGGACCAGACTTTTTCCCTGGTTACCTATGTAAGGCATACCCCCTACAGCGATCTTGTTTTTTTTTTCAATTTCTTTGCAGTCCAGGCCCTTTCGTGGTTTTCTTGGGTAACATGGATTTGGCCTAACGATCCTGGTGAGTATCGAAACACCGAACCCATGATCTACCCTTGACACAAAGCCCTAGTCGTCTCACAGCTCTTTGGGTGCGTCCTTGTGTTCGCTAAAGAATTCATGTACCACACGTTGACAAAATCAGCTACGTCCACGGTATGGTATGTAGGTTTTTACTTAGCCCTCAATCATGACTATAGAATCGTGAATCAGGGAATGTCCGTGATAACATTTGACTGGGCCCAAATTGCGTATGTACTTGATCGTTCCTGCTTTATTGCAGTTCTAAGCTTGAATGTGCAGATATGATGGGTCACCACTAGCCATGCCTTGTGAGTCTCCTGATTTCCCTTCAATGTTCATCTAATTGCGATCACCATCAGGGTGGGCGACGGCGAACATCATGGCTGGCTTTGTAGTTTTCTATTGTGAGTCTGATATATTTCTTTACACTGGTAACTGACCTATCGACCTATTATCCTAGGGATAGTAACACCTGTATTATACGTCAGTGATCAACAAAGATTGCACAACTTACGAATTGACTCCTTCGCAGTTCACAAATACCTGGTATTCTCTGTATATGCCGTTCGTCTCATTCTCTGTTTCTTCCCGCATGACGTCAGCTCAACTGTTTTAAGTATATCGGCAAGGTTTTCCTTCGACAACAGACAGAAAACGTACAACGTCACCCGGATATTGACTCCAGCGGGCTCTTTCAACGCGACAGCGTACACGGAGTACAGTCCAATATTCGTTCCGTAAGTGACCACACTCTCAGCTATGGTGATATACCCATTCCTCTAACAGAGCGGCGTTCATGATGGCTTATGGGTAAGCTCACTAATTGATTAGTATTTGTCTTTTGTTGAGACAGCCATTTTATTAGTCTCTCGTTCGCCTCAATTACTGGTACGGAAATACGCACTACAGCTATAACTCAGATTGACAGAAATGTCTCAGCGACTATCGTTCATTGTTTTATTCATTTCCGGAAGCAAATTTGGTATCAAGCGCGACGGTCACTTGGGGAACAGGCAGATATCCATGCTCGCCTTATGAGTCGTTACCCGCAGGTTCCTGAATGGTGTGTCACGAAATTCTCTTGTCATCAAAGCGATCATAACTCGATGTAATTCCTTACCCCAGGTGGTACTTGTCCCTATTCACTCTCATGTTTGCGTTGGGTGTCATCAGCATCGAGATTTGGCCCACAGAGATGCCAGTTTGGGCGTTTGTGATAGCGCTCTTGATCGGTGAGTCGTTAAGGCGTCTGCGTGATTGTTCGTTGTGATAACATACATACGCCCTTTAGCATTCACCTATGTGATTCCATGCGGTATGATACAGGCGATAACCAATCAGCAAATTGGGTTGAAGTGCGTCACATGATGATGGTTGAATTCTTGTCATAACTCAAATATATGGTAGCGTAATCACAGAGCTGATCATCGGGTAAGTCTACACTGGTCCGTCGGATCAATCTATCTGACCGCTTGCTACCCAGATATATGCTACCTGGCAAACCGGTAGCAGTGATGCTATTCAAGACCTTCGGCTATATTGTGCGTGGCGAATCCTCTTGTCTCTTGGTATACTGACTCTCCGTAGTCCATGACTCAGGCCTTGACATTTACGTCTGACTTCAAACTTGGTCACTACATGAAAATCCCCCCTCGAAAAATGTTCTGGTGCCAAATCGTGGCTACGGTGGTCGCTGGAACCTCGCAATTGGGCGTTCAGTCGTGGATGTTCTCTACCATACCGTAAGCACTAATGTTGGTGACTGTTTCATGAGGCTGAGTTTCGTGCAGAGACATGTGCTCTCCCACTCAAAAAGACGGGTATGTTCGAATATTCAGTATGGTATTTATCTCTGTTCAACATCGCGTAGTTTCACCTGTCCTTATACGGAGGTATTTGGCACTGCGTCCATCATCTGGGGTGCGTTCATTATATTGGTACCTTGCGGGAAAGATGGATTTACTCTGACGAACAGGTGTGGTCGGCCCACAACGTTTGTTTGGTCCCGGGCAACTGTATCAGTAAGTTGCTGCTCTACCTTTGATCCCCGTGGTATTGAATGCCCTCTTGCAGCTGTATGTCCCCAGTACTAGCCCAACAGTGAGAAATTTATAGACCCACTTTCAGCCGTGTTGGTCTTCTTCATTATCGGAGCCATATCCCCTATCATGGGTTGGCTGGCGATGAAGCGGTATCCAAACAGTTTCGTACGATACGTGAAGTGAGTAATCATCTCAATCACCGTGGCTGACTGATTAACGTCTTGACTAGTTTGTAAGTCCATGATATTATTCCCGCGGACAGCGTGACATCATACATCTTAGCCCGCTAATATTTAACGGCACCTACAAGATCCCCCCAGCGTCTGCGCTGAACTATGTACCGGGGGCGTACGTGTGCAGTAGTTATCGTATGATGGATTGACTTACTGATGTACCACAGGCTGGTCGGATTCATCTTCCAGTACGTCATACGAAGGTTTGTTTCCCATTTGAAACACATCTGCAGAGTTTTCTGACGTAGTTTTCAGGCGCAATTTTTCATGGTGGACGAAATACAATTGTAAGTGCAGTGACAGCACTATCCGTGCCAAATGACGAGAGTTACACAGATGTTTTGTCGGCGGCACTGGATGCTGGACTAGCTATTTCTGTTATCTTCATATATTTTGTGTGAGTCCCCAGCTGGCCACAATCCCGACTGTCATTCACCGAGCTGGACAGGTTGCAATATCCGACAAATGGGTCGGTAAGTAACAGGGTTGCCACAGTTGCTGATGAACGTTGAAGCATTTTTCACCAGATTGGGAAGAGCTTGCAACATTGGTGGGGCAACACGGTAGGCTCTTCTTCGAACTGTCAGATCAAGGCTGCTGATCTGTCTACCATCAAGGTATTCAATACAACTGCCGATGGTTTGGGTACGCCAGTACGCCAGCTAACGGGCACAGAGACGTTCGGGTATGTCGACTTATCAACTGATTGCTTCTCTTGCATTGACAAGTAAACTCAGCCCCAGTATAGGATCTTGGTAGCTACTGTATCTTTCGTGCTTTTGAATGTAGAACTATCTTGTTGTATGGGTATAATATGGACTTGTATTTGGGTTATAATCACACGCAGACATTGTTGCAATGCTATCGTTATTTCTATGAAGGAGTGACATATGTGAGGGTATAATGAAAATTCATTATCATAAGATGCGTCAATGTAGATCGTTGACCGTATATCTAGTCGGTCTTCTCTTTGCGGACTGTCGTCGAAACGCTGGGCACATCGCCAATGCGATTTCCCACTTTGACTTTTTGTCCAGCTTTAACGGTAAACTCGAACGACTTCGGGGCTTCAAATACCAACACAATGGTACTTCCCAAGCAGAATCCGCCCATCTCTTCACCGGAAGTCAACGGTTGACCATTGAGGATAGGCGAGGCCGCTGAGTAGACGGCCTCGTTGTACGTTCCAGGAGGAGGGGGTCTACCTCGGAGGTTAGTACGAAGGGCCTGTAAGTGTGATATCGGGTTCAACTGGGTTTCTAAACCAATGAAATAACACATACGGTGTCGAAATTGATCTTGATGCTGCCCACGTTCGTGGCACCAACGGGTATCATACCAAAGAAACCGAATTTCCATCGACCGAGAAGCGCGACTCTTTCATTCAGGACGAAGAGGTTTCGCAGCCGCTTTGCCATGTATGGGGAAACGGAGAAGAGTTCACCTTGAGGCCGAGTGTCATCAACAGTATGTGAAGCATGTACAGGAGGACTTACCAACGAAGTGGCGCCTTTTCTCCACTACCCAAGCAGTCGGGCTGTGGAACCGATGATAATCGCCTGGAGCGAGGTAAATGACAGTGAAGTAAAGAGCATTGCCTTCTTTGACGCTTGTGCCCGACGTGCTTCTCTTCCGCTCAATCGAAGGTCTAAGGCCTATTTCGCGAGCGACGGAGGCATCGTGCGCGATAGTTTCTTGGAGGGACCCTGGTTGCTCTACAGACGCGTCGATCTGCTCGCCGAATTTCTTCGGCACGGATGAAGGTTTTGCCTCAGAGGAGGCGGACTGAGTTATGGGGATTGGAGGTGTCACGGTACCCGGAGTGGAAGGCGTGGATGCACCCAAGAGTTGGTCTAAACTATACTCGATGCCATTCACATTAGCAAATTCTTGGTCAGTCACATGAGACATCTCTCGGTTGGGGAATTCGATTACTGTCGAGGTCGGACTCCCTGGTTCCAAACGTTCCACACCGAGGAGAGCGTCCAAAGAGTAGGTGATTCCCTTAACTTGCTCCACTCGAAGGTTGTCTATAGTTCCGAGATGCAAAACGGTGCCGTCAGCAGGGCTGACCTGGAAGAATAGTCAAGACAGAAGTCCTCGAATAGCGATAAATTCTTACGAGAATAGCGTTGTCTATAGGCCTAACACCTGGTTTGAGCTTTCGGTAGAAAAACTGGCCCAAGCTGGTATATTGCGCCAGATCATCGGGGTCGATTTCCTCAAGGTTGCAGCCAAAAACGTATGCATAGAACCGGAAACCATAAGGCCGTATCCAAACCGGTAGCTCGAGCGAGTTCATGTAGCCCCAGACGCGCGACATGTTTCGGAGAGGAAGTGCACCTATTACGTGAACCTGCACGATTACCAGGTGAACAAATGCGATTCAGTAACTAATGAGTGACACGCACATGCCATGGCCCTTTGAGCTTGATGATTTCATTACCTTCATCATCGACGTGAACCTCCTTCTCTGCGCGCGCAACTTTCTTGCGGTATTGGATAACAACGAGAAGAAGGGCTCCGACGGCCAAGGGAAGTGGGTACCACTTTGTGGGTGTTTCTGTCCACGCCAGTATAAGACGTCCTAAATTGCGCGAGGTCAGATGGGTGTATGTTTTCTTATCCACGAAAAGGCATACTGTAGAGCGGGACGCTATGGGCGCTTGGCAATAGCGGTGGTGGTGGGGGCGTCGTCTCTGGAGGAATATTGGTTCTAGTTGAAAACGATCTTCTCAATGCACCCCGCCTAAATGAGCGCACAGTTCCTGATAAACTGATTCTACGCTTCACAAAGACTCGCGAGAAGAGGGCAGAAGAGCTGTTCGCGGTAGACGTGATAACATGAGACGCTGCCTGCAAGGGTCTCTTCCCCTTCACAATGACTTTATACAGCATTGCAGGTGTGGAATATAGCTCAGGGTTTGTGTTTGAGAAGTAACTGCTTCCACAGCTTTCGTGCTGCTGTGAGAGCTAAGAGTTTTTCAACGGTGCACAATTACGACTACTTTCGGCAAGATACTTATACATCCATATAAGGCAAGAGCTTTGAATCCTAATAATGCCAAACAAAAGACATTCATATATGGTGCAGTTCTCCTGAGTCCTCAAAATACGCGCCCAACCACGCACACACGCACCAAACAAAATAACAACTAAAATGCTCTTCAGATACTTTATCTACATAGTCCAATGGCTCTGGAATACAGGCAACGCCAATCATGACGAAGATGACGAAGGCAACATCTGTGGGATCTGTCACATCTCGTTTGAGGGGTGTTGTGCATGGTGTAAGATCCCGGGGACTGACTGTCCGTTGAGTGAGTTTTTTTGGTTTCGTTCTCTTTCGCTTCTTGTTTTTTTTTTTTTTTGTACTTTGCTTTTCCTACCTTATGTTGTATTCTTTGTTCTTCCTGTTTCCCTTACATTATGTTACTTTCCTTCGAGAGTAACACTAACAACCCTACATCCACACCCACATTCCCATCTTACCCCACAACACAATACAGTCTGGGGCGAATGCAGTCACGTCTTCCACATGCACTGCTTGCTCGAATGGTTAGGCATGGATGCATCGAAACAGCAATGTCCCTTGGACTGACACACATGGGGTACGTGATGGTTGTTTCTTTGCATTCAGACGGTTTTGCTAATGTGTCTCTATTTTGGATGGTTCTAGTCACTGCTAAGTGGAAAGCGAATGAGTTGTCCTCGAGCTAGCGGTACGAGTCGTCTTCGAGTTAGTAACGGATCCGTCTTCAAGTTGGCAGATGTTCTTCCTGTAGTATCAACACCTGGATGCTCCCGTACATCAGGGAGGGGGTAAGGGCTGCCTTATCTATCTACAACATACAAGCATGAATACTGAAGACGAAGAAAGGAATCAAATACAATGCAGCAATTCCAGCACGTCCTTTATCTCCTTACACTTACTCGATGATATATTAATAAAGAAAAGCTCGGGAATGGAATCGGAGATTTTCCTGATGATCCCACGGTGCCAATTCGTGTCCACCGCGTCATGAAGTTAGTAATGTGAGAAACATAGGTGGCCCGACAGTGAATTTTTCGCAGGAAGATGCTAGTGGATGTGATCCCTGACAGCGGATTTGAGCTGGCATTGACCTTGCTTCACAAGGTACTGTAGATTTTAGGTGGCAATCTGCTGGCATTGCAGATATTGTTTGTTCGAAAGGGAATTTCAGGTGGATAGATTCTTTCCACATCGCCATGAAGAACAATATTCAGCACATAAAAGCAAGTCATCTTGCTACTGTCCCCTTCAGCTTTATTTGATCACATATCACATCCTCACACACAATGCGTTTCTTCAATACATCAGCAAATTCCCTACAAGATTGTGAACGATTACAATATTGACCTCTATGTGATAAGTTGTCGTCACTTTACGTCTAGCTACAATCAATTGTGTTGATTGTCAAATGATTGCAGACTACCTGTCGTGGCGGTTAGCATCGACAATCTCCTTATAATCTTCCAACCTTGTTGTTTACTTGCTCTCATTGACTAAGCGCTGGTGCATGATTTATGGCAAGCCTAGGGGTCGGACTCACTGGTCCTCTCTTGATTTGTTGTTCATGTGGAAAAAAAACTTCCAGTTGATTCCATCGTTTTTCTCTCTCACCTCAAGCTGACCTCGCTACTTTTCTTTGTATTCAGATGCTTGTCTGCATTATTTGAAGGGAATTTGCCCCATCTGCCTGTGGATGCTCCATGTACCTTTTGCGCTCGTGGTGTCTCAGCGCTTAACATGTATTCCGAGTCATTGGTTGACTCCCCGTGTAATGCTTGTAGTTCAGTGTTTGCTATTAATTGTTTCCCAACTTCCACCAGTCACATATACTACTATACTGGTAAGTCTCGAAGTCACTGCTGCTTTCTTTAGCTCATGATCCTCACTATTGTATTTGTAGATTTGATTTCTCTTGACTCAATACCATGGGCCATGGCCACATGATTCATGATCATGCCTTCGGGACCGTTTTGAAGACCTCAACAACACTCAACTGGTGGCCCTACTCATTTGCTTGAACGGGTACGAGCATTTACTGGATTGGATTGTGATCTGTCTTAATGTGCTTCTTTCACGCAGGTATCCTCTGACATCGAGTGCTAAGTGGTGGTATTGAGAACAAGTGTAATGGCAACTTGTGATGAAGGCTCAGGCGGCAGTGAGGAGGGTGATGAATAGCATGGCATTGTAGGGTCGCGTTCTCTGCGGTGTAATAGCTATTGTTGACCGTGAATTTATTTGTTGTATACATTTTGACTACGGGCGATGGGAGCATGAATATATTGCTATAGATTACTATTGCCAACGACTACGGATGTCCAATGTATATAGGAATTATAAAGCACTTACAATGGACGCAATTTTTTCGAAGGTTGGCAATTGGTACCAGATTTATTCCTGTGTGTCGTGAGATTAGTTACAATCAAAGAGCAATGAGGTGTCTCGTGAAAGTAACTGCCTATGCCATGATTATAGTGATTGTAAGCATTTGTAATGAGTCCATAATGCTATATTGATACATCCAAACTGGACTATAAGCCTAAAACTAGAATACATCATCCAGTAAGATTATCCATTATCCATTGGATGTATCCCATGGTGGATCCCATCTGTTGCATACACAGCCGCATTTTTCGCATTTTTGAAACTCAGCTGTTTGTCATTCCAGGATATATTTATTATTCACAAAACATATCCCATTTTGGTCACCTCCTCATGTCAGGTCTTCCCACATTATTCCCACACATCACATGTTCGCCCCCACAACACCAAAAACATCGCCCATTTTGGGAATCTCCACAATATCAATTGTTCCCACACCCTCCCCATATCACTGCAGCTTCACCACCACACCACAATTGCTCCCCTTTCATATATAAGTAGTAGTTTGGTTTATATATGTATAATATAATATAATAGACCGCTTTTTTTGTCTATTTGTGTACTTGCTCCTCCTCCAGGACCCTTTCAAAATGATGTAGGATATAAAACATTTTCGCACTTTCGCCCCTTTGACAAGGAAGTGTCCTAGGGTATTCAGAACATGATTATGAGTATATATGAAGATATTCCCAACTTTATTTGACCCTCTGAAGTGTCCTACATCAATAAATATAACACATATACAGAAAAACACAAAATATGTTCCCATTTAATTACTTGTAGATGGATAGACTTGTAAAAATGATTCCCAGCACCTATTCAGTAATATGAACAATGTATCAGGAGCCTAGGACCATAGGATAATCCCCTGTTGCATGGTGTGCCCCCCTTCTCCTAGTGGTTTACCCCCTGTGATTTTTTTTCCTGAAGGACCGGACCTCAATTGAGGTGGGGGGTCTATTTCTATGTATATTTGAGGTAGGTCTATCATATAGCTGGCCCAGGACACACATAGGATCCTGCTACAGGAACAAAAACATAGAAAATCGCATTTTTGATGTGTTTCAGTATCTTACCATTGCATCTATGATACAACCTGTTCATATATAATGAGCATAGCATATATACTTGCTTTTTTATGACCAAGATCGGCTCACAATAGGCTGGAGCTGTGAGCTAGTGTATATGCTTGCTATTTCTACTGATAAGGGGCCCATGCCTTCAAAACATCAAATATTAATGATCAGAAACCTGGAGTACATTTGGAACATATACAGCATCATATATATAAATGTATAGAACAATCCAACAATGATTGAGTGCTGAGGAAGTGAAATAGATAAGAAATTAAGTGTGGGAAACTTCACAAACCCAAAACATCGAAAATGGTCAGTTGAGCAGTAGTCAGACTTTAATGCTGGGTCAACTCATGTTTACACTACATCCCTTCCCTCCACCCTTTACCCTCAGGGCAGTAGGTAGTATAGGTTCCTTAGGTAGTTTACAATCTATCCTACATATTTTAAATGAAATCTTTGACATTTATCATATATAAATGACACTTCGTGCAAAAAGATATCAATTGTCACTTTTCACACATATGTCATTTTGCCTGTCATTACATCAATCCTTCATGGATCTTTCTAAGCCTTTAGGGACATCATAAGGGATATATATTGGGGGTATCACAGGTCTCTGATTACTTATCACAGGCTTGATTACCATGTAGGCTTCTGATCAGTAGAAATACCCCCTCTACATCAGATCTCATGTTTTGCCATATATCTAGCTGGTATTTAGTGTAGAACACATGTATGCATGTACTACTGATTATAAATGAGCAGGGTGGACCATGTGTGCAAGTGTAATATACTAAAAAACATCAAAAATGCCAAACATACAATATTTTATGTTTTTGTTCCTGTAGATGGATCCTGTGTGTGTCCAGGGCTAGCTATATGACAGACATACTCCAAATATATATAGAAATAGACCCCCTACTTCAATGTAGGTCCGGTCCTACAGGAAAAAAATTCACAGGGGGTAAACCACCAGGAGAAGGAGGGCACACCATGCAACAGGGGGTTGTCCTATGGTCCTAGGATCCTGATTGTAAGAATTACCAAACGTTTATCGCCGGAACATGCCGATACTCCTCTCACCGCAACCACCACGTCAACGCCTGGACCGTTTGTCAAGCACAATACCCGACCCCTTTTATTAGTACCTATCCTTTCAATTCCTATCGCTCGCTAAACCCTTCCTGTCGTTACTGTTCCTCCATTCGTAATACCGCCGTCTTCACCTTGTCAACAACTCTTATATCATTCTCTCGCTACACTATCAAATACAAACGCCACTCCCTTCAGCTACTGCTTTCACCGACCGTACACCGAGCCCTTGCCTTTAACTATTCTAGGACGACCCTTCCTCATCCTACAGTATAAGTAGCCCATGTACATTCCTAATAAGCAGCAGAATAGAACAGTAGATCCCCCAGAAGAACGCCCCGAAGAACCCGTCTCATTACCTTCTCTTATCATTGCTATAACGCGGTCACTCTCGTTTACCGATTCACGATATCTCTCGCATCCGTCATCCGTCATTTGAAGCTAACACTAATCATTATCATTCCTTCAGCGGTCTATCTACCCCCTTTGCACTCGCATCGCCTCTAGCTACGCACATCGTAGCTAACTTACACATTGGAGCCCACCACGAGGGGGTGATTAGATCTCTGTCCAACTCCATACCATCATCACCTCACTCCCGACTATCACCATTCCGCTTCAATACGGAGGACTCCCGCAGAAGTCTCTAGCAGAAGACTTGCCCACACTGGCTGTCACCAGAAACAAGAGCTGCTCCCTCACCGCCCCATCCGTTTCCCATCCACTACCATATATCCCAATAACACCGTCGAATCCAGTTGCCGCCAGCAGTACGATACCTACCCCAATCCGTCCCCGACTCGATAATCAGGAATCCAGCGACGAAGATAACCCATTCGCGCCCATCGTCAGCAAACCCAGCTCCCCAACGTCCATCACCACTACCATCTCACAAACAAAGACACCCTCGTTACCACTCTTCAGCCTTCCGCAGCCGCAGCCGCAGCCGCACCCTCAACCCTCCTTTCAACTAAGACCCACCATCTTCACCAACGCTACACTACCAGCCGCACCCCAGCCAACCGCCGTGATGTCGCATGCGCTTCAAGGCATAGGCGCCATGCCTGGTCCCAACTCAAGCAAAGCGCCGTTGTTCAATGGCGAGACGTCCGAATTCAGAGTTCTTTGAGCTGTTTGAAGATCTCGCAACTACTTACGGCTTAACAAATGCTGACAAGTGCAAGTGTCTAGTATGATACGTCAATCTCCCGACGAAGCGTTTCTGGATCACGCTCACTGGCTACGAGAGTCGCGACTATCCCGTTTTCAAGCAGAATATCTTAGATCAGTACCCCGGTGCGAGCAAGGGGCAGCGCTACACCATTCGTGATCTCGAACGGATTGTCGTCAATCAAGTGGATAATGACATTTGTACGGAGACCGAGCTCATTCAGTACTACCGTCAGTTTCGTGCGATTGCCGTCTGGCTCGTCACGAACAACAAAATATCAGTATGGGACCGCAATAAGTACTTCTGGCAAGGACTATCTGTCCGTGCTCGTCGGCAGATCCTCCAGCGTCTGGAACTTAAGGATCCTAACTTCGACCACAATGAGCCAGCTGATTTTGAGAAGGTTCTAGCAGCTGATCGTCATGTGTTCTCGGACGAAACCTTCGATGCCGAATTCAATGATCCCATCACTCTCCGCATTAAATCCATTCGAGATCGTCGTACTCCGACTAGCGCAACGATCAACTCTCGCGCACGCAATCGGGCAAGTTACGATTCGGACGATGAAGATGAACTCCGAGACGTTCCGCACGAAGTGCAGACTAGGAATGTCCGTTTTAGAAGCCCAGAACCCCCCATTCCCAGACGCAAAAGTCTACGCTAGATGAAGTTGACTCTCTCGCACAGCAGATGCATGGACTTGACATCGCAGACGTCAATTATTCGTCATGTTACACCCGTCTTGTTTGTCTCGCTCCTGCAGCTGCTCAAGCTTGGGCCCCTCCGCGCACTCGTCAAATCTCAAACAATGTTCCCGCAGTCACGCCAACACACGCAGCACCATCCCGATCATTCAACGACGACTTCTTCTGCTATTTCTGTGGACAACAGCATCTGATTCGTAATTGCCCTACGGCGGCAGAGTATATTTGCACAGGACGTGTTATTCGCGAGAACCATTTCTATGCATACCCAGATGGCTCACGCATCTATCGATGACGCAATGAGACGATGCAACAACTTATCGATAAGTACAGTGTAAGCACGACTCCAGCTCCACCTGCTCCAGTGAATCACAAGCCCTTCGAACGCGAAGCACCTCCGCACATGCCATCCACACCTTCCATTCCCTCCAGCGCATTCATTTCAGAGTCTTACTTTCTTCAATGCATGCGGATAGCCGAGAACCATGCTACAGTCACGATGATCGAAGACGAAGAATCCAGAGTTGAAACACTAGCTATCACACGTTCCAAGGCCAAGTCTGCAGCATCGGATAAAATCGGATCAACCCCAGAACCATCCATCAAGTCTGATGTCACCAAGTTACCCCGTGCACGAAGCCAGAGTTGTTCCGCCGAACCTCCGCCCTCCAATGCCTATGCTAAGAAGGCTCCAGCTTTCACCTATGAATCCAAGGCGGCTACCCCAGACGCAGCATCTCGTATCTATCAGAACATGCTCAGCACGGCTGTCCCCAATGTCACAATCTCCGACCTTCTCGCAATCAGCCCAGATCTTCGCCGCAAAGCTGTAGAACACTGCCGCACCCATCGGATCGCTATGCCATCAGCAGTATCCACAAATGCACTCTCGGCCGTTGTTTCCGCACCGCCACCCCTAGTCGAACATGCTACCCCCCTTCGCGAGCTCATGGTCACGCTAAACGGCATTCACACGGAGATGGGATTATTAGATGAAGGGTCAGAGCTTGTCGTCATTCGCGAAGATGTCTGGAAGAAGATTCGAGCCCCAATCAATAAAGACATTCGTATGCGTATGCAGACGGCTAACGGCAGTTCGCAGGATATGGCTGGTTGTATCGAAATGCTCGAGATCAATGTAGATGGCATTAAAACCTGGGCACATGCCTACGTTATTGCGGACGCACCTTATCGCTTGCTTCTAGGACGTCCTTGGCAGCAACTCGTAAAGTTATCAAAGTCTGAAACAGCAGAAATGGTCTATGTAACTATCCACGACCCCACTGACATCACACGTGTCCGGACCTGCGCTACATCACCTTGTCTCCCACCCCATCCAGGCTCGTTCATGCTCGCAACATCCACCTTCCATGCTACAGCCTCAACTCCTTCATCATCACCCATCGCTGTCTCACGTCTCACTGCCACCTCTCTCTCGGAGCACCTGTTGCAAGATGCATTCGACTATGATCCACTCCGACACGTTTTCACATATAAGAAGGTTGCTAATCAAATCAAGCCAGTCGCAACTACCATGCCAGCCCATGCTCGTATTATCCATCATCTTCCCGAAGACCCACTCCTATCCCTTCCCACGGTCTCTCCGACTCCCTCAGACTTCATTCCAGGCACCCGTCTCACCGAGGAACGCATGAACGACCTTGGAATATTCAAGAACAGCTTTCTATGGCCTGACGAGCAAAAGTTAGCTGCACATGTCTTATCTCTCAACGAGTTAGCACTAGCATGGGACGAGACGGAGAAAGGCCGATTTCGGGATGACTATTTCCCACCGGTTATCATTCCGACCATAGAGCACACTCCATGGGTACATCATCAGCCACCCATCCCACCGGGAATCCGCGATGAGGTCATTTCCCTCATTAAGTCAAAAATCGCGTCAGGGATTTATGAACCATTGAACAGCTCCTATCAATCTAGCTGGTTCTGTGTTGCAAAGAAAAATGGCTCCATTCGCATTGTCCACAACCTCCAGCCCCTTAACACAGTCACTGTCAAAGACGCTGCTACTCTTCCGTATGTTGAGCTATTTGCAGAGCAGTCAGCCGGACGATCTATTTATACGATGATGGATTTATTTGTCGGTTTCGATCATCGTGCACTTGCCGAAGAATCACATGATCTTACAACCTTCCAAACACCTCTCGGCACCTTTCGTCTCACTGCTCTACCCATGGGTTGGACAGATTCACCTGCCATCTTCCAGAATGATGTTGCTTTCATTTTGCAGCACGAGATCAAGATCGCACCAAATTTTCAAGATGACGTCAACGTTCTTGGACCAAGCACATGGTACGAGCTCTTGGATAGCATGTTTGAAACAATCCCCGAAAATCCTGGTATTCGACGCTTCGTCTGGGAGCACTGCTTAGATGTCAACCAAGTTCTACACCAACTCAAGCATGCTGGAGCCACAGTATCAGCTAAGAAGCTTTTTATTTGCGTACCGGAGGTAATAGTAGTTGGTCAGCGGTGCACTTATAAGGGACGTATCCCTGATGAGTCTAAAGTTGCGAAAATCAAGAAATGGTCACCCTGCACTTCACGCACCGAAGTCCGAGGATTTCTCGGCATAGCAGGCACTATTCACGACTGGATCAAGGATTATGCCCTCATTGCACGACCACTTACCAATCTCACCCGCAATGCTGTACCTTTCATTTGGGACGAACACGCACAAACAGCCATGGACACCCTCAAACAAGCTGTAATTCAATCCCCCACTATTCGCCCTATTGACTACAAATCCTCTAATCCAGTCATTCTTGCCGTCGACTCATCATATATTGCCTGTGGATGGATTCTACTTCAGTTAGATGACAACTTGCAGCGACGGCCCTCTCGT
Organism: Suillus paluster; assembly: GCF_016628075.1. Taxonomy (NCBI): domain Eukaryota; kingdom Fungi; phylum Basidiomycota; class Agaricomycetes; order Boletales; family Suillaceae; genus Suillus; species Suillus paluster. Next base: position 379,514 of record NW_024537582.1, on the reverse strand, counting down.
TTCGGCTCCATTACCTGGAACGAACATGAATCTCGTTACTCACAGGCCAAGATCGAACTCTACGGTCTTTTTCGCGCGCTCAAGGCAACGAAAGTTTGGACAATAGGTGTCAAGAATCTCACAGTAGAAGTGGACGCGAAGTATATTAAGGGCATGCTGAACAACCCAGATATTCAGCCGAATGCTGCCATCAACCGGTGGATCGCGGGAATTTTACTCTTCGACTTCACGCTCAAACACATTCTGGGATCCAGGCACATTGGCCCTGATGGCTTATCACGGCGTCGCCGCGCACCAGAAGACAATGAAGACGACGAAGAAGACTCGCAGGATGTAGAGGATTGGATAGATGAAGTTCTTGGATGTGGTTTATGGGCTGCAATAGACTCGCACAACGGACGACAGGGAATGATGACGAAGACACAGGTTTTTGCGTCTATGGAAACCGGTCTGAGTACTGACCTAGCAATCACGATCCCAAGTGACGAGGCTTCGCAGAAGCATGACGATGATCTTCGGGTCATCCAGTGCTATCTTGAGACGCTCGCACTGCCTTCGGGTATGCAGCGCTCTGACCGCACTCGCTTCCTTAAGCGAGCAGCACAATTTTTTGTTCAGAATAAACGACTTTGGCGTCGTAATCCCACAGGTCGTCATCAGCTTGTTATTTTTCAGCTCGATCATGCTCGAATTCTCCAGGAAACCCACGACAATCTTGGGCATAAGGGAATTTATTCCACACGACGCACCATTGCTGACCGTTTTTGGTGGCCATCCCTCGATTGTGACCTCGCATGGTACCTCAAAACATGTCATCAATGTCAGCTTCGCTCTGTTGAAAAGTCATTCTTCCGCCAACAGTCGCTGTTCCCGCGCCACTCTTTCGAAAAGCTTACACCGACTCCATGTATATGCCAACATCTCACGGATTTTCATACATCGTTCAAGCTCGCTGTTCGCTCACCGCATGGCCTGAGTGGCGCATGCTACAAAAAGAGACTGGTCGCACACTCGGTGCATTTATTTTTGAAGAATTGCTGTGTCGTTGGGGCGGAGTGGAGGAAATTGTCACGGACAATGGCACACCGTTCGTTGCCGCGCTAGACTGGCTCGCGTCTACATACCACATCCATCACATTCGCATTTCGGCCTACAACTCAAAAGCCAATGGTATCGTCGAACGTTTGCACCGCACGATTCGCGATTCGCTCGTCAAAGCATGTAACGGCGACATCACACAATGGCCAGTTTTAGCCCCGCACGTCTTTTGGGCCGACCGCGTCACGACTCGTAAATCAACGGGACACACACCGTTTTACATGGCACACAGCGTCGAACCCCTCCTTCCGCTCGATATCATCGAAGCAACCTTTCTTCTGCCGGACTTCGGTTCTATCCTTACCACAGATGAGCTCATCTCCCTATGTGCCCGCCAGCTCGCTAAACGCGACGACGACCTTGCACGTATCCATGAGCGCATTCTCACAAGCCGCTATGCGTCTGTCAAAGACTTCAAGCGCCGTTTCGCAAACACCATCGCAGACCGGACATTCAAACCCGGCGACCTCGTCTTGGTACTCAACAAGAAAATTGAACCGTCCTCAAACGCCAAGTGCAAGCCTCGTTATTTCGGTCCCATGGTCGTTGTCGCGCGTACCTCAAACGGAGCCTACTACCTCGCCGAAGTTGACGGATCAGTGTCCAAACTTAAGTTCGCCGCATTCCACATCATTCCTTATCACGTGCGCTCTCCAGTCATGCTCGAAGTCACACAATTCATTGACACGGATGCGATTGCAGGTCTTCCCGAGTCGTTTGATGCTTAGTTGGTCCTATGGATCAACCGAGGACGGTTGATATTCGTACTTGGAGGGAGGTGTAAGAATTACCAAACGTTTATCGCCGGAACATGCCGATACTCCTCTCACCGCAACCACCACGTCAACGCCTGGACCGTTTGTCAAGCACAATACCCGACCCCTTTTATTAGTACCTATCCTTTCAATTCCTATCGCTCGCTAAACCCTTCCTGTCGTTACTGTTCCTCCATTCGTAATACCGCCGTCTTCACCTTGTCAACAACTCTTATATCATTCTCTCGCTACACTATCAAATACAAACGCCACTCCCTTCAGCTACCGCTTTCACCGACCGTACACCGAGCCCTTGCCTTTAACTATTCTAGGACGACCCTTCCTCATTTTACAGTATAAGTAGCCCATGTACATTCCTAATAAGCAGCAGAATAGAACAGTAGATCCCCCAGAAGAACGCCCCGAAGAACTCGTCTCATTACCTTCTCTTATCATTGCTATAACGCGGTCACTCTCGTTTACCGATTCACGATATCTCTCGCATCCGTCATCCGTCATTTGAAGCTAACACTAATCATTATCATTCCTTCAGCGGTCTATCTACCCCCTTCGCACTCGCATCGCCTCTAGCTACGCACGTCGTAGCTAACTTACATGATACATTGTTCATATTACTGAATAGGTGCTGGGAATCATTTTTACAAGTCTATCCATCTACAAGTAATTAAATGGGAACATATTTTGTGTTTTTCTGTATATGTGTTATATTTATTGATGTAGGACACTTCAGAGGGTCAAATAAAGTTGGGAATATCTTCATATATACTCATAATCATGTTCTGAATACCCTAGGACACTTCCTTGTCAAAGGGGCGAAAGTGCGAAAATGTTTTATATCCTACATCATTTTGAAAGGGTCCTGGAGGAGGAGCAAGTACACAAATAGACAAAAAAAGCGGTCTATTATATTATATTATACATATATAAACCAAACTACTACTTATATATGAAAGGGGAGCAATTGTGGTGTGGTGGTGAAGCTGCAGTGATATGGGGAGGGTGTGGGAACAATTGATATTGTGGAGATTCCCAAAATGGGCGATGTTTTTGGTGTTGTGGGGGCGAACATGTGATGTGTGGGAATAATGTGGGAAGACCTGACATGAGGAGGTGACCAAAATGGGATATGTTTTGTGAATAATGAATATATCCTGGAATGACAAACAGCTGAGTTTCAAAAATGCGAAATTAATGCGGCTGTGTATGCAACAGATGGGATCCACCATGGGATACATCCATCTGGATAATAGATAATGGATAATCTTACTGGATGATGTATCCTAGTTTTAGGGCTATAGCCCAAAAGGATATATCCATCCAGCAACATCAGGTGGCTCAGGCTGACATCGTTGCGAGCTCGTAAACCGACAAAGCTGCAGTGCCGTCGAGCAATACGGCAACACCAACGACGACCAAGACAGCGGAAGGCGTCCGAAGGCGAACGGATTGCTTGTAGTATTCATTCCACCTTCTCTACATTTCCGAACCGGCCGACAGGGGACCACCAGTATATCGTATCTACACGGTACCACCATGCCGTCGACGCGATTTGTCTCCGATGCTCGCAGATGCTCGATACTAGCTGAGTACATGCCACAAGCGAGGAATAAAACTCTGGTAGTTGAATCACTGCCGCTAATTCTCATTCGACTGCCATCTTCCTTCTTCAAACTTAATTTCAAGCTTCAAGGTCGTCGGACTACGAGCGACTAGTATCTCGTTGTATTCTGCAAGTCCCGCGACTTCAAGTCATGGTCAGGTTCTGCCCTATCGCGAGTTCTGCCGTAGGCACTCTCCTGTCGGACATGAAGAAATTTGTGAATGGGCCATGGGTTTCCAAAAACGCAACATTGGCTTGGCACCATGATGCCATGAGTGAGTTCGCGGCACAGTACAAATGGGCTTACTGATATCGATACAGATGATATCGCGAAGGAGCTCGAGACTGGAAAATTTGTTCCCCCACTCTCCGATCAGTGGACACTCCTCAAATCATGATGCCATATGCAATCTTGAATGTTCTGGATCGTCGTTCCCTGTTCATGTGGCCGTCGACCCTACAAGGGAGGTTGATTTGACACAGGGTTTGGAAAATTCGTCTAAGCGCCTCTGTTTACTTGTGGAGCTAGATAAATAAAAGGGTCTTGCCTCTTCAGCCACGAAATGTATCAGAATGGCAATTGTTAATGGTTCCCGAGCACAGTCAAGTACTCCCAAAGGTTCAAGTTATATCAAAGCAGATAGTACGGGAAGGTATGCCTCTGTTTGGTATGGCTCCAAGGACAAATAAAAGCGCTTAAGCGAAAATCCGAATCTTGGTCTATCGATATGAGGATACTTAGCTGGAAGTGTCTGGACTCCTCTGGACTTCGACTTTGATCCGCCCGAATCGGCATCCTTGTTGCCCACAACACTGGGGCTTCCCACTTCCGCTTGTGGCCTAATTTTATCCCTGAGCTTGCTCCGAAATCATGTGGCACTTGGTTAAGCCTTGTGGTTTTCATAGTATGATAGAATTTACGGATTAAAACATCTCTAGCAGCAGTGCGAGCACAGAAATGACAAGCAACGAATGAAAAACAGACCAACGCTTTGGCTTGACACTACACTCGCACTTGGTTTTAAACCGCTCAAAGCTGATCTTCAAAAAATACACACAACTACAATATCTCTGGGGTCACGATGTCCATCAGGTGGTGAACAGACGCCACATCTCCACCATTCGTATCAACGGCTGGCCTGCAGAGGAAAAAAAGTTGCACCGGAGCCAAAAAAAAAACGCACTGAATATTTCATTCGATGACCCGTCCGAGTCGGCGCTACAAGGGAGGTTGAAGATCGATTCGTTTGAAGAAGAGTGCTTGGAATATCACCTCTCTGTTGCCCACAACGCTACCTTCAGGCAGTTGGATTTTTCCAGCTTTGGTTGCCTGTGACTCAGCTTTATCTGAGAACGAGTGGAACGAGGATAGCAACGTGCGATCAAGAGTTGTCATGATTGGCAGGCGTGAATGCTGTTTTCGAACTCGCTAATTATTTTTAGCGAGCAGCAGCTATAAAGCATATGAGCACAGAACTGACAGACAACAAACGAAAAACAAACCCTCAACGTCGACTTGACACTAGACTCGCACTTTTTGACAGTAAGGGTTAATTCATCGACCTGTAGATCCGACTTATGACACCGATGGTCTAGATGGATCTCTTGACAATCATTCTCTTGTCATTGACAGCTGTCAGTCCTCTTAGTGCCCGAGCCATGCCGGGCTTAGACACCACCGACGTCACATGCAATTGGAAGCCATGTGGGACAACGTGTCCAGGAATGTATGTCGCGAGCAGCAGAAGTTGCACCGTAGCCGGTGTCAAAAAGACCCAAGTGTTCTGTTGTCATGCGTAGGGATGTGGGGAGGACATTAAGTGGTGCAAGTGGGGGGAGAATAGCAGCAGGGAGTGCCGGGGGTTTTGGTATGGGAGCTGAGGTCCTCAATTTGTATATTCAGTTTGTTTCCGTTGTCTCCCTGGGGCCACAATCTATGAGGGGAGTTCGTCGTAAATCGTTGGGCTTTCTTCTCTGGTGCAACACGAAGTAGAAGCCCGCGCATCAGACAAAGGAAAATACCAATGATCACATCTACATTTCCTTGCGTGAGAGTAGTGATTTAGGACAAGAATATTCACAAGACATTATTCATGCGACCACCCAGCCTTTGATATACTAATGGGCTGTAGGTGCTGTCAGCCTAATTCGAGAGCCGGGAAGTACCAACCACGTTGTCATGATTAAATGCGAGGGGATGCATTTTGGAAGGTGTGAAGATACACGTTGGACCGATATGCAGAGGCATAATACCAGTGTGATACCGCCAAGGAGGATGATTCTTGTTGTAGCCATAATGGAGGCAAACTCTCATGTCCTGGACGTCTATAGAAACAAGAGGCAGGTTAATGCAGTGAAAGCATAACAACGATAGTATACGAACCTCTGCAGCAAGACACCCGCACACCCTCCGACAAAGACCACCCCGACCGTGTTCATTTTTCAACACCATCAACCTCCAGTAAAATGTCCCAGCTCATCCCAGGCACAGCAACCCTTCAAATGTTTGGAGATCATGGGGGCGTCACACGCGCTGTAGCAATTTTCCCCGATAGACGATGAATGGTCATAGGCTCGTACAACAAGACGCTTCACCTACGGGACTTAAAGACAGGTACAGTGTTGAAGAAGATGGAGGGGCATCGTAGTCAGGTGTTGACATTGGCAGCATCAAGTGACGGGCAAGCGGTGATGCGAACGGAGAGTTCATTGCCTAGCACAGAGAAACTGGGGAACCCATAATAGCCCAACCCATCAAAGCCCACACCGATCGGATCGCGGATCTCATCGCTGGACTGTTCTCCCGATGGAACAATGCTAACCACTGGTTCAAAAGACGTCGACCAAATGACGAAACTCTGGAGCACGAAAATGTGGAAGCCTCGAGGGATTCCGATCCTTAGTTGTTATACAAGATACCTGACTATGCTGTCCTGCCTTCGTGAATGCAAATCTCAGACATATTGAGGACAGACAGAATGAGCACTGTGCAGGCTTGCGCGTGAAGCGGCGTGATAATTCAAAACGTTCAAGTGTTGACGCGTACACAATACCAAATAATTGCCAAATAACCTTAAGTCGGAGTCCCCCTCACTGCATCACCCACCAACGCACATCAAACACTGGAGCGTCGTTGCACAATGGCGCTGGAACACAAGAAATACCGACCACGGTGACCATGAGGGCGAAGTCTGTGGCATCTGTTGTGTCGATGTTGTCCATTCTGTCTCGTTTTTCTCGTTGTTTGATGTTCATTGTGTTTTTGCCCTTATGCTGTATTTATTTATACAGTCCAAGAAAGTACTAACAATCATACCTCCATACTTCACCCACATTTACATCGAACCCCCCTATCGGAACAGTTTGGGGCGAATGCAGTCACGTCTTCAACGTGCACTCCTTGCTCAAATGGCTTGGAACGGCCGCTTCGAAACACCAATGTCCCATGGACAGACGCGCTTAGGGTGCGTGATAGATTTTTTCGTCTTTGAGGCTTTTTGCTGGTGGTTTTGTATTTTGGGGGCGGCGTTTAGTTACTGCTGAACGGGAAGGCGAATGTCTTTGTGTTAGCGGTATGATCCGTCTTCGAGCTAGTAGCGGATCTGTCTCCGAGCTAACAGTTTGATATTGGCAATTTTATAACGTCGATTGCTGTTGACGTTCTTGATTGCGATTGCGGCCGTGCGTGGATCGCGCTTTACAACGTGCATCCTGGGCTGTAGCACTAACTGTATCGATGCTCGGACACATCCATTTACTGCACTGCTCGCATCTCCCACGAACTGGTTGTGTCGATGTCAGACAAACGCGACTAGTCACGCACGTAAAGCACCGCGATATATTTCAGATTCGAATATGCAATACTATTACAAGGCGCAGGGCTCATCTATTCATCGCGAGCGCCGGCACGATTCACCATCGGTACGCAAGCTTAATCTCCTCACCAATGATCGGCGTCGGCGGTCTCTGAGCCGGGCATGGCTTGTGCACTAAGACTGACAGCTGTCAATGCCAGGAGAATGATCGTCAAGAGATTCATTTAGATCATCAGTGTCACAAGTCAGATCTACAGGTTGATGAATTAACCCTTGCCCTCAAAACGTGCGAGTCTAGTGTCTAGCTAATGCGAGGGTTTGTTTTTCGTTTGTTTTTCGTCAGTTCTGTGCCGCGCTTTATAGCTGTTGCTCGTTAAAAATTAATCCGTAAGTTCGAAACCAGCATCCACGCCTGCCAATTATGAGAACTCTTGATCACGAAAAACACAGAGGTAGAGGCTTAACCAAGAGTCAGCCGAGTGTGCAGTCACGGTAAGCTCGGGGATAAAACTGGGCCGCAGAACGGAGCTGGAAAATTCGGTATCGTGGGCAACGAGGATAGGAAATGTTCAAAGCACTCCGATTCAGGCGAAACAGGCCCCTCCCTTGTGGGGCAAACGGCCGCATGAACATCAAACTGAATTGATTGAATCAGGATTGAATCAGAATCTTCAAAGTGGTATCTAGTATCATTGGTGTCCACGTCGGAGAGTGGGGGAACAAATGCTCTAGTCGAGTTCCTTCATGATATCAGTAAGCTCATTTGTACTATTGTACCATGCACCGAACTCGCTCATGTCGTGGTTCTAAGTCAATATCGCGTTTCCGAGACCCATAGTACATTCGTGTTTAATCACTGACATTTCCTACTCCCTCTTTCCAGCACTTCCCCATACTGCTACACCTCAACCTCCTCCGTCATTGCGGTCATCAATCACAACAGTACTGATATGACAGGGCACTGCCTGAACCGCAAGCTCTCATGTCCGCGGTATCTCCCGGACACGTTTCCCCACACGCCAGCCAAGTGCATGAGATGGAGTCGGTGGTCTGTAGGCTGGGCATGGCTCGTGCATCAAGATGACTGACAGCTGTTAATGCCAGGAGAATGATCGTCAAGAGATTCATCTAGATCATCAGTGTCATAAGTCGGATCACAGGTTGGTTGGTGAGTTGACCCTTACCGTCAAAAAGTGTGAGTCTAGTGTCAAGCTAAAGCGCGGGTCTGTTTTTCGTTCGTTGTTTGTCAGGAGTCTGTGCTCGCGCACGTTATAGCTACAGCTAGATATTATTTAATCCGTAAATTCGAAAACAAAATTCACGCCAGCCTATCATGAGAATGCGGACTCTTGATCGTGAAAAACACAATGGTAGAGGCTTAACCGAGTGACAGCTGATGTCGGAGTAAGCTCAGGAATAAAATTGGGCCGCAAGCGCACGAAGCTGGAAAAACCCACTGCCTGAAGGTAGTGTTGTGGGCAACAGCGAAGGATAATAAGGATGCCGATTCAAGCGGATCAGAGTCGGGGTCCAGACACTTCGTCAACCTCCGACGGCCACATAAACATGAAATGGAATTGATTCAGAACATGATTGTATATGGCATTATGATTGGTATCCACTGATCGGAGAGTGGAGGAACACATTTTCCAGTGTCGAGCTCCTGCGCGATATCTGTATCGATATCAGTAAGCCCATTTGTACTGTGCCCCGAACTCACTCATGTCATCGAGACTCGTGGCACATCCACATTCATGTCCGACAGGAGAGTGCCTATGGCAGAACTCAGGTGCGATAGGGCAGAACCTGGCCATAATGAGATAGTTTCCCTTAGTTGAATCGACGACCTTGAAGCTTGTTCGAAGAAAGAAGACGGTTGAATGAGAATTCGTTGGCAGTGAATTTACCAGCAGAGCTGTAATCCCTGCTCGTGGCATCTACTCAGCTAGCATCGAGCATCGGAGAACGATTACTGTTTGTAATTATGTAGTTCAGCTAGCACCGCGAACTTAAGTGGCTTAGCTTCAGCTATCTCACTCACCTCTATCCATCCAAAAGCTTCACCAACGCAGACATTCATCGATAACGATCAACTCAGCCAAAGAAGACTGTGGCTCTCAGACGGCTTAAGGTTGAAGGCCCACAGTCAGAAGCATCCATCTGGAGATCCACTGTTACATGATTCGGGCAACAGGAAAAAACCTATTGCGCATTCGCGGAAGCCAGCTCCCTCAGTCATGGTGGTCCCAAAAATCTGGAGTTGTTTGCGAGATCGCACTTTCAACTACTTTTGGCAAAAGGCTATTAATAATTAATCAAACGTGAGACAGAAAGTGGGCCTCGAGGGCAAGTTGTGATGGGAGCTCGTCGTAAGTTGTTGGCCTTTCTTCTCTTGCAACACGAAGTAGAAGTCCGCGCATAAGACAAGGGAGAATATTAAGATCGAATCTACATTTCTTTAAGTAAGAGCAGCGGTATAGAGCAATAGCACATACAATACATTATTCATGCGGCCATCCAGCCTGCGCCACACTGATGCGCGGTAAGCACCATCAGCCTGATTCGAGAGCCGGGAAGTACCAACCGCACTGTCACAATTATGTAAGTGCAAGGGTATGTGTTTTGGAAGGTGTGGAGATGTACGCAAGTTGGACCGATATGCAGAGGCACACTAGTGTGATACCGTCGAGGAAGATAATGGGATGTATTCTTGCTGCAGCCTTAATGGAGGCAAACTCTCACGCCCTGGGCGTCTATGGAAACAAGGGACAGGTTGATGCAGTGACGTCACTGCAGCAGCAAGACACCCACAAACCCTCCGCCAAAGACCACCCCGGCCGTGTTCATTGTTCAACACCAGCAACCTCCAGTAAAATGTCGCAGCTCATTCCAAGCACCGCACCCTGTCGAACGTTTGCAGATCATGAGGGCGTTGGCACCACGCGCTGTAGGAGTTTTCCCCGATAGACGACGAATGATCACAGGCTCGTATGACAAGACGCTTCGTCTGTGGGACTTAAATACAGGTACGGTGTTGAAGAAGTTGGAGGGGCATCGTAGTCAGGTGTTGAGATGGGCAGTATCAAGAGATGGGCAAGTGATAGTAAGTGGTGATGAGTGGGGAGAGATCATTGCCTGGCACGGAGAAACTGGGGAACCTCTAACCCGACCCATCAAAGCCCATTCTGATCGGATTTCATCGCTGGACTTTTCCCCCGATGGAACAGTGTTAGCCACTGGTTCAAAAGACAAAATGACAAAACTCTGGAGCACGAAAACATGGAAGCCTCAAGGAAGTCCAATCATTAGTGGTTGGGCCAACTGTGTTCGATATTCGCCGTCTGGCAAACTTCTTGCGATTGCAACAGGAAGCATTATGATTGTCAATTCAGCCACAAGGGAATGTGTCGCAATGTTCAATGCTAGCACTTATACACGATGGAACTGCTCACTCGCGTGGACACCCGATGGCACTCGACTTCTCACAACGGGCGATGAAAAGGATCCCAATATACGGGAGTGGGATATATCCACTTGGAAGCAGGTCGGCAATCCCTGGATGGGCCATACTCACGAGATCCTCTCCATTTCCATTCATCCCGCGGGCAGCCATGTCGCTTCCGCATCTTGTGACAACTACGTCCGTCTCTGGCGGTTCTCAGATCGACAAACCATCGCCATCTTCCAGCACTCAGCCTGGGTATGATGTGTCACTTTCTCCATAGATGGTAAACACATCCTCAGTGGAGGTCAAGATAAAATCTCAGAGTGGGCAGTGCCCGAGGGTACTCCCAAGAAACCGGTATCAAAGGTACTTTTCCGTTCATTTTCCGCCCCTTCGCCATCTAATATCACGTCTTTTTGATGCCAAGGCTCAAGTCTCTGACTCAAAGGCATGTTTCCATCCATTGACTCGTATAATGCAATTAGACCAAACTTCATGCATCATGCTGCAGATACTCGCCATTAGCACGACTGCCCGCAATGCAGGGGATTCATCTACTGCTGAAGATAACACTTCTGAAGTAGCGGGCATTATTCGAAAGGTCATCCACGTTCAGCTCGATACTGCCCCGCTTCGCCTACTCAACACTGTCACTGGGCTTTTATGTGATCGAGAAGCACAGATAAGTACCTTCAAAACGAGCGCAGAGTATAAAGAGCTTCTGCTATCAACAATGAAGCACCCTGACCTCCGAACGGGGCACATCGCAGAAGCGGTGGCGATGTACTTCGGTTGTGTCATGCTATCGCATAGGTGGGAAGACACGGAGCCACTGCTGCATGACGTCCATGGCAGGGTCGTATACAAGTTGAAGGCATCTAGTGGTCTCGTAAAGTTGCAGTCATTCTGCAGAATTGTCCGTGATGCAGGGTATCACTGGGCGTGGGTTGATACATGTTGCATCGACCAGAAGAACAATGTCGAGCTCCAAAAATCACTCACCTCCATGTTTGCCTGGTATCGCAATTCAGCGCTCACAGTTGTCTACCTATCGGATGTTCCGCCTTCTTCAAAGTCCGGCGCTCTGGCGGAGAGCGCTTGGAACACCAGGGGATGGACCGTCCCGGAATTTCTGGCTCCTAAAGTCATTCTCTTCTACCAACAAGATTGGTCCCTGTATCTTGACGACCACTCGCCAAACCACAAGGGATCTGTCAAGATAATGAATGAGTTGGAAGATGCGACGGGCATAGATGCACGTGCCCTCGTCGCCTTCCAACCAGGGATGAGAGATGCCCGAGAGAAACTCCGATGGGTATCTACGCGTGTCACCACTGTGGCGGAAGACATCGCATATTCGTTGTTTGACATCTTCGGCATCCAACTACCTATCCTTTACGGCGAGAATAAGCAGAATGCGCTCGGAAGGCTCTTGCAGGAAATCGTAGCTCAGTCGGGCGATATTACTGCCTTGGACTGGGTCGGAAAACCTTCCGAGTTCAACAGTTGTCTGCCAGCCGACATCTCCTCGTACGAACCTCCGCCATACGCGGAGTCGTCTCTATCCGAAGATACGATTCAGTCATCAGTCTCCTCACTTCGAGATGCTGTCGCTCTAGAGTCGGCTTCGAGATTGTATCAGACGCTTGACTATCTGAGCGCTCCTCGTTTTGCGCACCGCCGGTTGCAACTGCCTTGCATTGTATTCCCTGTCACAGATGCCATGCCGATGCCTGGTCGAGATCAAGAGACACGCACATATGAAGTCAAGGCAGACGGGCTTCATGACCTGCAGATCACCACGAAACACAAGTTCATTCCATTCTCGCAGGCAAGACCGCTGCGCACCGGACTGACATTCCTACTCGTCCGCCCATGGAGTCGCCATATCCTTGACCTGCCTGATCCTGCAGACGATACGCAGAGCATGGAAGATTGCTCCGTGCCCGAATCTCTGTTGCACGATTGGCCCCCTTCAGAAATGAGCCGGAAGTTTATTCGGACTCTGACTCACGAGCATTGCGATTATTGGTTCGCCTTGCACAGCCTTTTGCTGCATTTTTGCTAATGCGGCAGCGCTCTGGAGAATTCAAGAGAATCGCGTCGGATTATGATATCATTGCACAAGTCAAAGACATAGCTTCTGTCCACGATATGATGGACATCAGAACCGTAGAAATATCGTAGACGTATGTTTTCTGTTGTTGAAGACTAGATATCTCTGAGTGGTTGTCGTTGGTCGACTCGTCCCTTGACGATACTTATATACACGTAGATATCCTTCAGAGCAGACATTGGATACCAATTATTCATCAGGCACTATTACTTAGTGGTACTTCTTTGTCCTATACCATCATCTTCCGCTGCACGTCATTGCGTGGGCACTCGGATTTACACTCTAACGCAGAAACGCGCAACTCCTTGCGAATTCTGAATTTTTGATTAGCTACTCTCCTCCAATTGCAGCCTTTTGTCTTGACGTGCAGAAGGTTCTTCGACATTATATTCTACTTATCCGCCAATAGTAGCGTCCTGATGGATGGTGTCCAAGGGCTTCTCTTGCTAATTGATTCCACCGGGTGGAAATTGCTCACTAGCACCGGGGCAGGATTGTACCACGATAATCGCTCAGTCAGTCAATTCTGTCCGTCCAAGATCTCGAAGTCGCACAAGCACATTCAAACGTCGGCGAACCTAATTGATATTGAAAGCGCTACGGCACGCCTGTATCATATTCTTCGATAGTATAGTCGTGCACCAGGTTAATGCCCAGCCACTTCCCTATCCTATCCAACAACTGTTTGTCCTCTAGAATTCTTCGTGACACTTGCTCCGAGCACGAATACTGGACCCATGGAAGCAAAGTACTTGCAGTTGATAATCACAATCTGACGGGTAGTGGCTCAGCTCAGTCTTAGGCACTAGCGCTACACCTGCACATCCGAATAGCGTCAGTTTCTACGTGCGACGAACAATATTTGAGTTGTCAGAAGACGATACGGCAGGATTCCCTAGCAATTGATCGATTAAAATGATTCGAGAGGTGTGCAAAGGATGAACTCACGACATAGGCTCAGGCCGCTGATGGCGTGTATGTTCCTGGCTATGGGACTGATGGGTTTATTCAGGTAGGTATGGTCACCAGTCTGCGGGGTACGTGGGGCCGGTAATGTGAATCACGAACGCGTCAGACATGGATACCTCTGGGGAACGTCAGTCTCGCGATCATAAGGGAGATGCGGTGGCTAGGACAAACAGTGAGACCAATTATCCCAGGTACTTCCGATCTTACGGTCCAAGAGTCGGTGAACATCCCGATTGGCCAGAGACACAAGCGAGATAATGGTGCCCTTCCTGACATTTCCGAGGATAAGGACGGTTCGTACATGTCGATATGCCGTAGGTGTGCAGTGTAACTAGAACATGTTCACTGATATAACTTCTGTGATAAAGTATCCAATTAACTTATAAGTTATGAAGGTGTCAAGTCTAAGCCAGACGATGGTCAATAGCCGTCACAATTTTACAATTCTTTCGACTCGCATAAGGGTGCTTCGTATGAAAATTTGACGGTCCTTTTGGTGGGGTTTGCAGTCCTGGATGTGTAGTCCTGAGATGGGCGAAAAGATGTATTCATGAGGAGGACCAGTTGACCAGCCTTCCGGAGTCCGACCCGATCTCCCGTATACAAGATAAGTACTTACTGTCTTCATGAACGTAAATCTCAGGCATATCGAGAACGCAACCTTGAAGACAGAATGAGCATATCTGGCGTGATGGTTCAAACCTGCAAGTTCTCGACTTCGACGTTGTCAACGTGCAGAACGTTCAACTTTGACACCTACATAATTACCCAATTGACGTGTACACAATACCAAATAACCCCAAATCATCTCCTCACTGCATCACCTCAAATATTCGCCACCATCAACGCACATCACCCAACACTGGAGCGTCGCTAACACTGGAACACTGGAACCGATAACAATGGCGACGAAGGCGACGTCTGTGGCATGAGCATCTGTCGTATCCCGTTTGAGGGATGTTGTCCGTGTGAGTTTGCGCCTTTGGTGCATGATAACTTCCATTCTGTCTCGTTTCGTTTCTTTTTATATATATTGCGCGTTGCGTTTTTGCCCTTACGCTGTATTTCTTTTGTACAGTCGTGTGTGTCGTCACTCCTTCCCTTGCTTTTATGTCCTTCGAGAGAATCACGAACACCAAGAACATACTACAATCGAATCTCCTATCGGATCAGTCTGAGTCGAATGCAGTCACGTCTTCTAGTACTGCACTGCTGGCCCAAATGGCTTGGAACGGCCGCTTCGAAACAACGCTGTCCCGACGCGTTTGGGGTGCGTGATGCATTTTCCCATCTTTGGGCTGATGTATTTGTGTTTTTTGGGTGTTGCGATTGTATGTAGATCGCGCTTCACACTAGTGCTAACTGTATTGGATACTCGGACTCATACATTGCACTGCTGTATGCATCTCCCAGGAAACTGGTCGTGTCAATTTCAAGCAGTGTCTTGATATCGACCCGTCCAGTCACGGGTCACGCACGTAAAGCACAACGATACATATATTGGATTCGAATATACAGTATTATTACAAGGCGCCGCGCCCATCCATCCATCACGAATGTCAGCACAATTCACCGTGGGTAACGGCCCCCCAATCTTTATTCGTACTTTGCAGGAGCACTTGGAGTACATGCAGAAACATCGTAATCCACTCCCATATTCATCCGCACCTGGGTGCGTGAGCTTTATATTCTTACCGATGATCAGGCATTCATTCCTGATGCCACGGGCCAACAGGCACATCCGCATGTATCTTCTTTCAGAGTGGACTCCGGGTAAAGGCCTTGCGGACGACACGCGGGCTGCGCCAGCGGCCGTTTTTTCCACTTGAACGAGCTTCATTTGAAGGAAGTGATGGGTGAGTTGGCCATGGAGTGGTGTTTTGTACGTGCTACCTACCCTGTCTTGTCAGTTGTCGATTGACTCGGATGGACATAATAGGCGATCGATCTGAAGATAATGCAACTGTTTGAGGAAAAGTGTAAGGGGATATTGTCGCGCTTTGCTTCGATTGTGTCGGCTGATGCGAAGGGGGTTGTGTGGATGTATGGTGAGTTCGTGATGGGCTCTTTGAATGTATTCCAAATTCCTTGACTCATTTCTCATTCGTTCACTTCCAACCTAGGGCTAAAGATGCCGTATTCATACGCGCAGACCACCTACGCATTATTTGACAATATCATTCGTCGTTGAAGGCGCCTTAGAAGCAACATTAGGTCGCATTACTGAGCTACTTGGTAACGGCGTAGTGTGGGAAAGCGTGTTTCATTACTAGCACTACTACTCTGGTGCTGACTCGGGGCTCTCTCGAAGTGCTGCAGGGGCACAAACAAGAACGTATCGGTCAGGGAGGGTGGAGCCGAGAAGTACCAATTGCATCATCTCAATTGGATCCATTTTGGAAGTTGTGGAGATGCACATCGGATCAGCGTTCAGGATGTTATAGTAGGGTCGGGAAAGACACATCATGATAACGATTCTTGCTGCAGCCTTAATGGAGGCAAACCCTCATTCCCTGGGCGTCTATGGAAACACGAGGCAAGTGTAACCACCTAAAAGAGCACAGTACGCGCGGTCCCTCCACCCAAGTGACTAAGTCCACCCCGATCGTGTTCGACCAGGCGAGCCTGTCATATTGATGCATGAATGCGTTGTAGTTGTAAGGTAGGAGTGATGCAACACTGTTACAATCCATAGGCAGGTAAATAGGGTGCATCATAATGCATCACTGATGCAGCACGATGCATCAGCAATGCTATATGATGCATGCCTGTGATGCTTGCTATGATGCATCATTTGATGCGGTGCTGTCCATTTACGGTATGTAGCGTGTTTGGCGGGTTGTCCATTTACGGTATGGAGCGCCTTTGGCGGGTTCTGGCCATACAGCGGGATATGATGCATTATTTTCGGAGCGCCCTCCCGCCCGCCTTCTTTGATGGGCGGTATTGTCCATTTATGGTATTCAGCGGGGCAGGTTCTGGCAATACAGCGGGTATGGTGGGTGCACCAGCAGCATTCCACCTTGTTACTTATCCTCAGTGGCCCGTCAGCGCTCACTTTCAGCATATGGCCGCAGGTACAGATGCGTCTTGGGGGGTTCTGGAGCGCATGGGGGGTACAGTGCACCAGCATACGGTGGGTACGGGTTCTGGCAATACAGCGGGTACGGTGGGTGCACCAGCAGCATCCCACCTTGTTATTACTGATCCTCAGCGCTCAATTCTAGCAATATGGCTGCAGGTACAGATGCGTCTTGGCGGGTTCTGGGGCGCACGGCGGGTACGGTCACTGTGCACCAGCATACGGCGGGTATGGGTTCTGGCAATACAGCGGGTACGGTGGGTGCACCAGCAGCATTCCACCTTGTTGTTAATCCTCAGGCGCTCAATTCTAGCAATATGAATATTCTCGGCGGGTTCTGGGCAGATGGGCTACTACTATCTATCAATTGACACTGTTACCAAGTACATAGCGAGTAATGCATCATTCTCCTACAACCAAATTTCATGAAGTCCGTAGCACAAAATTTCGGTGATGTATATATGTTGATGCATCAATGTTAGCAATTTCACTCTCGCACACCTATTCTTGCTCACAGTCAAACATTAGCATTTGAACCATGCGCGCAAAATGATGTATTATATTTCTCGACAGGTACAAGATAACTATTAGACTGAGTAGGGACATTATATCAAGAAATTAGCAAGACTATGATGATGACAGCATGAAGAACAACCATACTAGACCTTTGCCCGCTTCTTCCTAAGAGCTCTTAGCAGGCATCGAAAGAAAAATGAGCAGGATAACATACTGTTGAGCACCCGCAGACCCGTTCTGCACAGGCCGTTTCATGGAAGGCCCAGTACCAATTGCATCCGCCAGCTCGTTACGCCTGGACTTAACTGGGACACGCTTAGATGCACGTGTGTTCGTAGAGTCATTGGTAATTCCACCAGGAGCTGCATCCCCTGGTGAACTAGACTCAGCTCCGGGTGGGTTAGTAATCGTGGGGGTGGTGGCGGCCTTGGGCTTGCGGACGGCCTTGGGTTTTGGGGCGGCCTTGGGTTTTTGGGCGGCCTTGGGCTCGAGGATGATTTTTTCGGTGATTGGCTTGGTTATGACAGCGGAGAGAGAATTGTTGGGTGTACTGGGGAGCTGGGGTGGGTTGGGATGAGGCAAGACTGGGAGCAAGGGTGGGTTGGGATGAGGCAAGACTGGGAGCGAGGGTGGGTTGGGATGAGGCAAGACTGGGAGCGAGTCAGCACTGGACTCATGCAGACTAGTGCGCTCAGCAGAAACCGGTGATAAATTTTCCTGGAGCCAAGCAGCAGCAGAGGCCGGAGACGTTTGGAAGACTGGATCAGTCCAATTGAGATCTTGCCACATATTGGGGAATGAGAAGTTGGGGGTCGACACAGAGGGGTTGTAGACCGGTGTAAACCCATCAGTGGACATGAGAGGGGCAGTATACGCCGGAGTAAAAGAACTAGGAACCGAAGTGGTGGACATTTGGGGCGCATAGAATGGTCCGAACGAGTTGGGAACTGAATTGGTGGTCACAGGGGGTACGTATGCTGGTAGATACGAATGAGGAATTGGTGCGGAGACACCATTATAGTTAGAGTATGATGATGATGCATCAGACTGCAGGGGTGCATCAACGTGAATAGATACGTATTGCAAATGAAAGGGTACGTACCATTGCACCTATTGATGCATCAGGCGTGGCTCCTGATGCATCAGATGCATCACCCAGTGAAGCATCAGGCAGCGGCAAGGAGCCTTGTGATGCATCAGGCGGATGCATCAGCTGATGATAAAAAATATAAAGACCGACCAATCTACCCACCTTCATGATCCTCTTGCTCCTCTTCCCCTTGACCAAAGGACTCGATGTCATTGTCCTCTTCGACGTCGTCATGGCCATCGGGCACCTCTTCATCATACACTTCAAATTCCTCACCGCACTCCATGTCCTCGTTCCCTACAGTAACGTTAGGCTTGCGCTTGTCGGATGCTGCATGATATAAATTAGGTAAGCCAACTAGCAACTTGCAGATTAAAAACGCACGGAAGATTATTTCCGCATATTGCTGAAACGCCTCTAGGAAATTCCTATTGGCTGTTTGGTATAACTGGGCGAAGGTTCTGCCTTGTGGAGTTTCAGAGGGATGGCAACTTGAATACATCAGAGTCTCGGCGTGAGTAAACAGTCTATACCCGATACGTAAACTTACGATAATGAGGTCATATCCCAGTCGTTTCTTGGATCTGGACCAGCAAACATGAAGGACACGAGGAAACCGGTCTTCTTCTTGACCAATTGCGCGAATCGCCGGCAGATAATGGGTAAGTCGTCTATGCCCCTGCTTGAATGTTAACTATTGAACTCTATTCACAGAAACCACTTACTGCGCAATTCCCTCCGCATCAAATGGCACACAGTCATCCTCGGTATCCTCATCTAAAAAATTCTTCTTGCCAGACCTCTCGTGAGTTTTCTACTGCTTCTCGTACATGTCACGAATCTGAACCTTGACCTCCTCATCCTCATCATCCAACAGCTCTTTAGAAAATTTACGCCCCAGCGCAACTCGTCTGCCCGACGACACCTTCCCAGCCTCTTCCTCAGCCTTCACCAATGGTCTAATCCGCTCATCGTAGTAGATATCGGAGTACAGCTCAGCCTCGGACTTAGCACGTCGTTTTGGCTGCAGCACGTCATCGAAGACAGTTGTCTCCTTTTTCAGGCGACGGTTTTTCTTGGACGCGTTCGCACGCCAATGAAACCAAGTCCGGAGTTGCTGAAGCACGTCAGTAAATAGTAATATGTTCATTATAGATGGGCTTACTATTTTGCGCCTGCTTTCAGCTTCTCCCACCTCAATACGTTGCTCCGGCGAAAGGGCGTCAGCGGGAATGTCGGGAAATACTACCGCTTCCTCTGGGAACTGTTTAAACCAGTCCCCAATCAAGGTGGGCCAAAAACGCGAATAATCTTTTTCCTTCACGTGCTCTGTGAGATATTGGGGGAGGCGCTCTTGAAGCCACTCCATTTGTACGTCTGAGGTCCAGCGTGCTGCAGGCATGACGAGATCTTGTATGTTGAATGAGGTCACTGCAAGATTAAATGCGCGCACTTCAAGTTGTCCCGAAAAATGAAAATGGTGTGTAAACTTATGTATGCTATACCTGTTGGATTCTGTTGGATTCTGTCTCACGCACAGGCCTAAGTTGTCTTGAACAGTGCAATCAACCACCTGAAGGAGCAGTATGGTAGATCAGTTAGATACTTCGTCCATAGCTAACTAAATAGAAGTCGCAAGCACATTGTTCTAATTTTATCTAGGCACCTTGAGATCCGATCAATCGAAGTCCAAATCTAAGCCATCGAAGTCTAAATCTAAGCCATCCCCCGCCTCGGTGTTAGTACTCCCACCATCCTCGATCCGATCAATCGAAGCGCCATCTCCCTGGGCCTCGATGTTAGTGCTCCCACCATCCTTGACGTCGCCGCTGGCAGGCTCATCACCTGTGACATCCACCCAATTCTCTATGAACTCTTCTTCGGCCTGTAACGTCGCATTCTGATTATGCACCGACACGATTGTGAACGGAATGTATCCTGCTAAGGCCTTTTGGGATCGAAACCAAGTTTTAATGCGCTATTGAGTGGTCAGCTTGTGCACTCCATAGAATCTTGGTACCCACATATTTCCTCTGTTTAACGGCCTGAAACACCTGACGGTGCTGCTCTTCAGAGAGAGACTGAGTGTTGGGTAAGTCAGGGAACAAAGCATCACACTCTGGCCAGCATTCGAAGAAAATCTCGTATAGGGATGTCCAGAACTCAATGAGGTCGTTGTACTCATAGCAGTAGTTGTACTGGTCTAGCTGATTTGTTAGCCAGCGGCGCTGATCAGTTGAGAAATAGGGTTCCGACATGGTGAGAGTTGACGCGTGAATGTAGATTAGAACTGTGAAATAGTATTATTTCGCGCTCCGAGCAGCGGAGTGCACGATTGTCACCAGATTGAACGTTGAACGTTGGCAGTCTGAAAATGACACCGTCAATGTGATAGAATAGCATATCAGTCTCTGAGTATACTACCTAGCTACTAGTACTTAGTACTATCTGTGATGTACATCATCCAAAGCCTTCCAAGGGCTGAGTCTGGGCTTGTCTGATACATACAAGCTTTGAATAAAACTCCCATAAAACTCCCTGCGTATACTATGACAACAAAGTGCCAGCTCTTGATTGCTCGAACATGAGCGGCCATCGTGCTCTAACCCTTGCACAGGGATATGACATATCGTTCCTTATTACGAACGTCCATTCAGAGACCATGTTGAAACACAAGGTCGTCGATTTCATCATTCAGTGCGTGGCATCCGAATGCTTCTAGTACATCGTTCTCTCGTCCCCGGTACAAGATTTAGAGTAGTAGACAGGGAAATAAGTGAGATGAAGCTTAGTAGCCTCAATGTGTGCGCGCACACGGTAGCCGAATCGTATCTTACCGCTGTTTGTGTCTTACTCACTGCGTGCTGGTGTGCATTACCCTTACATGAATGCTTACCCCTGACAATAAGACACTTTCATGAACACCAAGCAACGGCTACCTACGCACACTGGATCTGACATCCTCACGCTTCAAAGGCAGCCGGTGTTTCTCGGTCTCGGTCTTTGTCTCCTACAAATAAACTGATAACACGTTCTGAAGTAAGTAGTGCGAGCTAGTTCTATCTGTCCCGAAGTCTGAAGTCGGCTAGTTCCATCTGTCCTACAGTCTGCTAATTATCCTACCTACGCACATCTGACATCCTCATGCTTCAAAGGCAGCCGGTGTTTGGTCTTTATATTCTACAAATGTACTGATAACACATTCTGAAGTAAGTAGTGCGAGCTAGTTCCATCTGTCCTGAAGTTTGAAGTCTGCTAGTTCCATCCGAGTCTGTCCTGAAGTCTGCTAATTATTGTGCCCATGCACATCTGACGCTCTCGCACTTCAAAGGCAGCCGGTGTTTCTCTGCTTCGGTCTTTGTATCATACAAATGTACTGATAACACATTCTAAAGCTAAAGTAATGCGAGCTAGTCCCATCTGTCCCGAAATCTGAAGTCTGCTAGTTCCATCTGTCCTGTAGTCTGCTAATTATCCTGCCTGCGCACATCTGACATCATTACACTATAAAGGCAGCGGTGTTTCTCTGCCTCGGTCTCTGTATCCCTGATTCGCACCTCTCTGGAACTGCTTAATTGAGTGGCGGATCACTTCTAGTATTGGCCACAATTGGTACATAGATGCGTCCATACAGTATATACAAAAATATATTGTCTACTTAAGGCAGCCACTGCGCTTCTCCGAGATCAATGGCATCGAGCATGCGCACCAGGCTGTCATCAAGGGACTTGCAGCGGCTGAATGATGAACAGCTAACACCGAGGACATGCGGGGATGTGCGCTGCCTGAGGGAGAATCAATGGCAAGAACAAAAACGTGCCACCAATCAAGATACACACCATGTCTCAAAGACACCTACCCGGCGGCCGCGGGTGACAAGGTAGAAAGGACCAAGGGCCCCAGCACGCGGAACATCGAAGCTGAAATCATGATATTGCTGCTGGCCCCTTGTCTCGCCATTGACGATGACGGCTGTCATTGGAAGATGCGGGAAACCGACAAACTGCACGAATGCAGCGGCCTGAGTCTCGACGGCTACTGCAGGAGGGCTGACGACAGCTACTGCAGGAGGGCTGGTGACAGCTACTGCAGAAGGGGGGCTGATGACGGCTACCGCAGGAGGGGGACTGATAACGGCTACTGCAGAAGGGGGACTGACGACGGTTACTGCAGGAACAGCCAATGTAGCAGAAAGGGTAGCAACCACTGGGGTGATGACGGCCGCCGTAGGAGTTGCAGACGACATGACAGGAGGGCCTCCACTACCATCAGAAATCACTTGGATGAGAGTTTGCGCCTCATCATTCGATAGCGTCAATGAAGATAGTAATTGCAATACAGCATCTGAAACGTGTGTTAGCAGACATAAATCAGTGATGGGCCAAAAACGCACCAAGGCTGCTTTGGTCGTTGTTCGTGGTGGTGGTCATTGTTTAGGAAGTCAGATGGGACGTAGGCCATCAAGAATCGAAGATAAATACTTACCGAACTCAACGCCTAGCTGAAGATCGGGTGGGACGGTTGCTTAATAGAGAATCAACCAACAGTCCATGAAGGTCGGTTGCAATAGAGAATCATTGTCTATTTGTCGTTGTTTGTTGATTCGCACAGAAGGTGAGCAACTTCTTTGAAAATCCACGATATGATCGAATCTACAATCGAATCCATGCGTGATTCGATGCTGGCCATCAACATACTATACTTCACGAATGGCAAGTCCATTTCTGATGAGTCCATTGCTGGTGACGGCCAGCATTACAGGTAAGTAGGAAAAAATATCATTGTCATTTGCTAACGATCAGTACAGCCAGTACTTTGTCATGGAGTCCAATCTATCCCCCCCAAATGCTGATTCGTCTTCAACAATTGTATGTACAGACGAATTGCGTCGGGAGCTGGGAAGAACAACAAGAGCCAAGAAGCGCCAGAAAAAGGTTATCCTCAATTCTTACTCACGTCCAAAATCGAGCGTCAAGCAGCGAATGCATACCCAGTACCAATATCGTGGAGACGGCTCTATCTCATATACCCTGCAGTATGTTCAACCTCCCAAAAACGCACAGCCGACCATGCACTGTCAACCGCCCAAGCCTATCCAGCCTGCGCTAGCCATGGTGCTAGATGATTTTGGTGAATTTTCGGCTGATATGTCATGCGGCGCTGACAATGATGCTCACTCTGAGAGGAAACGGGTAAGTCGCCAGACTAACGTGATTATGCTTCATGCCAGTGCTCACTGACTGCGTTCAGCAAAATCCACTGCTGGTGTGGCTCAAGGATCGTTCACTGTTCCTCCAGGAGATGCTACGACTCGAAGGCCAAGGAGAACTTAGTGCAGGGCCGTGTTCTGGTTGTGGTAACCCACATCCGGAATATCGTTGTCAAGATTGCTTTGGGATCACTCTGTGTTGTGCTTCCTGCACGGTGACGGCCCACATGCACCACCCGCTGCATCGGCTGCAGGTAAGTGTTAATTAAATAATTGTATTCATGTGGAATATGAACTCACTAGATGTAGAAATGGAACGGAGAATATTTTGAGCCAGTGAGCCTGAAGAGCCTCGGTCTCCGGATCCAGCTTGGACACGTGGCCGGTCAGACTTGTTCCAATCCTCGCCGCGCATTCGGTGATGACTTTGTCATCATGGATTCTCATGGCGTTCACGAAGTAGCTTTGGATTTTTGCGATTGCTCCCTGGCCACAACCCACATACAACAGCTCCTTCGCAAGTCGTTATTTCCGTCAACAACAATTGACCCCAAGACTGCGGCAATGTTTCGCCTTCTCGAAGAATTTCATCTCTTGTCGTTTGAATCGAAGGTGTCGGCGTACGAGTTTTATAACGCGCTGATGCGGAGGTCTGACAATTCGGGGCTGAGTCCCATCAAAGTACGTACTGTTAGGGCTGCTCCATGACAACATCGCCTTACGTTTCTTTAGGATCGATACGACGAATTCAGGCGCATGATTCGCGAATGGCAACATCTCAAGATGCTCAAACAGTCTGGGCAACCTTACGATCCCAATGGGATTGATTCGACTCCCGAGGGTGGATGCGTTATTCTCTGTCCGGCCTGTCCGCAGCCTGGGAAAAACTTACCCGCTGACTGGAGAGAGGCTTCCCCTACTGACCGGTAAGATGCTACCGTAATGGCATGTGTATTGCAGTCACTGATTCATAGAAGTAGCTGGCTATATGGGCTGTTTGTGGCTATCGACGCTAATTTCCGGTTGAAACGCAAAGTTGTTTCAAAGGATAGTGTAGACCCCAGCCTGAGTTGTGGCTGGGGGTACTTTGTCGAAGAACATGCATACAAGGCTTTCCTAGACGGTAAATCCAACATTAGTCAAGAGGTGAGTTTTCAGTCGTCTTTGCATATTTTTCTTAATACTAACGCAGGGCTTGCGGAACAGAAGTCTACATGTTCAAGTCACAATGCGGTCAACAGTGCGGATACTAAGTCCAGTCATGGGCTTGCAGCTACCGGGCTGGGTACCATTGATTGCGCTCGCCACAACATGAAATTACCGACCGCAGTTGGAGACCTCCAGAAAGGAGAAAGGAGAGTTATGCTATAGTTCAGACTCCCGATTATATTGACGTGCCACCATCTAGATATGTAAATATGGATTACCTCTTCTTCTCGACCCTTCGCCACACCACTGTCAATATCCTTAACGTCTCGTATGATATAGCATGCCAGTGGAACAAGAACTTATGGCACCGTATGGCCTCATTCCCCCCCTCGATGCAACTGGACCACAGCGCTAAGAAAGTCACCTTCTTTGTACCAAAATTTCATTTGCCAGCTCACATCGAATCATGTCAAACAAGCTTCTCATTCAATTTTGCGCGCGGCGTTGGACGAACGGACGGAGAAGCTCCAGAGCGAGGATGGGCGAACATAAATCCCGTGGCATCGAGCACGAAGGAGATGGGCCCAGGCGCGAGACGAGACACTCTCGACGATTTCTTTGGGGACTGGAATTGGAAAAAAATTACCGGTCTACGTAAGTGACGCACTGACTACTGATGCATTACTGATGCATTGCTGATGCATCATTAGGTCGCACCATGCTGCGGAAGGTGAAAGAAGCCTTACCCGAACTATCCGAACACGAAGCAGCGCTGGACGACCTCGAAGAAGGACTGAAGGTGGAATACGCGGAGGCATTGAGTAGATGGAAAGAGCAGGTTGAGGCATGGGAGCGCGATCCCTCCCAGCCGAACCCATATGAACGGAGTGCAGAAAGTGAGTACATTGCATTTTTTCAATAATGTCTTGACGCTGATGTCATTTTATGCAGAGATCACGCTTGCCTCTGTGCGCCTCGAACTTGCGAAAGAAGACACATCAGAAATTGAACTAGGCGGCTTCCACGAATTGCATGAAGATTGTTCGCCCAGCGTGCTGATTAGCGGCGGCCTAGAGCTAGAAGAGCAGCAGTAAGTTTAATCAATATTTCATTGTATGCTTGCTAATGAAACACTTCAGGCGACGTCTTCGAGCTGAGAAGGCGGGTCTAGGGATTCATGCCACCGACATTCAAGAAGAGAAGGTCGTTCAACATAGTAACAGTCTCCAACGTCGGATCGAGGCCTGGGTCAAAGTCCAGGAGCTATACATGCCGATGATCGCGGCCTTATGACTGAAAAACAAGTCCAGTGATGTCGTCGTCACTCCCGAGTCATTTCAACTTCTACTTCCTTCGCAAGTTGGCAGAACGGATCCTTGCGACCTCAAATTTCAGAAAATTGAATGGAGACTTCGATTCGCACAGGCTCATGACACTCTACGCTCACTACGTTCTAATCTACGCACGCAAACCGCTATCCTGAAATACAAGGACCGTAATCTCCGTGGTCAAGGCTCAAACACCCGCGCTCGTAACACGCTCAAAGGTGTTGACGCAAGAATTGAGGCAGCATCGACCCGATACCAGGATGCGCGCAGAGCGCTAGTGATTCTTGCTCCCTTCGTCAAGGAGACGGGATGGCAATCCTCCCTACGTCCACTTGATCGTCAAGATATCCGAGGGATGTCGGATGTCCTGTGGGGCGAGACTGAGGGAAGAAGAAAACTTTCATGGATATGGAATATGCGCGGTGCTCATGGAGACGAGCTGGATGATGATGGATCTATGGAAGGTAAGCTTACCAATTTGTTCATGCACCCTATCTCACCGGCACTCTATCCAGACATGCGAATAGAATGGTGCAAGGCCAGGGCGCGCGCTATGCGGTGGAAGGAGGAGCTCGAGCTGTTACGAGAGGAGATGCGGAGAATTTTGCAGTTCTTTGACTGGGAGGCGATGTCGTGGGATGAGCGCGCAGATCAGAACTGGTCTGGTAGTCCCGCCGAGAGAGAGGGCCGGATTGCATATGCTCGACGTCAAGCAGCCTTACGTCGGGCAATGCGGGACACGTGTCGTTCCAGTTGGGCGGACACTCGCTCGTTCGTGGACCAGTTCCATGGGGAATCCTAGCGCTTGCATGCATGATGTAGTACCCTTCGCATAGTTAATGTACCCTTCACGTAGTTTTGCAATCAATCAATACAGGTGTTGACCAATGTACGGGTGAAGGGCGGGGGATGCAGCAGGCGGGATCACTAATGTACGGGTGCAAATAAAGGCGGGGGATGCATCAGACGAATAGTGTGATGCATCAAAGGAAGGGCGGGGGATGCATCACGCTATTCGTGTGAAGGGCGGGGTGAAGGGTGGGGGATGACAGCGTGATGCATCAAATGAAGGGCGGGGGATGCATCAGGAAGGGCGGGGGATGCATCACACTATGCATCAAATGAAGGGCGGGGGATGCATCAGACGAATAGTGTGATGCATCCCCGCCATTCATTTGATGCATCAGAAGTAGGTGTGCATGCATTGCACAGCGGAGGCATGCATCACATTATGCAGGGTATTGTGGGGGGGGACATGCATCACTCATGCATCAGGGGGCTTTAGGATTATAACGTTGTTGCATCAAAACAGTACTACAGTCACAACGATTCATGCATAACTATGACAGCAACCTGTGGTTCGACACCATCAAGTTCCAGTAAAATGTCGCAGCTCATCCCAAGCAACACACCCCTTCGACTTTTTAAAGATCATACAGCCACTGTATGGGTTGTAGCAGTTTCCCCTGATAGAAGACGAATGGTCACAGGCTCGTACGACAAGACACTTCGTCTGTGGGACTTGAAGACAGGTGTAGTGTTGAAGAAGATGGAGGGGCATCACAATGAGATGCGGGCATTGGCAGTATCACGAGATGGGCAAATGATAGCAAGCGGTGATAAAGATGGAGATTTCATCGCCTGGCACGGAGAAACTGGGGAATGTCTCACCCAACCCACCAAAGTCCACTCTGAACGGATCTTATCGCTGGACTTTTCTCCCGATGGAACCGAGCTAGCCACTGGTTCAGCAGACCAAACAACGAAGCTGTGGAACACGAAAACGTGGAAGCCTCAAGGAAATCTGATCCAGTCAAGTCATTGGGTCTTCTGTGTTCGGTATTCGCCATCTGGCGAACTCCTTGCGGTTGCGACATCCAGCAGTATCGAAATTTATAATTCAAGGACGAGGGAACGCATCGCAAAGTTCAAGGCTCACACTGCAGTCAACTGGTCACTCGCATGGACCCTCGATGGCACACGCTTTCTCTCAGGCGGTGATGGAAAGGATCCCAGCATACGAGAGTGGGATACATCCACTTGGACGCAGGTCGGGGATTCCTGGACAGGCCATACTGACAATATCTATGCCATTGCCATTCACCCTGCGGGCGCGCTCGTCGCTTCCGTATCTTATGACAAGCATGTCCGTCTCTGGCGGCTCTCAGATCGACGAACCATCGCCATCTTCCAGCACTCAGCCTGGGCGGCATGTGTCACTTTCTCCGTCGACGGTGAGCACATCCTCAGTGGAGGTGCTGATAATATGATCTCAGAGTGGGAAACTCCGGAGAAGGTACTTTTCCGTTCATTTTGCGCCCCTTCACCATCTCATCTCGCGTCTTTTTGATGCTAAGGCTCAAGTCTCTCATTCAAAGGCATGTTTCGTGTCGCAGGAACTCACCATGAACATGACCGCCCACAATGCATGCATCACGGAGAACCTGTCTCCCGCGGAAGAGGATGCGCTTCTCGGTGCACAAAGGGTACGATGACATCTACCTTTTCGCAGCCATTGTTCACTTTGGCGATGCATAGGCCATTGAACTCAACCCTTCGTCTCATGTTGGATACGAAATAAAACATGCAGCGCTTCGCGGCGCAAAACGCTACGACCAAGCCATCGAGACCTTCAAAATCATGTTGTCCAAATTGGAAAACGCTCCCGAAGCGCAGATACGAGGTAAGCCCCGGAACATTCGTGCATCAACTCAAAGATCCTTATCTTCTTTCTATAGAGCTACGTCAGCAGTATGTCTCTCCATCCGAAGTAGAAAATGCTATTCGAAGAGTTGTCTGGATTGAACTCGAAAATGCCCCACTTCGTCTGCTCAACACCTCCACGGGTCTTTTGACCGATCGGGCGGCACAGCTCAAAACCTTTAAACTGAGCACGGAGTACAAGGAGCTTTTGTCATTCATAACGAAACATGCAGACCTCCGAATGGAGCACATCAAAGAAGTGGTGGCGATGTACTTCCGCTGTGTCCTGCTATCGCACAGGTGGGAAGAGACAGAGGTGCTACTGCACGACATCCAGGACAAAGTCGTATATGACTTGAATGGACTTGGCGGCATCCCGAAATTGCAGTCGTTCTGCAAAGTCGCTCGTGATGCAGGGTATTACTGGGCATGGATGGACACATGCTGCATCGACAAGAACAATAATGCTGAACTCCAAGAATCAATAAACTCTATGTTTGTGTGGTACCGCCACTCAACTCTTACCATCGTCTACCTAGGCGATGTTCCTCCCTCATCCCAGTCTGGCGCGCTGGCGAAGAGCGAGTGGATCAGACGAGGATGGACATTTCAAGAATTCGTTGCTCCGAAAGTCGTGCTCTTTTATCGGAATGACTGGAGCTTATATCTCGATGACCACTCTCCCAACCACAAAGAGTCGGCCGCAATCATGGGGGAGTTAGAGGGTGCGACGGGCATAAATCGACAGGCCCTCGTCACATTCCGTCCAGGGATGAGCTGCATCCGAGAGAGACTTAGATGGGCGTCGGCACGTGTCACAACGTTGCAGGAAGACATCGCATATTCGTTGTTCGGCATCTTTGGTGTCCACCTGCTTGTAATTTACGGAGAGAAGAAACAAAATGCGCTCGGGCGGCTCCTGCAGGAGATTGTGGCTCGGTCAGGTGACATTACTACCTTGGACTGGGTGGGACAATCATCAGAGTTCAACAGCTGCCTTCCAGCCGACATTTCCTCATACGCAGCTCCGCCATTTGCCCTGCCATCTTTGTCCGAAACCGAGATCCAGACAACGGTCTCTTCGCTGCGACATACCGTGACCACAGAGTTGGCTTTGAAAATTTATGACCAGCTTGACAACATGAGCGCTCCTCGCTTCGCGGCCTGCAGACTGCATCTGCCTTGTATCACATTCCGTATCACGGAAGTCAGGCGGAATGATGAACCAGCCCAAGAGACTCATTCCACGTATGGAGTCAAGGTAGACGGCCTTCGCGACCTGCTCATCACCACGAAAGAGCCACTGATTCAGTTCACGCCGGGAAAGCCCTCTCTACAGACATTCTTGCTTGTCCGTCCATGGGATCGTCGCCTCCTCGAGCTACCTGACTTTGCAGAACTGCCTGACCTTGGAGATGACTCGGATACAGAGAGCGAGGAGAATTATTGGACCGCACCTGGGTCTCCGTTAAACGAGCCGCCCGGTGGTTCTCATGTACAGCAAGATCTGGTTGATTCAGAACCTTACTTACGAGCGTTGCGGTCAATCATTCGCCTTGGACAACCGTTCAGGGCACTTTTGCTAGCGCGGCAGCACAGCGGAGAATACAAGAGGATTGCGTCGGATCATGATACCATTGCACAAGCCAAAGACGTAGCTTTCGTTCACAAGATGATGGACTTCAGGACCCTAGAAATATTGTAGCCGTATGTATTTTTTTGAAGACCGGGGATCTCTGAGGAGTTTTTGTTTGTACCCTGACCCTGATGATATGCACGCAGAAAGACACCCTATAATTTCCTTTGAAGCAGACATTGGAACTCAATTATTCATTACGCACAAGTACTTTTTTGCCATACACTATTCGTTCCCATTCAACTTTCCCCACACCTATCTACTTGGTTGCACTCTAGCACAGGAACGCGCAACTCCTCGTAACCCCAATTTTGTTGTTGACCCTTGACATCATGCTGGCATTCCATTCTACTTAACCGCTGATGATATCGTCCTAACGGACGACGATGAAAGGATTCTCTAACTGATCTCCAGCGGGTAAAATTCACTCACTAGCACCAAGATGAGAGCGTTGCTTACTCATTCCATTCTGTCCGCCTCAAAGTTGCACAAGCATATTCAATTGTCAGCGAACCCAATTGACATGCGTCCATATTCGTCGATGCTTAACCACTTCCCTATTCCTACAACTGTACATCCTGTCATTTAGAATTCTTTGTGGCACTTTCTCCGAGTTCGAATGTCGGACCCATAAAAAGCATTAGTCACAATCTGACGGGTAGCGCACTCGTGAGTCCGCCCACTTCACTCCGTGGCCGGGACATGTTGCACAGTGTACAGCGCTGTCCCACCTTAGCACATTATAAGCGCCTTCACCCTCGATCCCGAGGATAGCATCACGCATATCTCCGCTTTCTGTTCTACTGCTCTGTATGACAGACACTGGTTCGCCACCCAACTCAACCAGCATACTGAACATAAACCCGGAAGAGGTCCAACAAAAACAGATCTGCTTCAGACCCTCCCAACGCCGACTTTCAGTTCCGGCAGAGCAAATCGCGTAGACGAAGGAGGAACGAGAAGAGAGAAGCAGGTTATTGAGAAGTAGGTAGAGGGTGCTGATGAGGGAGGTGAATTCTTCGGATGCTAGGGCGCGTATAGTCGGGTTGGATCTTACACGAGAAATAGGATTTCTTCGAGGGACTACTGTGGTAGCATTGAGATAATTTAATGTGACATGTACGCACCTAGCAAAATCGATGTGAATAATGCGGGTTGGATATACACTGCACTTGCTGCAAGAGACGTATCTGAACTCTAGACTCTGAGCCAGAATGAGTTGCATGTTCTGTTGTTTCATCGTTGCATCCAACGACTTTCCCCCTGCGAGAGACTCGTCATTACTCAGAGTAAACTGAGGATTCGGTATAAAAATAAAAATAAATGTAACAAAGAAAAGGAAGCGAAGGAGAACAAACAAAGTAGCTCTGACTTTACGGCTGGAACTTGATTATTTTTGGTTATTTGAGTTGGGGTAGGGATTCCATCTTTGCTGTACGATATTCAACACTTATTAAATAGATGAAAGTATGAGATGTTCCACAGACCAAGGTCACCTTCGTACGTCAATAGCTGCAGCAGAAACAAGAAAGACGCACATTGCTGGTTGTTCGCCATACTGCAAATCACAGATGAGGACCAGTGAGTAGGAGTGTATAGCTGAAGGAGCTCGTGAGTCAGCAACGACGCCTGGAACTGGCGTACAACACTACAGGCGAGTGATTAGTGGGTCATCCACACGCAAATCGCACCACCATACCTTCAAGTTGAACCGACTTTGAGAGCACGTTTCACGTGTCTGAAGACACCCGATATTATCCGATACCCCAGGCAAGCGTGCCATTTTGTCTGCATCAATCACTTCACTGATGCAGTGGCTCTTCAACGGGTTATTGTCCACATAAATCGGTAGGCATTGGATGAACGAAGGATTCGTACAGATGAAGTTGGACACAGACGCTCAGTTCAAGGTTAAACATAACTATGCTTGACCCGAAGTGAGCGACTGTATCGGACTTGTGAACTTGATTCTGGTTCCTCGTGGGACATAGTCGCTCAGCCCTCTGCGAGTCGAGTGGAGTCGTCAATGACTGGGCGACTGTATCCAAATTGCGTCCTTGATTCCGATCATGAACTTTACAGCTAGTTCGATATAGGCATCGAGTCCACAAGTGAGATGCCAGTGCAAGAGGAACAAGCCCAATGATCCATGGATATCTGTAACGCGTCAGTGTCCCGTATATGAATTACCTTGGATACGTCTCCTACCTTCAAGAATGTAGACCACTGCGAGACACGCCAAAACGGCACACATTCTTGAAGACAGACCAGGACCAGTTGACTAGCATCTAGCGCAAACCCCTGAATACAAGAGATGTTCTCCCGCCGTCATCAGTGTCAATTTCCAGAGGCTCGGATCATGTTACTGTTGACGATAAGATGAGCGTGTGCGGCACGAACAACGCGTTCAAGTTCAAGTTCAAATTCGAACTCCAAACCTTTTATACAACGACGCGTACACAATACCAAATAACCCCAAATTCTCCTCCTCAACTAACCACACCACACACAACGGCCGGTTCGAAACAGCAATACTAATGTCCGATATTTAGATCAACGAGCGTGGGGTGCGTGATGAGGTTTTCTTGGTTTCGCTGATGTTGTTTTGGGTGGTTTTATAGTCGTCGTTGAGCGGAAAGCGAATGAATTGTCTTCGTCTTCGAGCGAGGCGTCTTCAAGCTAGAGGTACGATCTGTCTCGATCTAGTAGCAGATTCTTCTCCGAGCTAACATTTTGATGTTAACCGTTAGTTTGATGTCTATCGATATCTTCGGTCGTGCATAGATCACGCATCCTACCCCTGTAGTAGGTCCAGGTACTAACTCTATCGATACCCATGCGCTGTATGCATCTTACGAACTGGTATCGTCGATATCTATGGGATCACCGACATTGATACCACCAGTCACGGGTCATGCTCAAAAGCACCACAATATATATTTTAGATTCGAACGTACAATACAAATACAAGGCGCCGCTCATCCTCAGCCCATCGCGAACGCCGACACAACATGGTGCCATTACGCCCCTCCTCCCTCCCTTCCCCTTTCTGCCCCTCGACAGAACAAAACAAAACAACAAAAAGAGACTCTACAGTAACGTACACTATACCCGATACATACATACACACAAAACACTAAACATGAAAATGAACGATGAACACTGTTCCATAAATAAGACAAAGACCAAGGATTCTAGAAATGCGATGAAAGACGCGATGAAATATCAAAACGAGGATATGGCATATCTAGATACATATAACGGATCGAATTCGTGAGTTGATCGTTGGCGTGATAGGTCGTGAGCGTGAAATTGAGATTGAGATTGATTGGGATAGTGAATTGTGATTGCGTGGTTTTTATGGTTCTTCCTTCCCTTGCGTTGATTGCTTGCTTGTTTGTATGTGGGAGGGGAGCAGTTACTGCTCGTACCCTCCTGGGCCTTGTAAGGAGGCCATCCAGATCCTTGTTTTATACAGCCTATGCACCACATAAGTAAACAAGCGCAGAGATACACGGAAGAACGCACCGGAATAACTCCCGAACGAGCTCCCGGAAATCGATGCGTTTTTCAGCGATAAAGTAAAACGTGAGTTTACGTCGGTCCCTGCGTTTCATCAGTCTACTTGTCCCTCCTCGCACAAACGCAACGCACCATTGATACTCCGCATCGATAACCTCCATAGGGAGTTTCTTCTGCCGGACTTTACTCTGGCAAAGTTGCAGCGCCTTGAGTTCATCTTGCATCTTCGTCACCAAATGCCTACATCGCCATCAACAACCGCACTCCCAAACCACAAAACACTCACTGAGTATCATGCCCCTGCGCCTTCCCATAAATCATCTTCGGATTAATTTCCTTCTTCCCCGCACCCCCCGCACCCCCAGCAGCACCCCCAGGACTCATCGGCCCATCTCCAAACGCAACCCTCTCCTTCTGCTCCCTCTGAAACGCCTCCACCTCCTTGAGCGTAATACTATCATTAACAACCTTTCCCAAATCCTTCCCTCTATCCGCTTCTACAATCACCAGATCCCCAACTCGGATATCAAGGCTTAGATCAGTGAGGTAGAAGAGATCCGTACGGCCAGCTTTGAATTCGACTATAAAGAGTGGCCAGGAGGCTGGGACGCTGCTTAGGGGAACGCCTTTGCCCAGGTCGCTCAGTGACGGGGGTGCACTTGCGTCGCTGGGACGACGTTGGATTTGGTGGTAATAGGGACCTTGTTGGGGTTGGATTGGGCGGGAGGTTGTGGGAGAGAGCGCGCCTTGAGTTGAGCTGCGTGTGAAACTCCCGTTGTGGGTGCTTTGAGGAGGGAGGTATTGGATCCCCTGCCCTGGGATGAACCTCGCAGTAAGTTGTTGCCCATACTGCGCCTCCAGAATCTGCTGATCAAAATGTCCCCGCGGGGGGCTTCCACCCGTCGAAAGCCCGCTCTCGCTCGGAGACCCGAATTGTTGGCGGGAAGCGAAGCTCGTTCCACTTGGGATGTTGAGGTGGTATGGGCTTACGCGGTCTGATGAGGGTGGGCTGCGGGGGTAGATTGGGAGGCTGGATGGTTGGCTTGTGGTGGATGACGAGGAAGGCGCGACATGCCCGGGGTCTTTCATACTCATCATCCCGAGATCAGCAGCAAGATCATCATCCGAGAGCATAAGCCCACCCCTCCCACCAAAAGGCTGCGCCCCAAACCTCGAATGCCCATGCGAATCATCCCCAGCATTACTTTCCGGCGCATTAAACCCCACAATGGTAGGTCTCCTGGGTTGAACGACGCTAACGCTGTGTCTCCTACTAGTAGTCCCACTGCCCCCTCCACCATTCTCATCCTTTGGAGGGTTCATCCCAGCCCATAGTTCTCGAAACGCAGACCCATCATCAAGAAGGATCTGTCCGACGTCACGGACAAAAGGACTCATGTTCGATACGTCGATAGTGTTCCTATTCGGATACCCGTTATCAGCAAGCGGGGACCTGCCCATAGCGCCAAGACTTCCATAGCGACTACTAGCAGGTGGCTTGATCTCGCCATACCTCGACCCAGGGATATTAAGCGGGTTGGAATTGGGATTAGCGGATTCATTCCAGAGGCCTTGGTTTTGGTATGGACTAGAGATTGGACCGGGACGAGTGGTGGCGAGACTTTGACTGCGGCTACGGGTGAGATCGGGGGCGTAGGTGCGGCCACGAGAAGTAGGTAGGTAATGTTCGTCATAGGTATCTGAAAGCGCCTCTGACTCATCATCTTCGAACGTACTCTCGAAATGGCTTTCGCGGAGGGCAGAGCTATAGTTTGATTGGGGGTTTGAAAAGGATGAACTGCGTGTGGGTACGCTCATTGGGAGACCGGTTGTTGTTCGGGTTGGTTGAAGCATTCGTGGTGATGATGATGATGACCAAGGAGATGATATTGAAGATGGGGAGGAAGAGTTTGGGAGTAGTGTTCTTGGTGGTTGACTTGTAGCGCGTTCCCTTCCAGAATTATTGAGATCTGGGTCAAGGAAACGATGTCTGCGATTAAAATCGAGCTCGTCAGCTGGCAGGTGTTGCATGACAGCTGGCAGTGCACGGCCGCGGTCTAAGTAAAAAAAATCAATCAAAACTGTTACTTTAAACCGTAAACATCAATCGTCAAAGTACTCTTCTCAATTAAAACGCACCACCGGTTCTACAACTTATCCAAAAACCTCTATTGTAGCCTGGCGGTTGTTTTTTTAAAAAAAGACAAAAAGAAAAAGCGAAAAGGCTGTCCTATTCCTCGGAGCTCGGACGAGCCCTTTTGACATAACTGGTCACGAGCTCGATCACGTCGACTAACTTTTAAAAAAATTAATAATACATCCCTTTCAAATAATTATTCCCGTCAAGTAAAACCTCCCGCGGATTGACATGTAGTGCTTAGCCAAGGCCCCCGTGGGGTCAAAATCTAGATCACGATCTCGATCAATCACCACACACCGCCGAGTTCATACCTCGAACACGACGTCTACAGCACTGAATGCTGTGTTCCCTGGCCATACAACCACTGGGACGTCGCATTCTACGATTTCAACTTGGACGTCCCTCCAGTCCTCCTCTGTCTCGGTTTCTTTTTCTTTTCCGGAAGAAGAAGAAGGCACCTCCTCTTCGTCATCGATATCATCCCCATCATGATACTCCCTCTCCCCAGTGCCAAGGAACGAACTCATGAGATAAGCACTCCAGCTCTGACTCTGTTTCGCCTCCTTCCCACTCCCAGGTGAAACCACGCTCGCTGCCTGTACTTGTGGTTGTTCTTGTTCTTCAGGTGCGATCCCAGCAGGCGCACGCCACGCACTTCCCCACGCAGTCGGCGCCCCGTCCCTAGTCAGCCCACGCACCCGTGCGTTCGGCCTCGTCACTCCCACTAACAGCGTGAGGTGTACTTTCCACGTCAATCCTCCTGCCTTCCCAGATTCTGCACTGGAACCGGAACCTGAAAGGACAACTCCGAATCCAGGACACGCATCGCTGGGTATATCAAGTGCAAACGTCGTGCGAAGGGTGCTGCCCGTGAAAGACGCATGGTGTTCTGCGTGGATGCGGCGCGTGGTGTTTGGTGTGAGTGTGGCTGGGAGGCTTTCGTTCGTTTCTAGAGTTGCGCTTAGCTGCTTGTAATCAGTCGATGCAAAAAAGTAAAATGGATAAGGGGAAACGCACAGAGATGACTTTTCCCCGTCCATCTCGTTCATTGATCTCAATGACGCCTAGGACCGTTTCTCCGAGACGATAAGCGCTCTTTGTGAATGTGAGAACTGCGACTTTGATCCCGTCTTTCGTTACGTCGTAAGAGACTGTCAAGGTAAAATGAGCAACGTAAACAGGGAAACGTTATGTATAGGGGGAACGATGCACACCTTTCTTAGGATTCCTCGTCAAAATCTCAACAGCCTCTCTACACCCGGTCAATTCCCCCTCTCCCTCCCGTTCTCGTTCTCGTTCTCGTTCCCGCTCAAACGCCCTCAACGGATCTTCTGTGCTTCCAGATCCAGAAGCAGACGAAGAAGAAAGATTCTCAGGCACGCTCTCAGCAGGTTCCTTGATCCGTACGCCTGTAGATCCTTCTGCAGGGAAGGTAGAGAGTAATCGTTCGCCGTAGGCACGTAGGTCGTCTAGTGAGCCGCAGGGCGTGGATGTTGGAGCTGCGCAATCTTAATTAAATTCTGTGCTGCGTTGAAAAAGAGGGAGACATACAAAGCTTTGACAATTCCTTCTTCCCATCAACACCGTCCCCGGCGCTGCCTATATCTAGGACTTTACCACCGTCGGGCTTACGCACGGGTGAGAGGAGGTCGTAGGGGCGTTGTGGTTTGCCCACTGCGAGGCGTTAGGATGGGATGGGATGGGATGAGAGGATGGAATGTGCTTACCGCTGACCCAGTTGTATACCCTGATAGGGACTTTCATAACCCTGCTGACTGTTATACCTGTCCCGGTCCCTGGTCCGCTGTCGCCTCGGCGGCAGGTACCGACGACTAGCTCGTATGAGAAGCGGATCATGCGACCTCGGAAGGTGGGAGGGAGGGTGGAGGGGAGTGGGAGGGTATATGTGTCTATAAGTATACGTCAGGAGATGTTTTGGAAATGCAGCGGAAACACTCACAAGTCCGACTCTCGCCAGGGCTCAACGCCAAATCAACAGCCAACATGGCAGGCTGAACTTCAAAGACAGGGAGGGGCATCTCCTCTTCCCCATCTTCCCCAATCACCCCAGTGCCTCCTACATTCAACCCCAACCCCAAACCAACACCCGTAGTAGATACATCACTCTGCGAACTCAATGAAGGCGCCCTAGAACGTCCAACAGAAGGGGAGTAACTCGAAGGACTGAGCAAAGACAACAAGGAACCCGTAAGTGAAGCTGAACGCGAATGCGGACCCCTAGTACTCGTACGGTTACGCGCGATATCCATACTTCCCCCACCCAACACCGGTTTTCTGAGGAGCTGCG
Organism: Suillus paluster; assembly: GCF_016628075.1. Lineage (NCBI taxonomy): Eukaryota > Fungi > Basidiomycota > Agaricomycetes > Boletales > Suillaceae > Suillus > Suillus paluster. The sequence continues at coordinate 341,012 of NW_024537582.1, read as the reverse complement.
CGCGGAGGGTGCTCAGTGCTGTGGAAGGGGCTGGAAGGGGTAGTACATGGGCTGTTCCTGAGAGTTGGGCGTAGGAGTATAGGAGGAGTGTTGTATTGGGTGGGAGTGGTTTTGGAGTTGTTGATTTTGGAGGGATTGGGAGGGGTGGGTGACCGTGACCGAGTGTTGGGTGTATTGATTTGCGGTGTGAGGATGGGTAGGGGCGTGGGGGGTAAGAGTGGTCCTCGGTGAGTGAGGGAGTGCGTGGGAGTGGTGTTGGTGGGCTAGGTGATTGGGGTGTTTCTGCGATAGGATCTAGTGCAACTGTGAATGTGCTAGTTGAGGTGGATGGAGACGGTTGTGGTTGGACATCGTTTAATTGGAGATGACCGTCGAATACAGATTGTTTACGTGCATGGGGATGACTTTGAGGAAGTGGGAAGGAAGTCCGTTGGACTACTAGCAATCGATTAGAACAAGTTTGAGATAATGAAGAAGACTGACCTGGTTCTACTTCATAAGCTTGTACATACTCTCCGTCAAGGATTTCTATGCTCGCACTGCGCGCATTCTCCTTGACCTTCTCCAATGCACTACGTCTTGCTTCAAGCACCTCTTTCCCTTTCCCCTTTCCATTTACATATTCAACATTTCCAATCAACCCCTTCCTCCCCTCTTCCACAATCCCAAGTCCCAGCGCCCTCACAAAATCAGGTGGACGTGGACCCAACCCAGGCGACGTCGGTGGTCTAGCAAGTGGGGCAGAGCTTATAGAATGTGCATTTCGTTTGTGTGATTTCTGTACAGGCGCAGATGCCGGGTTGGATGTGCCGTTTGGTGAAGTGAGACGGGTATTTGTAAAAGTGATAGATACGCTAAATGATTCGCCTGCGAAGTAAGCGCTTTGAGATGGAGAGACTTGAACGCGGATGGAGGGGTCTATGTGTTCGTCCATACCGTCAAGGTTAAGGAAGATTCAATGATATACTTACTTATAAGTTGTAGCGTGGAGACTATAAAGTAATTTTACTCCTGCGAGTCTTACTCCGACTATTCCACACCGATGAGAATTAACCATATGCTCCTTCCCCATGGTAGTCAACCATCACGATCTATCATAGCATTTGTATACACTGGACATACCCATGCCTACCACAGTGTACCACACGAATTCAACAGACTGCGACCACGTTTGTCGATCTGAGATCTATCATAGGTAGACGCTTGTTTGGTCTTGCTTTGTGGCGTTTGACCATTCTCCCTCGATCGATCAACTTGAATTTGTACCGCACGTTTCTTACGTGGCGCGTCTTAGTACTTTCATCCATCCTTGCTTACTGCTTGCTCATCTCGTCCGTACGTGCCATCGTCTCTAACCCTTTGATATCAGAGCATACCAGGAGAGAAGACATCGCTCACTTGATCGTCATTTCTTGCTGGCCGCATTATCTCTTCATATCTTCACAGCGATAAGGCTCCAAGTCGAGTCTATCATCTTACTTTTATCTCATCCATCGTACGACACCAATATTTGGTCTTCTACTCATCTCGCCGTTGCCGCTTACGCACTATCACGCTCATTTACTAAATACCTTTCATATCTTGCTTAAACAGTTAAAATGATCATGAGATGGGCTTGATATCGATGGCACGCCTTCGAACAACGATCTGTTATTATATCGTTGATTCCCAGACGTTTTTATCACTTGCTTCAACCATCGATCTCGCCTTTTTTTGACCTCATACCAGTGGTACGCTGCGATCTCCAAGTCTATATACCACTACTCATCTCGCCGTCGTCACCTGCGCACCACAGATCGAGCCTTGAACAGTATACCCTCATCTGCGTGTGCCTTCTAATATTTTCGAAATGCACCTGCAGATGGGCTTGATGTTGAATGTTCCTCATGCACACAATCGAGCGATGTACAGCATGCAGTTCGTTGTTTTGATTCCATAACTAGATGTTTTATTCAATTCAATTAATCTCGCCTACTCCTTTGCATAGCGCTCACGCTAGCGTCTGCGTCATGAGTAGAGTACATTGTAGCATTGATACATTATTTTCATTTTCTGCGCAGTGAAGAAACAGTACTAGTACTACCGCGGTAGCGCTTACATGTACAGCGACAACTTCATTAGTCACGAGTAGAGCAGATCAACAATAGCATTGATTTTCCCTTGAGAAAACAGTACTAGTGTGAGCGGCTAGCAGATGGCGTGATCAGTAAAAGGCGCAGTTGACCCCACGGATAAAGACAAAAGAGGCAAAGTCGACATTTATCCCTGTCCTTGGGGTCAGCACAACAACCGGTGAGGGATTAGGCTAGCTTCCTCTGCCAGAGCCTGTCATCAGTGTAGGCATTTCCGTTGGAACGCTCAACCTCGGTGGCGGCACCTCCTCATCAATAGGTGGTAAAACATCAGGCGGAATCTTCAATATCCATACATCATGAAGAACTAGTACTAGTCGTCAGACACAATTGGTTCAAGCGTATGCAGAAAATCCATACTTGAGTGCCCTCGATTTGATTTCTGCGCAGTGAGCAAACAAATGTTGTGAGCGGCCACCAGAGGGTGATAAAGACGCAGCTGACCCCACGGATAGGGAAAAGGTCGACCCTCATTTTACCCTATCCTTGGGGCCAACACATCAGCCGGTGACGAGTCTCCGTACAAGTCTGCCATCAGCGTCGGCGAGTGACCAGCAGAGAGTGATGAAGACGCAGCTGACCCCACGGATGGGGAAGAAAAAAACGAGGCTGAATTATTTTCTAGTCCACCCTTGGGGCCAGCACGTCAGTTGATGAGGATTGCACTAGCTAGCTACCTCCGTCCGAGCTTCCGTTGGCGCGCTCAAGCTCGGTAGCGGCATCCGTCCACTAATTGGGTAGGTGAATCCATACAGCTATTGTCTAACACCTTGTTGGACACGATTTGCTCGAGTATAGAAAACTGATACGTGGATCTGAGTTTCCTACTTTCTGCACGGAGGAAACAGCGCATGGCGAGAAGAAGACGTGATGAAGACACAGTTGACCCTACGGATGGGAAAAAAAGAAAAAAAAGAGAATCCCGTTATTCCCATCCTTCAAATCAGCGCATCAGCTGGTGACGGATTGCGTTAGCCGCCTCCGGAGCTGGATTGTATTCTGGAGACAAATCGGAGGAGAACCCGAAAAAAATATGGTGGCGTGCTTGACAAAAAAGGTGTCAATCCAGCCTGGGTACAAAGATGTCAGTCTGAGCCTCGGTATCAGGAACTTGGTAGGGCTACTGACGGAATCTCAAGTTGTCGAAGGTATCGACTTCGAGTTGTTGTTAAGGCCTGCCCCCCGCCCAATGTAGCGGTGAGCTACACCGGATCGAGTCATACTGGTTTGAAAGAACGGACATCTGAGATCGCTAGTACTTGCTGCCATTGTGGGTTGGACGAGAAGGCATTTACGGTTAGTGGGGACAGTGACCAGCAGAGGGAGTGATAGAAGAGGCAGTTTAACCCCATGGATGGGGGAGAAAAATACGCGGTAATGTATTCTTTAGCTCATCCTTGGGGTCAGGCCATCAGCAGAATTCAGCTTATGACGGATTGCACTACCCGTCTCTGCAGCATCGTATTATGAATTCTGGAGACAAGGTAGAATTCGAAAAATTTATAATAGGGTAGTTTATCATGTTTTCTCACGGCTCCAATAATGAAGGACTTTAAGTCCTTGAAGTTGACGTTGAAATCTTGGGAAGCACTGAACGGCGAACGCGGAGACGGAGTATATTTTGCTGCAAAGAAAGTCTGAGGTATACTTCATCAGATTTTAAAGTTAACTAAGGGTGCAGCAGCAGCAAAACTTATCCAGGACGCCACCTGCCTAGTTAAGGGCGTATGTCTTTGCAGAGCTCCTTCAGCTCCCTAATATCCAGCGAATCGGTATGTTGTATCATCTCTGCTTGCTGCTCCTTATCTGTATTCCATGCCATGTACAAGCTGGCAAACAACGAGCAGCATGCGCCTTTCTTGTCCCTGCTGCAGCTACTCATTCTCGTATGGGACGTACAAACTTGGGACGTGATAGGTGACACGACCCGGGAGATGTGGTAAATAAAATATGAATATTAGAGTAACCACGAGACATCGCACAAATACAAGTAAGTATTTTCACTCTCATCAGCATACTTCTTCCCCCAGCTGTTAGTCTTCACTCCGCATATAGTGGTCGACCGGGCCCAGCGGTTGCTCCCTCGCAATATCTCCGAGCAACTGAGCGCCCGGCACGCCCGAGTTCTGTATGATTGCACCTTCAATTTCCGATGCCATCTTGTCCTGGGTCGCGAGGTTAGATTTGGTTGTGTGCTTGGACGTTGGAACGAGGTGCGCCAGTGATTTCGCAAGGCGCTGCGGGAGGCCAGTGTGCGAGCTCTTCTGTGGAGCCTTGTACGGGAAACCCCACTGCTCGTACGGGTCGCTCGAAGATTGGACATCGCGATCCGTGTCGCGCAGTTGCATGATGTACGGCTTTACACGTGGCTTCCAGAATAATGTGGAAAAGTACTGCGTCCGCTTCTTCCCGCTGAGCTGGAAGAAGATGTTGGTGGGTTGCCCCCGTGTGGCGAATACGAACTGCCAGGGGTGGTTTGGGGATGGTTCGTAAGAGCTGCCCCGTACGACATCCAGCAAGAAGAGAAGTCCATACGGAGAGACCGGGCGATGGGATTCGTGCGCCACCTGCACGAGCCACATTGTCGACGTGCTGTCATCGAACATGACTGCATCAATGCCTGGATGCATGAGCCCATGTTTTGGGGAGAGGAGAACCTGGGGACAGTTCTCTGCCAATGTTGCGAGTTCACGTTGTGTGGTGTATGTAGAACTTCGGGTCATGGCCCGCTGGTCCTTGGGCGCCACATGGATTTTTGTCCGTAGCACAAAGTCTTCGTTCGCCGGATGGCAAAGCCCCTGCAGATCAGGGCGCCCGAGCTTGAAGACCCCTCCGGATCTCGACATGAGGGCCACTACAGCGTGACGATAAAATATCTTCCCCGCCCCGTTCGTATCCTCTGATTTTAGCAGGTTGTCGGCAATCTCCTTCACGGCGGATGAGTCCATGGAGACGACCGCGTCCGCCAGGAGCTTACTAGCGACTTGTGACACGGGATATGGGAGCGGATCTGTGTATGGTGTTCCAGGTTCAATGGCGAAGAGGTTACGGCTGTTTCGGGCTTCTCGTTCGCGCAGTGTGGGTTGCATGCTCCAAAAATTCTCGTGGGCACGCTCTAACTCGTGGAGATAACGATCAGCATCACTGGAATGATGAGATGCTTGCAGACAGGAATGTGCGTTAGACCCGAAGTGGGTATACGACCATCGTAGGGACTCGACAGCATCCTGTCCTGACGTGAGAGCACTAACGAGAATAGTCAGTGATAATATTGAGAACTAAGATGTGATAGATTCATTCACCTCATCGCAAATATCTCGTCAAATGTGCACGGTTTCATGCACTGCCGATCCGCGAAATCGTACTCGGGCACCCATCTGATGTCGAGACCCAGACTGTCTGTCCAGAACGTAGTGAAGATGGCCTTGCCGCATGTGCCCCGCATCAACACACGAGTGTGCTCGGTGCTCGGGTGCGTGTCGGTGTCTTGACTTGCGCTGTCTATGAGGTGCAGCACGTCTTTACGTTGGAATAGGGGGTGGTACTCGCTGTTCTCCTGTGGGAGAGCGAAAAAGCCGTCGGGGGTGAAGCACAGGACGGGCGCGTCCGATTCATCGATCTGGTAGGTTACAGGCTGGCGAGCGAGAAGTCGCCTGACGAGGACGTATGACAGGAAATATGTCTTCCCTAAGGGTAATTGGCCGGATCAAGCAGCGGCAATCGAGGAAGGACGTCGACTCACCGATACCAGCGGATCCATGAACAATAAGATTGCGCTCACTCCAGGAGAACTTGTTAAACAAGCTCTCATATACCGAGCGGATGACCATCGATGTTGATCCGCTTGGCAACTTGGCACCGGGGTGTTCAGATAGATCAATGGCGTGGAAGGAGCATGGGTGGGCCCTGTTTCGGATCCCTTAGCATCATTTCAAGTTCTATGGAAAAGAATCAGGCTCACAGTTCTTTATCCTCTAGATCTGCAACGTTGCACTCCAATCTTCGCACAACAGAATGGTCTTCCTGTTGCCACAGGGCATGATAGAGTGCTAAGAGGTTGGAGTGCGATACCGACAAACTTGTGGTAGCAGTAGATGACATGGTAGTCTGCATGATGGATTTGGATGAAGATGGAGGGCGTGGAAGCAGTCGTCGTTTAGTCGTTGCGGCATTTTCGGATGTGACGGATGGACGGATGTCTCGTGACATCATTGGGAGTTGGGGTGTTTACTCGATGTTTACTTGTATTGAATCGTGAAGCTGCTGAATAAGCAAACCATTTGACGGGATGCATAGAATGTCTACTTCAAGTTACGTCGCACACGAGCTGTTTAGCTATAATGAAGACATAACCTTGCACTACCAACGTCACGCAATTATATGCCTGTAATCACCGTTTGAAGTACTGACAGATAGATGGGCAGAAGAGTGAGGGCTTTGTCGCCGAGTTTCTGAAGTTTTTGTGCAGGGTTTCAAACGACAGTGGGGCTGACCCGGCTGAGTATGAGCTTGCCAGGTGCAATCACAGTAATCAATATCTTCACATCATCGAGGTTGATGTAGCTTTCACGATCTTCCTGAATAATTTGTCAAAGTTTGACCTCAGGATTTCAACAAGGGAGGCATCTCTGTGCACATGAGTCGCGAGAGGCTAATGACTTTGTTGCGTATGAGGCGCAACTGGTTTTATGGTTATGCGATGTTGCGGGTTTGTCCTTGAGTTCACTTCGTGGCTCACGTATCTTTTGTGGATCGTGAAACTCCATTCAGACTACTCTTGGAGTGGTTCTTGCAAGTTTTTGTTTGTTGAACTCCTTTGTGGAGTGACGTCTTCTACGAAGTTAGGATCTGTGTTTGCCGTCGGGCCAGCTGCAGGTTGCTTAAGAATGATTGTCACTAATGTTTTAGATTCAACCATCCTCGAGCAATATCTGTATAAATGTCGAGATAGACATTAACATATATTACTTCCTACTATGTCCCTCTTCCGCCCTCCTTCCGACATGCGAATAAACCCATATCAGGTGTCTGACTGTCAGTTGATTAACTGGAATAGAGTGCGCAATTAATGATAAAAACATCAGTACTACTATCGACTGTAATACACACGTGACAGCCCGAGGATGTCACTCAATATTTAGCAAAAAATTGAACAAGACGGGCATCTAGGATCTCAGCGTGTAATGGTCATCTGTTGACTCTACTACCTTATCGGTTTCGAGGGTGGCTCAGGGTAGGTGGATGTCGCCCGAAACTGGATGGTCCTGGAGTGCGTTCAATCTCTGGTTGGTCGAACTCCGGCACAAAGTCACACAGGAGCCTCGTGTTCAACAAGATGAGCGCCCACTGGTTGTTCGGTTGCATTCCACCACCACCACCACCATCCAACGAGCTTACCTAGCTCTGCAACCGATTCGAATATCTATCCATTCAATCCAAGCGGCCTTCAAACATTACCATCTTCATCACTCCACAGCTTGCTCGTTTCGTTGTCCAGTCCAATACCGTCGAATACAGTGACTGGATATAGCCTGACGCCCAAGCATAGTTTCTTCGACCTTACCCGATCTCAAAAGATGAAGTTACAGTTTAGGCTTGTATTCTTCAATCAATCGTACGTCGTCCCTCGTGATAGCCGTCGCCCATAAGATTTCCAACCACACTGTCGAACACAACTAGTACTTTCCCGAGGATTGCGTCACGTTTTATCATCAATCTTTGTCAATGAGTCAGTGTCAGTATCTCTTTCTCTTATCCCCTTTCGCAGTCTGACCTCATCAACAGTCCATCAATCATCTGAAGGACCTTGGGAGAAGCTGTCTCGGGTCGCTGTCCTGGGTGTTGAATTTGATGTTTGTTATCGATGCCCTTGATGAATGTAAACCCGAAACCGTCGCTGAGCTGATCTCCCTGCTTGGCCAAGCTCTTCGTGATCCTGATCTTCCCGTGATCCACATTCTACTCACGAGTCGCTTGGAAGAGCATATCCGTAAAGCCATCCAGAAAGAAGACATGCGCTCGCTGGTGTGCGAAATACCGGTGAACACTTCTGGAGAGGGCGTTTCTTGCACCATCTCATTAGACGGCGAGGATGTCGATAACGACATCTATATTTTCTTGCAGCATTCCTTCACGGAGCTGCAAAGTCGCCATCCTGATTTCCCGCAGCCCACCGCAGATAAGCTTGCTCGGCTAGCGAGCCGAGCAGGCAGACGTTTCATCGTGGCGACTACGATGATGAAGTTTATCGATGATGGATACAATGATCCCCGGGATCGGCTTGAGCTCTTGCTCGAGCTAACGAGTGAATTGCTGCCAGGAACGGAGGTGTACAAGTTATATGATCGCATCCTTTCCACATGTGCAAACCCCAAGCGAGCATACCTGCACTTGTCCGTTGTCGCGGCCCTTGCTAATCCTCTGCTGATTTCACAGATCTCCGAACTTCTTGGGCCTGGTCAAGGCATGGACGTTGAGACAACACTGGTGCAGCTACGGTCTATCATGAATATTCCTACCGACAGCAGCCTTCCCGTGGATATCTATCACTCGTCTGTTCGTGACTATGTTTCAGACCCCTCAAACTGCCGCCTGTCCGAAGTACAGTCGCAGGCATTTATCTCAGCCCACTGCCTACTCGCCGAATGCTCTTTCCGCTCGATGGTGCGAGACATTCCAAAAAGCACGGCCCTTCTGGATGCGCTCCTAGAATTGAAGGAGCGCAGCCAAACTATGCAAACCCACGACCCCCAGAGTTTACAACAATTATTAGCCTTCGTCGTCGAGCCACTAGAACGACTGTATGTTCTTACGGGTCTGCTATGGCTTCGGGGAGTTCGCGGTCCGGGTTCGCGGTCCTGGCTAGAAACCCTGGATGGACGTGCATGGCTGCAGACCAAAGGAGGGGATGACTGGTTTCGGACGGAGGAGGGGGAGAACTGGCTGCCCACTCGCAAGGGGGGGAACTGGCTGCAAACGCACGCGGGGAACACATGGCTGCAGAGTGGAAGAGGGTGGCTATGGGCTCAGAAATGGCGACAAGTCGCTGGACACTCTGGCGAGCCAAAATGGCTAGACACCCAGAGCGAGCGAGAGTTGCTGGAGACCAACGGAGGGCAAAGGGGGTTGGAGACGGAGAGAGTTGCTGGAGACCAATGGAAGGCAAGAGTTGCTGGAGACCAACGGAGGGCAAGAGTCACTGGAGATCCAGAGAGAGTCGCTGGTGACCGGTGGAGGGCAGACCTACGGTGGGCAACAGTGGCTGGAGACCAACGGAGGGCAAGAACCACTGGAGATCCAGAGAGTGTCGCTGGTGACCAACGGAGGGCAGACTTACGAAGGGAAATGGTTGCTGCCTCCCGGGAGAGGGCAACAGCAGCTGCAGACTGAGGGAAGGCCATTGTGGCTGGAGATCAAGGAAGGGCAATGGTGGCTGGAGACCGAGGAAGGGTAACAGTGGCTGGAGACCGAGGGAGGGCAACAGTGACTGGAGACCGGGGGGGGGGGGGGGGGGGGGGCGAAACGGTGGCTGGAGACCTATGAAGGGCAACAGTGGCTGGAGACCGAGAGAGGACAGCAATGGCTGGAGACCGAGAGAGGGCAGCAGTGGGTGCAGACCGAGAGAGGGCAACAGTGGATGCAGACCTATGGAGCGCAACAGTGGGTGCAGACCGGGAGAGGACAACAGTGGCTGCAGACTGGAAGAGGGCAGCAGTGGCTGCAGACCCACCACGGGCAAGAGTGGCTACAGACGTCCCATGGTCAAGCATGGCAGATGACTCCAGCAGCATCTGTCTGGGTAACAATTCTCGAGCACATTGGAAGCCATCAGCGAGTACACAATCGTCCCAGAAATACCTTTACGGTCAGCTTTTCAAGTCATCGAATAGTTCAAGAATTTGCCGGATTTCTTGGGCTTTCCGGCATGATAAGTCTGATGCGATTCGTGTACGGCTAGGCCAGCCGGATGTTGAGCGTTACTTGATCCGATAATCCTCTATCTTCAGTTAGTGATGTTCCGGCCCGGCTTGGTTCGAAAGCCGCGGCTTTGGCTTGGCTTCAGACGGCTTGGGCTTGCAAAAAATCCAGGCCGGGCCAAAGCCACCGGTGACAGCTGGCTTTGGCTCGGCTCTGGCCTGAGCCGCGGCCCTAGTACTGTAAATGTAAAATTGCGAGTATGGGTTGAGATATGAACTTGAAGTACTCACCTGTGCAGTGGGAGGGGAAGTGTGATGGGCCAGTGGGAACTGGCCGGGTAGAACACGAGGCCGTGCAACAGTCATGACTCCGGGAGTGACTCAATGAATGCCCGATACCTATGCCCGACTTCTTTATCAAATCTCGACTATGCCTGACCCATTAGGGCGCGACGATGTACTCAGACTGTTTTCCATCGTGCCACTGTTGGGCGACGAGTTTATCATACTGTGTGGGACATTCCTCCACGACAGCGCAACAGAAACTCCCCGGAACAACTACCTGATCTCTGCATCAGTCCGGATACACGGCCTCTCGTAGAAACGCCACCCAATTGATCCATCTATCCATTCGAACTGTCTTGAAGGACAAATTTTTGGCAGTCGATAAGATGTGCTGCGACGCTCCTGTCTTTTTGCAGTGCTTACCATTTGTCGTCTCCGGGACCTGCCGAAGAGCGCGATGCCCCCAGCAACATGTCACGATATCGAATTTGGGCCACGTGCAATACAACGCCCATGTCGCAATCCATCTACAGCAGATTCTCATTTTACAACTCTTGTATTTCGCGTGTCCTAGCACGAAACAATGGAAGAGGTGAGCCCACTGAGTAGTGTATGGCCGAAGTATATGCTGATGTTTTTATTAGCATGAGTGACCGGATCGACCGCCTTTGCGAGGCACTGAATCCGCCCTTGTTCATTCAAGGTTCCCTCGTGGACCTCGATTTGACCCTCATTCCGCATGGTTCAGCTGGCCTGAGGGTGGTGAAGAACTGGACTCGCGAGTTCTTGTATAAATTGGACCCGTTCCAGAGCCCATCCCCATTTTTGACGACGTTGATGAGAATCAACAGTCTCATTTTTGCTTTTGACAGGAATGATGCTCCCGCCTACATTGCTCAGGCAAAGTGTGTCGCCCGAAATATATCCACCACGCTCCTTCTCAAAGCAGATAATCGCTACTTGGTGCTCGACATGCTTAATTTGCACCGAGGAGTTACTGAAAGCAGTATATCTTCGGGAATTCTGTATCTACAGTGAGCTCGTGCCTTGCTTCATATATATGTGCTAAGTGCTCCCCAAGCATTTCCTCGACCACCGTTTAAGCGTCAATCTGTCCGTTCTATGCGACTACATCGAGGATATCCTCTCCTCTTTCGTAATAAATCACAGAATGGATCCGAACCTTCCACTTGATGGGGTTGTTCTTCCATCCAACTGGTTGATCTTCCCCCACAAGTTTTCTGCGAATAAATGCATCTTGCCGGAGTCAGTAGGAGTGCTCTTCGATGCGATGGGGAATCTTATAGAGATGTTGCGCACGGATGCTGGCACGGGTAGAGTCCCTGCACACTTTGCAAACTGTCTAATGCTCATGATTCAGTATATTTTCTCTGGCTTGCACATACATATGTTACACTGGTACTTCGCAGTATTTTCATATTCCGGCTGTAGGTCCAGTTTATCTACCCGTGCACAACGATCCATGTTAGAGTTTGGCGTTCCACCCTTCATCATCGTTCATTGTTCGGATAGTCCCAACTACGTATATATACCTACGTTGTAGACCATCCTCTCCTTGTCGTCTCCCGCCATGTCGTAGACACACGATACAGTGTTGTTCTCCAGCTCCAACAATCCACTCACTCTACACATCCACAGTTACAGGACTCTCTGCCTTGGTGCGTCTGCTTTAAGCCCTTCATAATGCAAGCACCCCTTATAATTTATTGTAACAGTCGCTCACAACACAAAGGACCTTATGATCAAGCGCAAAGTAAACTCAATCGTGCTTCATCTGCACAGAACTTAGAAGTCCTCCGCCTTGGCACCCTGCGTACTGCCGAAAGCTCGTGGACGGCGTAGTCCAGCATCGTGCATTCTTGTCAGGCAGAGGAATCCTTCGATTAGATGGCTACCTGCGAGCTGTTCTTGCGTTCGATAACTGCAATGCCGCGAGTGATCTAGTCCACTTAGTCCACAAGATGACGCCCCAACCTACTCGAATCTCTTCGGTGCGACAACTGTACGACAAGGCCAGTGAAATTCCCTATCTTCTTTCTTCCCACACAGTCGCTGCGCAGTCTACTCCGAGGGTGGAGGTAGCCGCCTTCGTGCCTCGCGTACAGCGTCCCGAAGATGATATAGAGATTCACCAAGACCAGAAGGAGAACTTAGAACCGACACCTCAAGAGTCCGATAGAGAGGGGGCGGAGGAGGAAGATGTCTCAGTGGAAGTTGATACCGAGGCCACTGATGACATAGAAAATATGGAGGAGGCGGTTGCATCCATTGACGCTGTGCTAGACGAGTCCCTTCACTCCAACGGGCCATCGGAAGAGCAAGAGAGCAAGATTCAGAATGTATATCGCCGTTACCTTCGACATTGCTCGAGCCCTGCGTTGGATGCAGAAACTGAGGTGATATTCATGACATGCCTGAAGGAGACGCAGTCCTCTGGATGGAGTCCGGGTTATTACCGCCTCCATTTCCTTGGTCCATTTTTTTTTTTTGTTTCCAATTTTTTGTCCATTGAGAGTGATACTCTATGTAGGACACTACTATCTAGTCATGGAGCCCCGTGCTCCGCCCCTTTGTCACATCCCCAAATGCACTGGTGTAAGGCATACCCCACCAGTCCGCCGTTCCTGCCGGCCGTTTTAGATGGGCGATGTGTAAGACTAGGGAGCGACTGTATATAAGATTACGTGGTGAGAGGTCTAACGTGAAAGCTATAACGCATGCTCGGCCGCTTGCACGGACCAAACAGAGATCAATGAGGTGCGCAGTAAAAATATAGTAGGTGTAGTCCTTGGGACATGAAAGTGGCAGCGTGCTTCCGGGCTGGGTGGAGAGGTTGGCGGGCATCCAGCGTGTTGGTGAGGAGTGTTTCTACTTGTTACTGACTTATTTCCCAGGGCTGAGCCGGAGATCTCGTGTGTACGAGCGGTATTAAGTGATTAGTCGGGGCTAAGGTACCGAATAGGAGAAGAGATTAGCATATTTTGAATAAGGTACAGCAGGATGTAGTCTTGATTGCGTTCTATGTGTGTCTTGCTCGCGTTGGGAGGGAATCTGGGCAGGGGGTGTCAGGCTGTTCATGTGGTGGGCATCAGAATTTCACCTAGCGTGGACTTCAAGTGGCCGGTCTTGTTGACGTATCTAACTAGGTGGGGGATGGCATCAAGGTCGGATAATAGGTGCAATAGGGAGGTGGACTTCCATCCCATCACCTGAGCTAGCACATGGCGCTCTGGCCGAAATTGTGGGCATACAAACAGATAATGATGGACAGTTTCTTCGGTTTGCAGGCAGTGGGGGCAATCTGGTGAGGCTACTTTTGTGAGTCGGAATAGGTGCTGGTTCAATGGTAGGTGATGGGTGCGCAATCCGATAATGAGACCGGTGAGGCGTTTTGAGAAGGAGGATGTGAGTTTGATGAAGGAGCATTTGAGAATAAGAGGGTCTATGTGCTGTAGGCGTTGATAACAGGGGGAGGTGGACCACTGCCTGGCCCATCTGGCGCTGGTATGTACCCTATGAGCTTGCTTGATTGCTGATATGCTAAGCGGTAGTGAATCATTGCGGAGGTAACGAGGGAGACACGCATGGGGACTACTTCGGTGCCTCCCTTCCGCTGCTATTTTGGCTGCCTTGTCGGCTTCCTCATTTCCGTGAACCCCTTCGTGACCAGGGACCCAGAGGAGTGTGGCGTTGAAATCTGGATTAATGTGTTTGACTCTGTCCATCATTCTCTGAAACTTGGTCGCTAAATAGGAGCCTGGATTGGAGTAGAAACTCTCACCGGATAAGATGGCAGCTTGGTTGTTGACCAATATAGACATTGGGAAGATGAGATCTTGTTCAGTGGCGACGAGCTTGGCCACTAAGGTGAGACCGACCATCTCCGCTTCGAATATGGTGTGCTCCTCATCTGTTCCCAGGTAGTAGTGGAGGGTGCGGGGACGCCGACCTGCACGAAACAATATTGCTGCTGCTCTGATGTTGCCATCATGTCCTGAGCCATTGCTGTAGACTTGGATGCTGTCCTGTAATTCTTGATGTTCGGTGATGGCCTCTTCTCGGGAGCTAGCGATGTGCGTGGCATATGGGCAGGAGGAGGTGGGTGCACGTCGAGCTGGGATGAGGGCTTCAATTTCATCAGGCTTGAGGCGGAAGAAGTGGGTGAGTCGATGAAGGGAGGATCGATGGGACGAAACAAAGCGCTTAGCGGCCGTCCTAATTGCATTATGGAGAGGGTGGGTGTCTGGGTGAGCGGCCATTCTGATTGTGGCACGATGACAAGCATTCTGGAGCAGCAGGGGAGAAGGTTGGCATGCACCTCAAGGATGTCAGTGGCAGTGCTTCTCATAGCACCCATCATAGCTATGGCAGCAATGCATTGGATGGAGGTGAGTTTCTTGGCTACTCCTAAGGAACCTCTTTGCAGCGTGTCAGTGCCCTCACGGAAGGCCGGTGTGAACCATAAGTCCGCCGCATATAACATCTTGGGGACCGCTGTGGCTAGGTATAGTTGCCTCATGAGGCGGAGCGGGATACCTTTGGACATGGTGGACAGATGTTGGAGCTGCGGGACATATGCTAGGCCCTTGGCCAGTGCATTGTCTACTTGAGCCTTCCAGCGCAGTTCTTGGTCGAGGATGATGCCCAGGAACCGGTGGGTGGGAGATGGGCAGATGACAACTCCATGGAGATGCAGTGCTGGGTGGTCGCATTTCCTGTTCATTGAGAAGTCAATCAAGGCAAATTTGTTAGTTTCGAATCGGGAGTTGTGGTCCCTTGACCAATCAAATCCTCTGCCTGGACATTCCAACATATCCTTAAGGATGCAATGGGTTTCGGTGAAGTCCTTACCTATGGCCACTAGGGCTGTGTCGTCGACAAAGGCGAGAGTGAGTTCTACAGGGGATGCACAGCCCAGTCTAGGCTTGGCAATGTCTACTAGGTCAGCGCTATAAATAATGTACAAGATCATTGAGAGCGGGTCGCCCTGCCCTATGCCGTTGTCGATGTTGATCCAGTCTGAGGTGTATCTGTTGAAGTGTAGTTGGGTCTTGCGATCGGTGAGGACTTGCTTTGTAAACCTGATTAGTTCAAGCAGTAGTCGGTGTGTCCGCATGTTGTGAAGCAGGCGTTTGGTGACTGCGTTCGGGAACGCGCCCTCTATGTCCAAAAAGAGGATGGAGGCGACTTTGTGCGATTGCCAGGCGTTCTTGATGGTATGTTCTAATAGGTGGAGGGAGTCAGTGGTAGATCGTCCAGGGCGACTGCCAAAGTGAGTGTTTGGCAGCAGGTGATGATGTTCTAATAAGTATGTTAGTTGATCCGCGACAACTGTGGTAAGCAATTTGCATGTGGTATTAAGTAAAGCAATGGGTCGGTAAGCCTTTGGAATAGTGTAATTCGGTTTGCCTGGCTTCCGGAGAACAACTGTCGTGAAGGTCTTCCAAGGGGCATAATACATATGATATGTGAAGATGGCATTAAAGAGATGAACTAGATATGGGGTTAATAGGTCGGAGCATTGTATGAATACAATGTTCTGGATGCTGTCAGGCCCCAGAGCTTTGTATTTGCTTAGCTTGGAGATAGCACGGGTGATCTGGTCTGAGGAGATGGGTGTGTGAGGGGCTACAGAGTCAGGGTATGTGAAGTCGGTAGGGACAGAGTTGGTGATGGGAGGAGGAGGGAAGAAAGCCTCCATGATGATAGCGCTTTTCTCAGCATTGGTGGTTGCTTCTGTTTCGCTGCCATCTGGTTGCTTGACGACAAGGGTGGGAATACGCGACTTCCCCCCATCGCTGGGTCCAGATGAGACATAGCGGTTGGCGGTCCAGAGGTCGTTGCCCTCAATGTCCTCCAACCAGTCTACCCAGTGTCGTTTCTTGGTGTCGGCTATCTCCTTGGCATATCAATTCTTGAGAGCTTTGTGTTCCAGGTGGCATGGGTGGTCAGGGAGGTCATGCATCTGGTGGGATTTATGGCTGAGTCATCCTACTTGCTGGCGCATGTCAGAGAGGGTGCGCATCCACCAGCGCTTGGAGTGTGGGCAGGGTTTGGATTGGGGTACGCAGACATCCATGGTGGATTTGATGGCCTGCGTGACGGTTCTGGCCAGGAGTTGGAATTCTTCGGCTGATGCGAGTGGGATTGGTGGGGTGGGGGCGAGTGTCGTTCCTAGGATTTCCTTGAATTTTTCCCAGTTGACCTCACGCCAGTTAGGCCGTGGGACATCGTCCTTGTGGGGGATCTCTAGCTCGAGTGTTAGGAGGATAGGTAGGTGGTCAGTCTTCAGGCCTTGTCTGGCTGGGTCGGTGGTGCAAGAAGTCATAGCGTCTAGGGTGCCTTCTGTGCCTAGCACGTTATCCGGCCAGGTCCAGTTGCTGGTACTGGTGGACTGGAGGGTGGGGATGCCACTGGGAAGTAACTGTACCATGCTGTAGTCAGCAATCAAATCAATGAGTGGACGGGAGAGAGGGTAGTTAAAGAGGTGCCGGTTACATATATCTTCCCACATGGGGTGATGGCGGTTGAAATCTCCGAGCCAAAGCATGTGGTCGTCGGCTGTCGGTCAGAGCATAGCGATGTTCTGGCTGAGAAATGCCTCTAAAGCGATTAGGGTATTCTGGTGAGTGCAGTTGTTGTAGATATTAAGAATTGTGCAGATTCTGAAGTCACCGAACAGTTGCACAATGACAACATCAGACGAGGGAAAGGGTATCTGCCGCCAGGTGTTAGTGTCTAGTGAGGAGTTGATGAAGGTGATTGTGCATGAGCGTTCCTGCGGATGCGTAAGATGGTTAGTGGGGTATAGGATGTGCCAGCGGTGACTAGCATGGGTATTACAGAGAAAATTGATGTAAGGTTCCTGAATGACTAAGAGATCATGGTTAATGATATCGCGGCTGTTCATTAGGGATTCTTGGGCCGATAGAGAGGCGTTAAGGCTCTGCTGCCAAATTTTTAAACTGACCGGGGTAGAGGTAGGTTGTTCAGACATTAGAGGGGGGAGTGTTGGGGCCTGTGCTGGGGGTTGAGTATGTGGAAGGGGAGGGAGTTAAAGGGGAGGATGAGGAGGTGGAGGTGGAGGAGGTGGTGGTGGCATTCATTGGTGTCGAAGGGGGGTCTGGGATAATGGGATCGAGTTTGGATTTGGGTGGCTGCGGTCAGGTAATTGGTTGGAAGGTGAGTGTTGATTGTTTGCTGGGGAGGGTCTGGCTAGCATTAGGTGCGGGGGGCGGCGTGTGTGGTTCTACTGATCAGGAGGCGGGGGGACAAGTGGGTGCAGAGATGGGTGGTCTGGGAGAATGGGTCGCTGGAGATGTCGCTGGGGCCCAGGAGGAGCTTGTGGGAAAAAAAGGAAGTTTATTCTCTGGGTAGAGATCGTCCAGGGCTTTGCAGTGGCGAATGAATTCCGGGCATTTGTGGCTCCAGCTGGTGTGACCTTGACTCCTACAGTTCACGCAGTTTTCTGTGTGGAAGGAGTTGCATTGTGCAGTCCAATGATGCCCACTGCAGGTACTGCAGATGTCATGGGGGGAGGAACAGTTGCGAGCCATGTGTCCAAATTTCTGGCATTTAGCGCAGTGAATGGGTTCCTTGCGATCTTTACTGACAGCGTAGCGGAGAGCATCAATGCATAGCCCTTCTTTGAGGATGTTGTTGGCGGTTTCAGCATCCTTGATTTGGAGCAGGGCGAAGGTGGTGCATTGCTCCCTTGTTCGACGTTGAGGGGGCTTGATCCACCGAATAGAGGTGATGGAGTTGGAGGGGAGGAAGTTTTCGGTTTCAATGTGGCGCTTGAAGTCGTCTTGTTCGATGTCGTAGGTGATGAGGAGGAATTGGACGACTATGGCGAATGTCCTGTCATGGATACAGGCCATCGAGTCTAGGTGGGTCTCTAGCAACTTGCGACCTGTAGGGCCTTTGAGCCAACTTGTTAGTTACTTGCTATCTAAATCTATTATCAGTCCTCCGTTGCGGAGGTGTTGTACTGCTCGGACGGTGCCTGTGGGGGCACCATCATTGCATATTTCAGCAAGGATGTCGGAGATCTGCTTGGCTATAGAGGTGTTTGTGGCCTCTGGGGGGAACAGTGAGTGGCCTGTTGTCGGGTCAAGCAGGATCTGTTTGGCACGAAGGGAGGCCCTGGCCACTGCTTTGTCAAAGGAAGGGGGGAGGTGAGCAGCTGCAGCCGAGCTGTATGTGGGGAGGGTTGGGGGAGGCATGGGGGGTTTTGCTTGTGTGAGGGTATTGGGGTGCTGGGCTAGGTGTGAGGTAAGGGTGTTGAGGCGGTCTTGGGTGAACTCCAGAGAGGGGGTGAGTAACTTGTAGGAGTTATTGCAGTCCTCAATCGATTTGTAAAGAGTGTCTACTGCATCTTTGATCCGTTCTGCTGCCGTTTTGAGGTCGTTCTTTTCTTCCTCCTTTTCCTGTTCAAGTGAGTCCCTGAGTTTCGATGAGTGTTCCAATGCATCTCTTATGGTCCCCACTGCAGTGTGAATGGATGCTACTTGTGGGGCGATGGCTGCTATTATGTTATTCACGATGTTGGTTGAGAGGGAGGTTGAGAGTTGTTCAGCTGCGGCTTTGGCGACGACTTCTGCAATTTCAGACACAGCCTGGTGTTTGAGGATGAAGGCTGTCACCCGGATGGCATTGGTGATGGCGAGCGGGATAGGCTTGACCATTTGGGTGATTTGGAACAATATTCCCGCCAAGTGTAGCAGGGTGAGAGGTTCATCAGCTTGGCGTAGAAGGACACTAGCTAGGTACTTCTCTGCAGATTCTAGATTTGTTACTGCACCTGGAAGGGCTTCAATATCATCTTGGTGCAGTTGGTTTCTCGGAGCGGTGGATGTATTACCAGCCAAATTTTTCTTGTCTGTTGGGCTTTTCTTTTTGGACGCCTTTGCTGGCACCATGATCTATGAAGTTAGTATCCAATATTTGTTTTTTAGGGTTTGTAGAGGTTTTCTAGGTGAAGCTGGGATAATTGGTGTCGCCGTTGGGCGGCGTTGGCACCATTGGGCACTGTGTTCTGGTGTGGTGTCTGGGGTTTTGATCCAAGGTGCCACTTAGTGTGAGACTAAGAGGTGATTTCTCCTTGGTCCATTGCCTCACGTTCTGGTGTGCCTGGAATGAGGCATCACTCTTACTTATGCTGCCAAAGAGAAGGCGAAACATCTTCTCAACAAGGAGTCTCGTGAAAAGCTTGAGGAGTTGGGCAAGCAAATAAGCGAGATCACGTCAGTCATAACTTACCCAGCATCGCTCCTCGACTGATGCACACCCCTGGTTGTGTTTGCAGAAAGCTTCTTAAAAAGGGCATGCAATTGCGCAAGCAGCTAGCGCCATTCTCACTAGATCATCATGCCCGCAACATCGGCACCCTCAAATGTGTGGTTCGGGAAGTTGAGGATTTCATGTAGAGGGTTCCTGGCAACATGGAGGAGATGAAAACCAAGTTTTAAGTGGCCTTAAGGGGAATAATCTCGCGATGAGAGGCTTAGAGTGAGCGAGAAACAGGAGCTGATAAGAAAATATATCTCAGTCTTGGGAAACGGACTCGGTAGTACGACTATAGTAGTACCTGATAAGAAAATATATCTAAGGGTATGTTAGCTCTAGTTGTAATGTAAAGCAGGGACTTCGACTTACATCTCAGTCTCGGGAAACAGACTGAGATGTTCGGTCTGACAACTCGCAGTTTTAAGGTAGTTAACATAGTGATAAGTAATAAATTGTAACATAGGAAATAGACAGTTACTTATTAGATTCTGGGACCAACATCACTTCATTGTAGGTTGCGCAGTCGGCTAGTGCTCGCAATGTCTCACTCTGACTTCTCCTGCTTGGACTTTGATCCAGACTTCAACAAATAATCCCAGAGAAGAAGCTAGTACAAAAGGAGAAACCTGCTCTCAACATCCAGGATGTTTAATGATGGTTTGGATATCATGATCTGATATTATTGTATATGTACCAATACATACTACTACAAAATGAACGCTGTTATGAATACAACAAAAGAACAAAATGGAAAATAGGCAAAGTATCTATTCCTCATCACTGGATGTCAGGTATTTGTCATCACTAATCACCTGTTTGTGCCAGCAATCTGAGCCTTGCCCCACTGCGACTGCTCATCCTTGCCCATAGGAATAAGCGCATGGATTCCTGCATTATCACCCACACGTCTATCCAAACAATAGGCGGAGGACTATTCACCAGTTACTATTGAAGCTGCAAACCTACGCATTAGTACAGAGAAAGAAATGACTGCAAGAGACGACGTACATGATTATCTGTGATTGGCAAGTTGAGACCCAAACCACCCAGGAAGGCTATGCTGGCATCAAACAACAGTTTGAGAACTTAAACCAGCACGCAAGGAGTTCGCATGCTGACAATCTAGTGCACATTTTACCTTCCACTAAGGTAGGAGTCGTGTGGATTCTACCTACCTCATGTGACCAATGTGATGAAACAGTGACTGAAGACAAAAATTGTAATTTCTATTGATCAGGTGCCTTCTGCATCAAAAGGCTACTCAGTTACATCGGTAGTAATATTGCAGACATTTTCCATTGATTAGAATCAATAGAAATGGAGTAGAAAGTTTGTAATTCCAATTTCTTAGAATATCAAAAGCTGCTGTTGGCGGAGTGCAAGGTTAAGGTAACATGCACAATACTCCGACATGCTGTGCCATGTTGCCATTGCCATCCTCCCGCCCAATAGCACCATGGGCAACAAAACATGCAGGCAGAAGCACTTGAGAGACAACCTGATGTTAGCACGAGCATCTATAAAAAGGCAAAAGACTTTAGTTCCATGGTCAGTGTTGGAGAATGATGAAAATGTGAGTAATGCACCTTGTAAACAGACTGGACAATCTCAATGTACTTGTATGACCAGACCTCTGCAGTAGTTGCAATAGATGCTAATGCAGTGAAAAAAGCCTCTACATTGTCAACCAGGACAATGGTTGTTGACACGTTCAGCACTGCATATCAACTGGAATTGATCCCATCAAACACTGGAATGAACTTTGATGATCCACACACCAGCAATGACAGGCTTGATGATGTCACAACACCATATCCCCCCTGCATTCTGCATCTTCCATTCAGTAATCTTGAAAATGTGACCTTGGCACACTCCAAGCACACTCAAAAAACAGTCTAATGTGAGGATGCTGACATATACTGTACTCAAGCACCTCCAGTATCACCTGCAAACATCCTCACTGCTGGTCCAACCCCCTGTTTCCCTGTCTGCTCCATCCCTCCTTCTCCGACAAATGCATGAAGTGCATCTCAGTAGGACTAGCCCTGCTACCTCCACCCGACTCCGCTCCACTCCTCCAACACTACCCCTATTTCCTCTGACATCATATCCCTACCATCCGACTCTATCTAGAGCTCTGCTCCTCTGCCCTATTGGTCCGCCCAATCCTACTCCTACTCCCTCCACCATCTCCGCTTTTCCGACCCACTCGGTTCCTCCAGTTCCTCTCGTGTTGCTCTATCCGACCATTGGTCCGCCCAACCACCTCACTGGTTCACCCCTAGACTAGGAACCACTCAACTGGTCCTATCTCCTTTTAGTATCATAGTTCCCCCTTTCGGATCACCAGTAATCCTTATACCCAAGTGATTATTGATCCATCACGTACATACTGTTCTCCGAGCCCCTTTCTCATATGTCTTAGTCATCTTTCTAATAATTCTGTATACTCAACACATAGCCTTCTGCTATGCTATGCTACTTCTTAGAGTATATAAACTTATGTACATTTGTCTGTAGATCTTCAGTCTGAATATTACCTTTTCTAAAACCCTGCTCTCTTGTCCCTGTTCTTGGGCAAAACCCTTGACAATCTGCTGTTTGCCAGCCTAGGGGATTGACTCCCTAGGTCAGCCGCCTTCTCTGACTTCCCATGCCTCCGCCACCTTTCCCGCGCATCGGACTTATGGCTAATACTCTCATACCTCTGTCCTCCATGTTTTCATTCTGCTTTGGACTTCATCCAAGCAGTCACCTCCGCTCCATTCCTACTGTTAGCTCCAACTGCAGTAGCCCTCCGACTCTCCCCTGTAGGGCAGACCAATCTCCACCCAATGTTCCCGCACTCATCCAGTAGTCCATCGGCCCTCCTTTGGAGGACCTCCGCTCCAACATCCTGTCAGAGCTTGTAGAAACTCAAGTTGGACTACAACCCCAAATTAGGGGCACATACTTGGGCAAGGGGCACAGCACACGAGCTGAAGCCAAGCCCCTCAGACTCTGTCTTACCCCTGAGCACGGTCTTAACAGATGCAGAAGATTGTTATGTGAAACCTCTCGGATGAGATCCGGCAGCGCTAAACCCGCAAGGGGCGTTCAAAGTGTGGCCTTCGGCACTAGCCCAGCAAGGAGCTTGCCTGCGCTAAGTCTAAGTAAGGGTTGAAGCCCTTACTTGCATAGAGTCAATTGGAGTTTCTTGAGGATACGATCCAAGAGATGGGGTTCAACTCAAGAGTATCGTCTCAAGAGAAGATGGTTTCTGTGTACAGAGGGAGTCCTCTTAGATAAGAGAAGTTCAGACCCAACAACAAGATCAGATGAGAACCGAGTAGATTCAAGTTAGAGAATCTATCTACAGTACAAGTGAGATATATATATGTAAGGGTGATATACTGGTGGAATGGTAAGGGTACAGGGTAAGCGGAAGCAATACCGAGTCAGTGGTAAGGGTCAAGGGTTGTGTGAGTCATAAGTAAAAAGAGGTAAGAAGTACCGGTTGAACGGTAAGGGTAAAGGGCATGGGGAATCCCCATCGATGAGAGAACTGAAACAGTGGATAGGGCATAGGGTTTGGTAGAAGCTGGGGCTTCTCTGATCTAGGGGTAGAAGCGAGAGCTTCTCGCGTTTCAGAACAACAGGATCAAAAGAAAGAGATGGAAATAGAATCGTAACCATGGTCCAGGTCTAGACGAGTCCGAAGAATGAAATGATGCATAACGCTCATGTTACTGTAACAAAGATGAGGATAACCTGATTGCCATTTGTGGAGTGCATTGGCAAGAAAATGATTATCCTCAAACAAGTGTACTCGAGGAAATAGAAGACTTATGAGAAGCTACTGCTATCTCTCACAAATGTTGCAGTTCCCACCAGATGGTTGATGATTCTATTACAGCCATTTGCATAAATGATGACAGTATGTGCCTTTTTGAGAAAGAAGAAGAAATAAATAAATAAATAATCTAACCTAGTATTTCATCTCACACTACAACAATCATTATTGATGTATCAAAACATAAGCCATGATGTTAAACTTGCTGCTGTTAATCTCTACAAGTGTCAACATCTCTCTCTCCATGATATTCTTACATGTGTCAGATTCTCTCTTGGAAAGTACTTTCTGGCGTGTCCTTAGGCTTTGGCGCGAGACAGGCAACATCATTAGCCCCACCTGTAGCCTTTGTGGGCGCCCTTGTGTTCTCCACTGTGATGATGTCCTTTATCTCATCCATCTCATCCATCACCATCCTAGGTGGTTCTTGGATGAACTGCTTGAGCTACTCGATACAAACCATTTCATATCTGTACACTACACCACAATTCATCACAAGCTGGAGCATATTGGTGTTTCCCTCAAAAAGCTCAAACAGATCGCAAAGGAAAGGAACAAGCAGTGGAGAATGGAGTTCACTATTCAGATGAGTCAATATCTACCTGAGGAGATTGGTTTTCTCAATGAGACTTCGACAATACAGAGCAATCTAAACTTCTATGTGAGAATCAGTCCAAATCAGTCCTTCATAGCCCATTGTGTGACAGTGTCTTTCATTGCAGCAATTTTGCCATTCTTGAAACCCATCTCCTTCAGCTCAGAAACAATGATATACCTGATAGTTTGTGTCCCTGTATAGTGTCATATACCTGATCCAACCACTCCAATATTAATATCCACTCTGCTTTCCGACCACCTCTGCTCCATCCATCCTCCGCTCCGTCTAATCACAGTCCGCATTCTGCTCCTACGCCTCTGCTCGACTGCCCAACTGGTCCCCTTCCAGAACGTCTCCATTCAACTGAAACCTCTTTCCCCTTTTAGATATATACTTTCCCCTTCGGTACATAGACCCTTACTTCTGGATCACCGGTGATTCCTCTTACTGCTCGATCACGGATCCAATGCATACATACTGATATCCACTCTGACTTATGTCTTCGCCTGTGTAAGTACTTACAAATTATATCCTTGGTACATAGCTTTACAACATAGTTATTGTAAGGCTGAGGTGAGTTTTAAGGGGAATCGAAAGGATCGATCGAGGAAGGTAGGAAATTGTGAGAGAGGATGGTAGCAAGTCAACTAGAGATCAAACGATGATGCAGACAGTGACATTTTTGACTTTGACGGAATGTTCGGACGGCTGCGAGAATACAGATCACTGAGAGGGAGTTGATTCACTAATTAAACGAGAATTACATGTAACTTTTTATACGGCGGGAGAATGGACAAAGTGCTATCAAAGCGCGAGTAGCAAGAAGAAAGGCAAAGCGAGACGTGAAAGGTGTGGCATAGGTACAAAGAATAATTGGGAACGTGTGGTGATGGTGATAAGGACAAAGGCTAAACATGAATTGATGTAAATATGGACAGAAAAGGAAATAGAAGAGAAGGCAGTGCGTGATATGTCACAGTCATTGAAGGGTTGATTGAAGCAAGCTTTCATCGTTAAAGGCGCAGCCTTTCTTACATTATCCTGGTCACTGCCTCCTACTTAGAAGTATATAACATATCCTGTACTTAGATATTTTCCCCAGTCTTAATATTACTTGTCTTCTTGCAGTTTCTACTTATGAGAATTCTCAGTAGGACCTTGCCTCCTCTGGACACAAGTCTCAACTTGTTGTCACCTCCGACCCTCCAACCCTCTGCTCCAACTTAGAGCCGTGCTCTAAGTCTTCTCCTTACTTCTCTGCTCCTATCAAGTATCCCCCCTGCTCCTTTCCACCTTCTGCATTATCCTCCGCCTTCTCCGCTCCGCTCCTAGTCGGCCTGCCGCTAGTAGCACTTACCTCCTGACCCTCAAAGTGGACCTAAGCAGTTCACTCATTCTATCGTCGGACAATGTCGGACCCGCTCCAAATTCAGGGCATGTACTCGGCTAAGGGCGCAGCGCAAGAGCTGAAGCCAGGCCCCGACTCCTCCGCTTCCTGAGTCAGCATGGTACCTAACATATAGCCATTGTCAGTGAGTTTGGTGAGTATGTCCTGCAAGAGTTCAAATGCAATGCAGAAGTCTGCAAGGGACATGTCTGGACTGGGCCTTGCAGAGACAGAAAGGAGTGGGATGTCAGTGGTGTGTGTATTTGCAATATGGTTTATAGGAGCAGTGGGTAATGGAGGGTTGGGTGCTGCAGCAGGTCGTAGAAAGCTAAAGAAGTCATTTGGAACATTGATTGTTGCAGTGCAAGATGAAATACTAGGTTAGATTATTTATTTCTTCTTCTTTCTCACAAAGGTGCATACTGTTATCATTTATGCAAATGGCTGTAATGATGATGAAACAGATGCTAAAGATGATGAGAGTGATGAGGGAAGTGAGAAGCACAATTACTATTTTGAGTTGCAAAAGCCACCCACTGTCAAGGAAGCTTGCAAAGCTCTTGATGACTTGCAACAACTGCTCAAACCACCGCAGAAAGATCAAACTGGGTATAAAGACCCAAAACTGCCCCCTGTGCTGAAAGAGAGGCTGTCACACATGAAGAGCTTCCTGTGGCTATATGTGGATGTCAGGAAGGATGGTAGAAGTCATTCAGCAAATCCTGTCAGGGACAGTGGCAATATGCTGCTGATAGAGCTGCACGAGATGCACAAGGAGAAAAGAGTACCAAGGGAGATTACATGTCTCACCATCTTCAGCACTGGTCCAAGGCACATATTAGTGACTGAAAAGCATTGCCAATCTGTGACGCACCTTGTAAACTCTTGCAAATTGATAATGAGATTTTAGCATCAGCTGTGAAGGATCATCTTTAAAGCTGTGGCAAATATGTTTGTGCCCAGGACCTTGTTGATTATTCTAATATTCTGGAGAATCAAGCTTTACACAGCTTCAAGAAAGGAATCTCACTCACAACAGCTCAGTAGTGGATGAAGAAACTTGGGTACTGCTGGACAAAGGATCCAAAAGGGCAATATGTCGATAACCATAAACATGAAGATGTTGTTTATTACCAGCAAAATGTTTTCCTCCCAGCATGGATTCATTATCAGCCACAAATGCGAACATGGAAGGAGAATGACATTACTGTTGAGGAGGTTGATGCAACAACAGCAGCTTCTGGTTGCCAAGTGGTGGTATGGTTTTATAACAAGTCAACATTCTATGCAAATGACAGAAGGAAGCAGCACTGGGTTCATGATTCTGAGAGTGCGCTGCCACAGCCCAAAGGGAAGGGTGCTTCCTTGATGGTGACAGACTTCATTTCTGCAGATTATAGATTCCTGTGTTCAAAAGATGGGAGTGAGAATACATGGATACTATTCAGGGCAGGGAAGGCCCGTGATGGCTACTTTACCAATCAGGAGATAGCTGCCCATGCCACAAAAGCAATGAATATCTTGGAGAAAGATTATCCTGATGAAGATCATGTTCTCATTTTTGACAACATAAGCACATACCTGAAGTGGGAAGAAAATGCCTTGTCTGCTTGTACAATGCCTAAACAGCCATCACCTACCTGGGGGGTCTCCATCTTGATCAATGGTCCTGAAGGGAAGCCAGTACTTGAAGCCTTGTGTTGTGCATGAGGCTTCAATGTGATTTTCTTACTGAAATTCAATTGTGAGCTTAATTTTATTGAGCAATGCTGGGGTTTTGCAAAGTGGATATACTGGATGAAGGATAGCTCTTCCTCAGCTGCTGTGCTTAAGAAGAATGTTATTGCCTTACTAAATGCAGCACCAATGTTATATCAATGACTTATTGATTAGACTTCTGACAAGAATTCCCAGGCTTCTTTTGCAAAAATTGTAAATGTTGTCACATCTATTTTGCAGCATCAACCTTTCAAGATACCCAAAATAACCCATCCTTTACCTATACTGCTACTACACCCTATATGTACTCATTCTGCATACCTTGGTGCTGATGTGATCAGTTCCTTCCTGCTTGATCAAGGCAACCATCATATGAGGCCTCATCAAGTTTGGGCACTTTTGTTAATGCCAGCCCAGTATCAAGTAGCAGACACAGTCACAAATGAGGCTACACAGAGCATCATTTCACAAACAATTAGGTAGAAATTGTCACCATTAACTTGGATAGTATCTTGCTGAACTTCACCTGGTAGTAATTTTGATGCTGGGATTGCAGTGCTCAAGGTGTCCCATACATTTTTCAAAGGCACTCTGTTCTGAGCATGTACATTTATTGCTGGTCTGTATGAGGGGAGGCCAATTGTTCTCAGGTATGCAACCCCATCTGCTAAGTATATATCATCTTTCTGGTTTCATTGTTAGCAATTTTTCAGGGTAGAAGATGATAAAACATCACTTCCCAAGGATATTGCGCATTCACTAACCACTTTCCTCACTGAATCCTTGAAAAACTCTGAAGACAACTGGCCAACATCCTCCAATGATGCTGGCTTCACAAGTGATGATGATGGCTATGATGAACTTG
This sequence comes from Suillus paluster, assembly GCF_016628075.1. Classification (NCBI taxonomy): domain Eukaryota; kingdom Fungi; phylum Basidiomycota; class Agaricomycetes; order Boletales; family Suillaceae; genus Suillus; species Suillus paluster. The sequence goes on along the minus strand of NW_024537582.1, from coordinate 312,969 downwards.
AAGAAAGTGAGGCTGAAAAGTGGCCGGTACAACAAATCATGGAGCTGGCTGAAAACAACCAGGATGTCCTAGATACCTTACCAGGTAAGTCTAATATAGCCCCCATTGAAGTGACAGGTGGCACAACCACTATTATTTAGGTGACCAGGACATTGATGCAGTCATTTGCAAAATTGGCACACTGGCTGTTGCTGATGGTAGGATCATTCCTATAGGACTTCTGAAGCAGCCTGACCCTAGAGTAAAGAGCAACCAATGGAAGAGGGCATACCTGCCAGCACTTCCTGTGGATCTGGAGCCAAAGATCAGGTGAAATTGCAAGCCACTGCATCCCAGCCATGCTTGCCCACTGCTCCACCTCGTTGCCTCATGACAGGATATAACAGAAAGCTTTACACTTCGTTCTGCACCTGAACTATTGCTACACACTCTACACACATAATCACAGAACTATTTTCAATCACACTTTATGTGCAGTGAACTATGGGTGAATTCAGTGAAATGTCACACTAAAGTCATATGATGAACCAGAGTATGACTCAGTGCAAGGGACAGAAAGCCGGAATAAGTCATTGCAAAGAGATGGGAAGGAATTCAATGTTGTCCTGATATGCTGTTATATGCCTGAAACAGCAACTGTGCATTGGTACCTTAAAAGAGCAAAAATACTCTACCCAGCCTTCAAGGTGGCAGTAGTGATCAGCGACAAAGTCAAAAGTTTAACAAACTTACTAGTTGACACCTCAAAAAGCGAAAATAATCTATGATTATGAGGGATGTAGATTCCTAAGACCCCTGTGCCTCACTGTGGACATAGATAGAGTCACCTTACATGTTAGTGTTAAGGTTGTGCTCAAGGGGAGGAGAACTTAAAGGGCTTGACTTCAGCTTGTGCGCTGTGCCCCTTACCCAAATATGTGCCTTTAATTTCTGAGAGGTAGGAGAGAAGTCTGATGAAGTCCAGGAAGTCCAGAGGTCAGATGCAGGGGGAGTTCAGTGGAACTAAAGTAAGGCTACTATGAAAAAGTCCGAAGTAGAAATGGAATGAAGGTAGACTACCCTAAGGTAGAGCCAGAGATATAGTTTAAGGGATAAACCCAAAGACTGAGAGATGGACAGGAGGTAAGACTAAAGTCTGGAGAAACAGAAATGAGCAGGAACTAAGATGATATTCAAACTAAGGAGGCATGGAGTTTTATAGGAGTTTATATACTGTAGGTATCAAGTAAGTAATCAGTCATCATAGTGAAAAACTATGTATGAGGCATGTGGAAAGTCTATTAGTAAGTATATAACAGATCAATGAAATGGAGTTGGGAATGAATGCAGAGAGATGAATCAGTAAGCAAGGCGGAAAAGTGTATAACCAGTAGCCAGAGAGTAGTAAACTAAAAGGAGATGAGTATAAGGTTGGGTTTAGACCTGGAGATGAAACTGGAGCACCAGACAGAAAACAGGGTGGAAGTCTGGGTTTTACAGGGGAGAATCCAGAGTTCCAGGTTTGGACATGTGGGATATAACAGTTAGTAACCTTACAAAAGTGAAAATAATTTATTTGGCCTTCATCCAGGATTGCTTAGTACAAGACAAGCAGAAAGACATAAAAATGTGGAAAAAAAATCTAGCCAACACCCAACTGGGCATGTACAGCCCAGAAACTCTCTCATGTACAGAAAGAGTGGGAGTAACCCCATCATGTAGACTTCTTAAAGTACAACAGAAGTGTGCCTCTCCATACAGAGAGGCGTCTACATGACAGTTGAAGCACCTGCATCCTATCAACCCAAATAATGAAGTATGGCTTGCTAATGGATTGGGATTCATTGTGGGAAAGGAAAGGTACCAGAAGAATCTTATAGTAGCTACTGATACTTTGAAAAAGTTGAGCTGCAACAACCATTGAGCTGTCAATCGAGCAAATGCAGCTTGGCACAAGCTGGAGTCCACTGGGATGGGGGGGGGGTTGGCCTGAGCCCAACATGGTTGCTTTGTCCCTCACTCAATCATAGATTTTCAGAAAGGAGAAAGGTTAGTTGCATACACCATTCAATGTCCTAGAACTAACCATGAATCAATTTCAGACAGATGAACATGGACTATGCCCTTTGTAAGGCTGTGTGATACAACATGAAAGGCATCACCAAGGTTGTCACCTTCTACAACATCAATTGTCAAGCTTCAGAAATACCAACCCCTCCTCTGGGAACAGCTGAAAGTCAGCACTGCAATTGGTGATCCAAATGCCCAAGATGATCTGACCCAACTGATGTGAAGTTTACTGAGTTCATTGGCTTCAGGCAAAGGCCCTAAGGGATTGATGGATTGAAGAACTTATGGTGGTGCTACTGGAGATGGACTGGACATGTAGGGGCTTTGGGGTTATGCCTGCTACTCAGTAAGACAATCCCAAATGTACTCATTACTGGCACAAGATGCACAGGCAGCCTTTCAAGATCTCACAATGATGCCAATAAATACTGCAGATGAATAAATATTGACTACCAAGGATGCCCAGCATCCATCCTGACAATGCCAATGTGAATAATTGTGTGGCCCAGTATTTGGTTATGTCACAGAAATGATAGCAGAGTTTGAACATGTCATCCATCCATCAGCTGCTCATACATACATCTACACCCTGAACAACTGTTATTATCATTGCCACTGCTCTAATCTTGTGTTGGACATGCCTGACTTACATTCAAGTCCTCCATCAACTCCTGCCAGTGATCATGAACATCTTGAATATTGACCTATCAGTCTCAGCACAGCAGATATTGCACCTACATTTGTGATGGTTGCATCACGTATCTGAGGATGTGTAGCTCGATATCAGAGGGAGGCAGCTGAAATGGACTTGCCATCCTCTCAAATCACCTACTTTAAAACCGGGCTTCAATGGGAGATCTCAGTGAGCAAAGTGAATGATGGCTACATTATAGTCAATGCTGACATCACTGATAGACTTTTGTGACACTGGTCCTGCAGTATTCAGCTGCACACAGCATCATTTCAGTAATGCTGATCCCAGTTGCTCATATGCTGCTCTTAATTCTCCAGCAAACATGGGCCAAGGTTCCGGACCATATTTTCATAGCCCACCTTGCTTGGTTTCATGATTGCACAGATCCTGGTGATCCCTCATACATCATTTGGATTATGATACTCAGTGGTGGATAGGGCACACCACAATTCTGAATGAACCATAATAATGAAATAGGGTGATGGAGTGCTGTGGATTCCACTATGAGCATGATTTCCATGACAGTTGATGAATCAAGACATCTAGGTGGTGTTGAGGATGATAGTCTGATTCTTCCCGAGAGGGTGGATCAAACCTCAGTCCCATTGCTTATGGGACTTTAATGGATTTGAGAACACTTGCTGACATTGATTGAAGAACAGTGGGAGGGTATCCAAGATAAGATGGGTGAGATACAAATGTACACTGGTATCTTTACCCAATTGCAGAGAGCCAGGGGTGTGTGTAACACTGGATTGCAGGATTGATCAGGATTATGATTATTCTTGGCTGCATCAGATCCATAGGATGGTAGCAAGGCTTGAGCATGTCAATATGTATATCCCATAGACAGTTTTGAATATAGAGAGTCACCGAGTCCCATGTATTGAGTGGGCACCGAGGACCAAGCCTTCAGCACTGTTTACCAAGGACTAAGGGCTCCTGGTCCCTGGTGCTTGGTAGTGAATACTGGCATGGAATCACTCAAGACCAAATATCCAGGTGCTTGATGCTTGGTGCTTGGTGCTTGGTGCTTGGTGCTTGGCACTCAACACTGAAGACTTGGTATGAATGCTTGGTACTTGGTGGGTACTTGGTACCTACTCAATACATAGTATTTAGTATATAATCCTGAATATCCTGGTATTTAGTATGGAGAATCAACTATATGGTACCCCCTCAAAATACTGAATATCTCAGCACTCCTCTGTACTGAATGCCCAGTCCTCAGTACCTCTTTGATACTCAATACTTGGTATTTGGTCCTCAGTATTCAATAATAAGATAATGTATTATATTACTCTATCTGATCCTTGCAATCTCCACCACACCAGATCTGATATTCCCCCTAAGGCCAAAGTGTAGACATCATCTAGTACTCACCATTGGATTTTCCACAATCAAATACATCCCTTCATTATGAATGTGTCCTTAGACTCTGAGATTGTGATATCCTTCTGGATCACTTGGGCCCTGACAGTCACTCATGATGTGAGTGAATATACAGAACAAAAATTCAATGTGGACAAGACAGGAGGGGACCTAGTCATACTTTCTCACTTAGACATAGATCTGGTGATGGCTTGTGATCAATTAATTGATCACCTTATAAAAGCATATCACAATCCCAGTGAGTTAGAATGTAAATTCAGATCTTCCATTTGATCATTCAAATTCATCAATCACAGTTCAGATGCAGATTTATATTGTAAGATACAGCAAATTGATCTCCCCAAAGGACACTGGACATAATGAAGAGAGAGAGAAGAAGTTGCTTGACATACCTGCCACAGTTCTCCATGTCACTGGTGCCATCATTGTGTGGTATCTCCCAGGTGCACTGATGGACATCATTTAGGTATTTCAGATCCCTTATCACCCGATAGACACTGAATACTCCAACTTTGACTGTTGTATCAACGAAAAATGATCTAATGTGAAGGCTCTGTGAGGTTGGGCTGAGTCTGAGCATTAGCTCGGGCTGGACGCTGAATGGTTGAGCCGCTTACCCCAATGCTGGTGAGCTCCAACTGTGGCTGATCTCAGCAGCCAAACCCAACAGAGCGAGCTAGCTTATGATTGGCTCGTGTGGTTATTTGCTAGGCCACCGAGGTGCTGTGTTACTGTCATATACTGGATCCGAGCACCCCCAATACCACCTGTGAACATCCCTACCACTAGTCTGACCCCCTGTTTCCCCGTCCACTCCATCCCTCCTTCTCCGACAATGCACGAAGTGCATCTCAGCAGGACTAGCCCTGCTACCCCCGCCCAACTCTATTCCACTCCTCCGATACTACCCCTATTTTCTCCGACACTATTCCATACCTCCAGATCCGGAATTCTGGATTCTCCCCTATGAAAGTCCGGTTCTCTGTCCTGTTGTCCACCTGGCGCTCCGCCTTCATCTCTGGACTTACACTTATCTCCTTTTAGAATACTATTGCTCCAGCTACCGGTTATGTCCTTTCCGCTTTGCTTACTGATCCGTCCGTTTGTACTTCATCTCCGACTTCACTGCTTTGATCTGTTATGCACTTACTAATAGACTTTCCACATGCTTCGTACATAGCTTCTACTTTGCTGACTGATTACTTACATGATACCTACAGTATATAAACTCCTGTAAAACTCCGGAACTCCTTAGTTCAAATATCACCTTAGTTCCTGCTCATTCCTGTACCTCTGGACTTGAGCTTGTCTCTTGTCAATCTCCAAGTCTTAGGATTGATTCCTTTGACTATACCTCCAACTCTCCATCTTAGTTCTGCTCATTCCTGCAATCTCCGGACTTGAGTCTCATCTCTTGTCCACCTCCAAGTCTTAGGGGTTAAACCTTAGGACTACTTCTCCGGCTCTACCTTAGGGTAGTCTAACCTCTGTTCTATTTCTACTCCGGACTTTTGTAGTAGCCTTACTCCATTCCCACATAGTCTTCTGGAGTTCTGCCGAACTCCACCGATGTTTGTCCTTTGGAACTCCCCCGGACTTCCATTGGACTTCCCCTCTGCCCACCAGAAATTAAGGGCACATACTCGGGTAAGGGGCGCAGCACACAAGCTGAAGCTGAAGCCGAAGCCCTTTGAGTAGTCTTTCCCTTGAGCATGACCTTAACAGTTGCGACTTGCTTGAATGCTCTGATGTAAGTCTTGTATGCTAGGGATTTCCATTGACCAGCTATGTGCACTATCTCCAAGTCTACTTTGTTAGCGAGGTAGAACGAGGCACCACCAATTCTGAATGAATGTCCAAAAGTCGTTCCCCAATTCCAGGCAGTCAATATGCTGTTGATTCTTTCGATGGTGCGAGTCTTGACCATTGGGTGAATGAGCCCTTTGCTGTCCCTCCATGAGAATAATGGGTCGTCCGGTAGTGCTGGGATGACCTCTGCTAAATTCCACAGTGCTTGGATCGGGCAGAGCTCCCCTTGTTCCATGATGAAGATGGATTGAGTTTCTCCCGACTTTGCTGTCTTGGCTCGTGGTAGATCGAGCCTGGCATAAGGCTTCCCGGTCAGATCGAATCCAAGGTGAACGTCTTTTCGTGTGATGTGTTTCGATTTGTTGAAACTCACATGAGCATTGACTGCAACTTTCCTGAATTGCATCATTTCAAAGAAGGCGCAGCTGGACATTGCCCATATGCACGCATTGAATGGCTGATCTGTCCATAGGTTGGCTTTGATGGCGGTTAGCATATGGAGTGTGATTGGGGGTCTGACTGGTCTGCGGCATGTTCCTTGCAAGTTCTCCATCCTGCCAAGTGACCAGTTTATCCGTGTGAAATGTTCTGGTGATAGCGGAGGTGGCCATCCTTGTGCCAGATGCCAGGCATGGATTGTGGAAAGGTACTTTCTTGCAACTGACACAGAAACTGGCTCGAAGGGCACTGTTTCAGTTGTTGCTGACTTCAGGAATAGTTCTGCTGTGGAGGGGTCAGAAACAGCCCAAAGGGCGAATGAGTGCAGTAATTTGAATGATGCTGGCAGACAGTTGGCTTTTGGAATGGGGAAGATGTTGCAGAATACATGGAATTTTCTCAAGCCCAATCCGTAGCTAGTCGTTTCTCGTAGCAAGGCTTGGTTGGAGATGTTGGTGAGGAATTGTATGATAGTGTGTTCAATTGTGGATGATGGTGGCGTGTTGATGCCGAGCCAGCGGAAAATGCGTTCTTTGGCTGCGCAGGAGGGGCAGAGCGGTGACATTTGAAGGGATAATAAATCTTGGGGTGCAGGGGGTGTGGGCTCAGCTGATGAGGAGGTTAAGCTGTAACAAACGACATCTTGTCGCTGAGATGCAATGGGAATGGAAAGTCAGTCTTGAATGATGGGCCAGAAGAACTGCCTAGAAAGGCTCATATGTTGCCACGCGAGAGTGGATCTGAGATGTTGATTTGTCCGGTGTGGGTTTCGGTTGCTACTGCGGTATCAGTGCAACTGTGGCCGATTCAAGTGCGTTCGACCCTATAGGGGAAGCAGTGCAATGCAAACCACCAACAACAAGTCGTATTGTCCAACCTAATAGTCGATGCCAATGCTGATGCCAATGCCAATGCTGACTTGGCCGAGTGAAGTTGAGCGAAGAGAGAGTGAAACTGAGCAAAGTGGAGCGGCCCTGAGTGGACCCAAGTGATGAATGAGTGGAATAGAGGAGGTGTGTGTGTAGTACAATGAGCGAATGTCTAAGAGAGTCGGCCAACGACTCAATGAGAAATCACACAAGAAATTGTTCCAAGTGAGAATTTGCTAGAGAAACTACTAAGAACATGGGTGGAATATATAGTAAATGAGACTAAGCGATGAAGGGGAACCTCGGGTCACTTAAGATGCCTCATGGATTGCTAAATACTTGTTTCTCTGTGTCCATGTAATAAGGTGTGAGGTGGGGTGATAAAAGGCTGATAAGCGGTCCGATTATGCGAATGGGGATGGAAAGCGATGAAAGTAAGTGACATATGTACCAGTAGACGATGGGCCAATGACATGAGACGATGGATAGTGACTGATTGCATGTGCAGACGATGTCTGACTTGGATCGAGTGCGACCGACTGGGTCGATTGTCGGCCAACGTTGATGTGGAGCAGCAGCGCGGGAAAGTGGGTTGGAGAGGATCGGAAAGATAGGGGATACTAGCTCAGTAGCGATCGGCTTCCTACACTGGGTACATGCTCGATCTTGAGGTGGATGCCATGGTGCGCCTATGGCAAGATAAGTAAGCTTGTCGAGAATCATGCCTGCTGGTCTTACCTGCAGCAAATAGATCTCTTTGAGGACAATGTTCATTGACTGGTTGCGTGAGCGGCCCTTGTTTATCGCCATGACTACTCTAGCATTGTCTGAATGGACTAGAATGGACTGGCCTCTCACGTCAGCTTGCTCAGATAGCCACAGATGGAGGACCAGCCTCAAACCCAGCTCCATTTCCATGCCGCCCAATGCTGGCCGATTACGACGCCTACTCCAAAAGACGTACTCATGTTGCCCCACCAATGGAGGTCAATTGGATGCTGGGTGTGCAGAAGCCTTTCGTGTGGCAAGACTGACAGGATTTCCATTGCCCACTGTAAATTGGCAGTTAGCGCACTCAATATGTGGAGTCACACTTGTCGTGATTTGAACTTGTTGGCGAAAAGGGCCACTGAGCGAAGGAAGGGGCGAATTAGTGGGAATATTGATGATATATGTACTAGCTTGCCGTGCAAGCTTGCTTCTTCGTTTGCCGTGAAATGTGCGCCCTTTGCAAGCCATGATTGCATCAGTGCTAAGGTTTTCTCCATTTTCTCTTCTGGGAGTGAGACTGTTCTTCGTGATAAGTCCCAGTCGAATCCGATATAATGTTGGATTGCTGTGAAGGTCTGCAGTTTCTCTAAGCTCCACAGTACTCCAAAGATGGCTGACAACCTGATGAAATCTTCTTCCATCCAATCCTGGTGCGGGAGGCGGATGACAAAGAAGTCATCTACCCATTTTTGAATTGGGCCGAACCTGGCCTTCTCGTATATGGCCACTAACATGTCTGCTACTGAGCTGAAGACTCCTGTGCTTGAGCTTAAACTGAACATAAGGGTGCGATCAACGTAAACACGATTGCGCCATAGAATGCATAGGGCCCATTGTTGGCTGGGGTGAATGGGTATAATCCGGTATGCTGATGCAATGTCGAACGTTGCTGTGACGCATCCGTCTGGTAGCAAGAGAATTAACTCTACTACACTGTCGAATGTGCCCCATTCTGTTGGGAATGAGTCTGGGTCTATGCCTGTGTTGACGGAGGGATTCTCGGGGTTGTTGCGTGGGTATGACATGTCTTGAACGAGTCTGAATTTCATAGAGTGTGGCTTTGGTACAAGGCCGAGTGGTGATGTGCAAAAAGGGCTGATTAAGGATTCTAGTTCCAAGATTGAGTAGGCACAAGAGTAACACCCAGCATTCTGCTCACTGATTATATATTGGTCTATGATGTCACTGTTGAGTTGTGAAGATGCGTGGTTCTTGAAAGGTTAGTGTTGTTTTCGGTGTTTCTCTGACTCCTACGTCAAAGCCTTCCTTGATGTTGAATATCATATGTCCCCATTCTTCATATATATTATATTCATATAGTAGCTCTTCAAGCTTTGGTGCAATGAGGGGTGTGACCACCTGCCTAGGATCTAGGCCAGGTTGCTCTGCAAGTTCCTGCGCCATGGGCAATGTCTCTGCAGATGCTGCACCCGTGGTAGTTGATGCATGCATTGGCGAAGTGGCAACTGGAGAATCTTGCCCAGCCAATGCAGAAAATCTTTCCGCCTGGGACTGCGAGGGCGTGTACACTCTTAGCTGAGGCTGCGATTTGGGCCACTGGATGCCCAGTGACGGTTGACTCTGCCGTGCAGTCACCTGGTAAGTGGTCTGCTCCTCCACACCGAAAGCACTGAAGTCTGGCCTTCTTCTTTGGTGGTTGTTGAAATGGCGATGAGGATGGCAGTGATAATCTCTTAAGCTGTGCTTGACTATATGATGCAGTGATAGTGGGTTGCCTGGTTACTATGCGAGTTGCGATGATCGTCAGCACCTTGTCATCTAGCTGAGAAAGGTCATGTTGTGGATGTTGTGCTACCATTTCGTGTTGCTGGATGTCATATTCGACTGCGACATCCCATGAGTGGGAGCGGCTCAGCCCCAGAACCACACTGTGGTGTGCCTTCAGTGCTTTCGCACATGCAGCCCCGTGGTAGTGATCTGTGTGTTCCTCTGCCGCATTGGCTGCTCCAATCCAGTCTGACAGCATGATGCTTCTCTTGTTCTGGCGATCGAGTCCTTTGACCATCAGCGAGCCTGATGCAGAGATGGTGAAGGCTTCTTCACCGCTCCTAATTGCTTGCCATTGAGCCAACAAGGTGAGCGTGCTATACAGTACGTACTTGAAGGCTTTGAAAGCCTCGTCTACTTTGGGTGGAATGGCTATAACAACAAGCTTGGTATTAGCTCTCAAATTTCTCATCATTGGTGGGTGCATGGGCTGGACTCGTCCATGCCCATACATGCAGTGAAAATAGAAATTGTGGCAGCATTTAGCCCCAGACCACTTTATGGTTGGAAAAACAAGCTTGGCCTGCTGCCTGACGTAGCGTGTGGGTCATGTTCAGCAACTGAGCCTATCACTCTATTAAACTCACACTGGCCTTCAGCTCAGTGTTGGCGTCGAGTGCACCTGGGTGCACAGCTGTATCTGCATGCCTTGGGTTGGGTGGGTAGGACCCAAGGCACTGATCACTGCTTCCTTGGTGCGTGTAGTGCAAGGCTTCTAAACTGGCAATAATGAGAGAGTGATCCTCACCGGTGTTGAGGGGGTTTGCTTTGTAGCCTGGTACCACGTTAGGGAGAGAGACCTTGGGCTCGTCTTTCTTGGCTGCGATGATGGTGGCCCTTGCCCTCTCTATTTCTTCTGGTGACACGAATAGCGTGGGGTTGGTTGCCTTGGAGGGCAGCTCCACAGGCTGTGTGATCCTTGCTGCTTGCTCTTGCTCAAGCTGAGCAACCCAGGCGAGCAGCGCTGCTACGTCCGCCATCTACTGTGTCAGTGCTGCAGCGGGTGGGGTCTGAGGATTTGGTGCGGATGGTGTGATGACCGGTGCTGGCTGCTTTGGAGCTGCTTGCTTAGCTGACAGCTTAGCCACTGGTTTGGCTGTGGCTTTGGCTGGTGCACCGGGCAGAGGCGTTACTCTGGGTGTGCTGCCTTGGGGTGCTGTTGCGTCCTCTGTGTTGGCACTGACACTTACGATTCTGGCTGACTACCTCATTGCTGCCATTCTGGTGCGAGCTGTGCCTCAGCCTAGTTCTGCTGGAGGTTCTGTGGCGTCAGGTGGAGGTTGCAGTTCTCAAGGTGCGGCTGGTCCTGAAGAACTAGCTTGAGGCATTGGCAAGCTTGGAAGATGCAGGTTTAGGTGCTGGTGGGTCATCAATTGGACAGATAAGGTCGGTCGAGTAGGATGAGATTAAAATGGAAGGAAAGTGATAATGTATGATATGATATTATGAATACAATGGGACGAGTAAATGAGAGGATAGTAATGGATATTCTGATATGCGGATACTAAGATTTGAATAGCAATAAGAAAGTAAAGACCAAGTGTCACGCTCAGTTGGACACATGGTGCTGACTCTCCGGCAGGCTCCGAATCAGCACCTTGTCATTGAATATACTACAGGAAGAAATTTGGAAGGCCTTGCAATTGCTGACTCCCATATTTGAAAAAAAAAAAGTGTAAAAGTCAGCAGCAGTTGACAAACTAATCAAGAGTGGTTCAATCAAGGCTCTGGGAATGGTGACATCACTGCCAGATGCATAAATCTATCCCTGGCTTGGTTTCAACAGGGGCATGAGGTGGGATGCAATGACATGCTGATGTTCCTTGGTAGTTAAACTCACCAATCCATTAGACTGTGTCAGACCTGGAAGTATCTGCTTCATTGAAGGGTCCACACTCCACAGATATCCTCAAAGCTATTGTGAGGCCAGCAGCTATCACATCAGCTGCACTCAGAGTCATGCATCCTTGACAGTACTGGGCAGGTATGCAAGCCTTAGTGAGTCAGCAGAAAGCAAGAATCTTCTGAACATGTCAGAGACCCTCAAGCTCTGGGCCTTCATTTTTAATACTCTCTCTGTCATTTCTAATTGGCAAACCCCCTACCATTGAGACCACTTATCCTCTCCCAAGTGATTTGATATTCTCACAACTGTGGGGAATTATTCTAATGCTTGCATGAGCATGCCAGCCTTCAGCTGGAGTTCATGTATGATCCCAGCATCATGATTGGGTTGCTTGGGCATGCAATTTTTAAGTATGACTACAGAGGAAAACATACAAGTTGGAGTGGATATCAATATGTATGTGACAGATCAGTAATCAGGCAGCTATAAAAATAACCAGTGATCCAAGAAGTAAGAGCTATGTACCAAAGGGGAAAGTATATACCTAAATGGGGAAAGAGGTTCTATTTGAATGGAACCTATGTGGAAGGTAACCAACGAGGTGGTCAAGCGGGAGCATAGGAGTGGATGTGGGAACTGAATAGGTTGAGCAGAGACAAGCAAAGCAGAAGCATGAGGAGAGTGGGATGCTATAGAGTTGGGTGGAGCAGATATCAATAATGTCAGAGTGGTCGGATCTGGTATACGACAGGGCCCCTCATCAGCTTGGATAACCAGAGTTGGTGGGAAAAAATTCTAAAGATGGTGGATCAGCAGGAGGAGGTCAATACTCAATAGATAGCACAACAGAGAGCTCATCCTACTGACCTATGCTCCCAACATTTTGAATATGCTAATGAAGGGATGTTAGGAACTGCATTCTTAAGTCCATATACCTAAAAAATAAAACATGTGGAGCACTTTTTATAGCACTATGTCCTCTTGAAGGAAGACAACTTGAATGTCACAGCACCACAAGGAATTGCCCTGATGTCCTGACTCTGATCTATCTTGTTTAGAACAAGTTTGACTTCTACCTGATGGTCAGACAGTCAGACACCAACCTTTTCTACTCTTCTCTCCAAGCTTTCAAGTTGTGCACTATGAGTTAGTGTGGTGTTATACTACTAGTATTTGTTTTGACTAGGTGACCCCTGTTCTCATCTCAGTGTTTCCAGGAAATCAGACATTCCCTCTTTGATACTTACTATAGTACTTCAATGTATCCAGGATTTGCCAGTGCTGTGGTCAGATTGCCCAGGAGGTATTCTAAAGAATGGTTCAAAGCCACTCTAGCATGCTGTGAGTATAACAACATACTGAGCAGAATCAGCTTGAGCAGCTGATCCAGAATGATATAATATGTTGGGTCTTGCTATACCTAGCTGCTATGTCTCGAGTGACAATGTTTGACCCTAAAGGGGAAGTAGTGCAATACAAGTGTGCCAAACTGCAGCATCATACCTGTCTAGTTGCTGCTGTGCAACATATGCCATGTGTGTGTTGATGTCTGATGTGTGTATTGTCAATGTGCCATTACTGAGGTCTGTGTGCAGGGTATTGACTATGTGCCCTAGGAGCAATTCTTTGGGTGAGAATTTCAGAGCTGGAAGAATGCAATGATTGAGAGCCATGATTGCATCATCCAAATGATTGGGCCAATTGAGAGGAAGGTTGTCCCATGTGAGCATCTCCTTGTCTTCCCCAAGATTCAGTGCACACAGTCATTTGAGTATGTGCAGCAGGATCTTATTGGTTCCTTCAACTAGACCATTAATTTATGGTGAGTACGTAGCTACCATGTGTGTGTCACAAGTCCATTTAGCACAATAATCTTTCACTTTGGTATCATTGAAATGTCATCTGCCATTGGACATGAAAGTTTCTGCAGCTGTGAAATTGCAGAAAATGTGTCCCAAGCTATCCTTGGTTGTCTTTGCAGTCCCCGTGGTCTTGTACTTGAAGGCTCACACATATTGTGAGAAGTTGTCAAGGTACACTCCTAGAGTGTGGAATCCTCTGGCCTTGGGCAATGTAAGGTAGTCTCCTACTAGGAGCTTAAAAGGATGGCAATGGATTATGGGTTCTAGTAATGAGTAAACACGCGGCATACCAAAATTCTTGTATTTCACACAGTCACTGATGGCTGCTAAGATTGATGCATCCAATTTCAGGCTGTATATGTGGCCAGTGAGGGTGATTTTGATGACATTGCGTCCCCAATGCCCTCCCTCACTATGTTGCTTGATTGCCAACTCTTTAGCCTCCAACCACATCACACATTCAACTCGACTGTGTGCTCACACCGCTGTTCCTCCTCATATCCTCCACAACTTCTCATTGCAGTGTCGTGCTCTCTTCTGATTTCTGACTTCCTTCCCACAATCCATTTAGAGTATGGCTTTCACAACTTCCAGAAATACTGATTCCTCTGTGAACTGCTGCAACAGCTGCAATGTTGTGGACCCCTCAATACCTGTGGATACTTGGAGTGAGTCATTAACCAGTCCTCAGTTGGCCTCCCAGCCTCACTGATGGTCCATTCACTACCATCAATTTTTTTTTCTTTTTTGGTTCCAATTTCTGTTCATTGGGGGTAATGTACACTATGTTTGACAGTACTATCTAGTCTAAAGGGCCCCTGCCCTGTCTACATCTCTAGATTTGCAAATGTCTTGGTGTGAGGTTGCCCTCTGCCAGTATGCTGTTCCCACTGGCCATTTTAGACAGGCAATCCATGTGAAGATGAGTTTGACTGCTCTCTTCTTATCACAGTTTGTAAGTATCTGATATGTGGTGTTTCTTGTAAACTAAAGTGCATACTGACACTACCATCAATTAATCTTCTGTGAGACAGAGGGCCAAGATTTCCCACTGGTAGTCAAGTCCTGTTTTTTCCGCTGCCTGAACTCCTGGCCATCTAGCTGTGAACTCCTTCTGGACATCTTCCCATGTTGTCTTGTGACTACTATGCAACTTTGACCACCATGTATCAGCAATTGACCCTGACCAGAGTAGGCTGCTGAATATGTTGGTCTTCTTGTCATCGAGCAACACATCACCCATGATGATGAAGCAGTTTACTTCTCACAAGAAGCTTTGAATATTTTCTTTGGTTTTCCCGCTAAACCATCCAGGAGTGCTCTGCACCATTTTTTGTTGCATGGATGGTTGTGAAACTGGTGCTTGGATATGAGTTTGGGGAATGAGAGATTGGTGGTGCAAAGGAAATTGGCAGAATGAAAGGCTTGATGATCAGTTTTGATGGGGTTAGGATGATGGGTAATGAGGGTGGTACTATTCATTTACAGGCATGGACATTGAACTGGTGTTCACTTGGCTCTGATGGTGGGGATGGGATCTGCTCTGAGGGCCAAATGATGGTTGCTGGGTTGGGTGCTTCTGGTAGTGAATCTGCTGATGATTCCTGATCTTCATCATCCTGGATGTTTAATTCTTTTTCTATCTCATCCTGTTTCTGACTCTGAGATATTTTGGTCTAAGGTGCAAGTTCCAACTTCCAGGGTGTCTAATGGAGATGAAGCTGTTGAAGTGGCTATCAAGGAAACAGTGGAGGGGTTATCTAAATTTTTATGAATGAAGTGACTGTTTGGTCCTCATTTGGCTTTGGACAGCAGTTTGGCTGATGGCTCCTTGGACATTGAGGGATTTTTCACGTCCTCTTAGCACTGGTTAGTGTCATATACCGTATCTGAGCACCTCCAGTACCATCTATGAACATCCCCACCGCTGATCCGACCCCCTGTTTCCCCGTCCACTCCAGCCCTCCTTCTCCAACAAATGCATGAAGTACATCTCAGCAGGACTAGCCCTGCTACCTCCATCCAACTCCGCTCTGCTCCTCTGACACCATATCCCTACCATCCAACTCTATCTGGAGCTCCGCTCCTCCGCCCTATTGGTCCACCCGATTCTACTCCTACTCCCTCCACCATTTTTGCTTTTCCAACCCACTCAATTCCCTCAGTTCCTCTTGAGTTGCTCCATCCGACTATTGGTCCGCCTGACCGCCTCACCAGTCCACTCCTAGACTAGAAACCACTCAACTGGTCCTATCTCCTTTTAGTATCATAGTTCCTCCTCTCGGATCACCGGTAATCCCTATATCTGAGTGATTATTGATACATTACATACATACTATTCTCCAAGCCCCTTTCTCATTGTCTCAGTCATCTTTCTAGTAATTCTGTACACTCAGCACATAGCCTTCTGCTATGCTATGCTACTTACTTAGAGTATATAAACATATGTACATCTATCTGTAGATCTCTAGTCTGAATATTACCTTTCCTAAGCCCTGCTCTCTTGTCCCTGTTCTTGGGCAAACCCTTGACAACTCCTGTTTGCCGGCCTAGGAAATTGACTCCCTAGGTTGGCCGCCTCCTCTGCTCATCTGACTTCCTGCACATTGGCCGCCTTTCCCACACATCGGACTTGAGCCCAGCACTCTTGCACATTTATCCTCTTCATTTCTGCTCTGTTTTGGACTTCATCCGAGCAGTCCTTTCCGCTCCGCTTCTACTGTTGGTTCCAACTGCAGTAGTCTTCTGCCTCTCTCCTGTCGGGCAGACAAACCTCCACCTGATGTTCCCACACTCATCTAGTAGTCCATCAGTCCTCCTTTGGAGGACCTCTGCTCCAACGTCCTGTTGGAGCTCATAGAACTTGAAGTCAGACTACAATCTGAAATTAGGGGCACATACTCAGGTAAGGGGCGCAGTGCACGAGCTGAAGCCAAGCCCCTCAGACTTCATCTTACCCCTGAGCACGGTCTTAACAGTTAGGTGCATTTTCCACATGATTGTTGATGTTCATTCTTTGATGTTCCATGAACCACTCCATTGATGTTTGCAGTATTGTTGATGTTTGCCCAATGAAAACCTCTCAAAGACACTCAAAAAAAGCAGGTGCACCAATCAAATCCCACTCTCTCACCATGATGGGACAGTAAATCTAGCCAATGAGAAGGCGAACTGACACTCATGGATTGATGATGCTATGACTACTCAAACATCTGGAATGGCTCTACTGCCTGACTAAGCTGCCCAAACCCTAACTAACACCTGTCTCTACTGCCCCCTTGCTAGGGGTCCCCTACTCCAGTGAGTATTACTAGTTGTCCCAGGGGGGTCACTACTGAGAGATATTCTTCCTGTTAGAGACCATGCTCAGATGGAGAATGTTACACTGAAGTATAACGCAGGCAAACAATAACCAATAAGACCAAAGGTCTGTTGATACGTTCAAGACAACAGTCTTAAGAACGCCCTAGTAAAGTCAAGGCTAAGTACCAAAGAGGTAACTTAGAATCAAGTCAGATGTTTCAGAGGAAAACCAGCGTAGGTTAAGCTGAAGAATCAGCGTCACCTAGCCAGGGTTTATATAGTCCTAAGGATACAGGGTATGATGTAATAATAGGTATGTATCAGTAAGCACATGCGTAAGCAATGAGGCGTCTGAGTAATACCGAACTAAATATAGCATGATAAGAGACATGCTTAGAAAGCGTGGATCAAGGGAAAAAGAAGCAAGATAAGCACAGCCATAACAGAGAAGCGGAGGGGTCAGGGCTTGGCTTCAGCTCTTGTGCTGCGCCCTTAGCTGAGTATGTGCCCTGAATTTGGAGCGGATCCAACAATGTCCGACGATAGGACAGGTGGACCACTTAGGTCCACTTGGTGGGTCGGGAAGTAAGTGCTACTACCGGTAATCTGACCAGGAGCAGAGCGGGGGAGGCGGAGGAAGTTTATTGGGACGGAGAGGAATAAGGGGGTTGATTAGTGGAGTAAGAGAAGTAAGAGCGAATACTTAGAGTACAGCTCTAAGTTGGAGTGGAGGGTCGGAGGTGATGACAAGGTAAACTTGTGTCCAGAGAGTGTCATATACCTGATCTGACCGCTCCGATATTGATATCCGCTCCACTTTCCGACCCCCTCCGCTCCATCCATCCTCCACTCCATCCAATCACAAGTCTGCATTCCGCCCTATGCTTCCACTCGACCGCTCGACCGGTCCCCTTCCATAACCTCTTCATTCAACTGGATCTCTTTCCCCTTTTAGATATATGCTTTCCCCTTCGGTACATAGACCCTTACTTCTGGATCACCGGTAATTCCTATTACCGCCCAATTGCTGATCCGATGCATACATATTGATATCCGCTCCAACTTATGTCTTTGCCTGTGTAAAGTACTTACAAACTATATCCTTGGTATATAGCTTTACAACATAGTTATCCTGGTCACTGCCTCATACATGGTAGTATATAACATATCATGTACTTAGATATTTTCCTCAGTCTTAATATTACTTGTCTTCTCACAGTTACATCTTGTGAGAATTCTCAGTAGGACCTTGCCTCCTCTGGACACAAGTCTCAACTTGTTGTCACCTCCAACCCTCCGACCCTCCACTCCGACTTAGAGCCGTGCTCTAAGTCTTTCCCTTATACTCCGCCCCTATCAAATATTCTCCCTTGTCCCTCCGCATTATCCTCTGCCTTCCCTGCCCCTACCAAACATTCCCCCTGCTCCTATCCACCCTCCGCATCACTCCCTGCCTTCTCCGCTCTGCTCCTAGTCGGCCCGCCGCTAGTAGCTCTTACTCCCTGACTCTCAAAGTGGACCAAAGCGGTCCACTTGTCCTATTGTCGGACAATGTCGGACCCGCTCCAAATTCAGGGCACGTACTCAGCTAAGGGTGCAGTGCCAGAGCTGAAGCCAAGCCCCGACCCCTCTGCTTCCTGAGTCAGCACAGTACCTAACAGAGAGGGAGCAAAGTCCTATAGAGAATTCCCACTAGTAGAGACAGCAGGAAGACAAGTAATATTAAGACTGGGAAGTAGCTATGTACAGGAGGTGTTTTTATATACTTCTATGTAGGAGGCAGTGACTAGTAGTCCTTGGTATGAGACTATGTACTAAGTATACAATTTATAAGTGAACACAGGTGGAAAACATAAGTTGGAGCGGATATCAATATGTGCACGTCAGATCAGTTAGTCAAGCGGTTATTGGAAGTACCAGTGATCTGGGAAGTAAGTGCTAAGTGCAAATGGGGAAAGTATATACCTAAATGGGGAAAGGAGTTTACAGTAGAATGGATGATGCAGAAGACAACTGATGAGGTGGTTGAGCAGAACTGTAGGAGCCAATGTGGGAGCCAACTGGGTTGGGCGGAGGGTGGACAGAGCAGAGATGGTAGGAAAGTGGGGAAAGTATGAGGTTGGGCGGAGCAGATATTAATATCAGAGGAGCAGTCGGATCAGGTATATGACACTTCCACATATTTGTGTGCGAAGTGGCATAAGAGTGAATGGACTTGTGATTGATGTGGCTACTTGCAACAGAGTTGCATATGAGATGTGGAACAAAGATGAGTTGCAGATGAAGGATGCATATGTACAGTGCAACACATTAAGACAAGGGTGTGATGCAGATCTAATGTGGAGTGCATATAGCATAGTACGGGGTAGACAGGTAATGGGTAAATAGCATAGTATGGGGTAGATGGGTAATGGGTGAGACAAAGTAATGGGTATGATAAGGTATGCAGAAACTATGTAAAGTACACTGGGATCTGTTCTAGGACTCACAACAAGGTGAAAGCTATAAGAACTACCAAAAGCTAATTGTGCTAAGGGTGTGATCACTTGCACAAGATACAGGGAATGGGAATCAATTGCGCAAAGCTAAAGAATGATGTAACTAGTGATAGTGACTCTGGAGACTGACTTGGAGGGAAGGGTAAAGAAGTAAGGAATAGTAAGTATGTGACAGGTTTTTATTATAGTCTGTAAGATATCAGAACACCATAGGCAATACTGGAATGCACAAGCGAGAGCACTGCAAGATAGTATGTAATAAGTCTCTACCAGCCTCATGTATGGGAACACATATGTCAAGGACCTGCAGGTGGTCAAAGGTAATGAAAACAAACTAATAACACACCAATGGGGATAGATGGACAACAGATGGACATGGAAGGATGAGCTGGGAGACCATAACAGGTTATGTGTGTGTTGAGTGCTGTCAGAATAGTATGGGGAATAGTGGGGATACAGGCCTGCAGTGAGGACACTCCTCACAGCAAGAAAGTGGGTCAGAAAGGATCTGAAGGATAGGGGATACTATCTCAGTAGCGATTAGCATCCCACAACATGGCAGAAATTAACTAACTAGTATACCAAGTGGGGAGTTTAGTCACCAGGAAGTTGACAACATCAATAAATGAACATTTGTCAGAGTCTTGGTTGAAGGTTGTTCTAAGAAGAGGAAATTCTGGAATTATGTTCACCAATGTGCAAGTGAAAATACCTAATTTGTCAACCACATTTCAATTCAAATATTACCTAGGGGAAACTTCAAAACTGTCGCTGTGTGAGGATCAAGTTACTTCTTAGTGCTTTCCAAATCACTGGCAAACCTCAAAACTCACTATTTAAAAGCTTTACCCAGTGTCCATCATGATAGAATCAGAGATTTCAAAATGGGAGGCATTCATATCATACCTACCTCCAATTATGTAATAGTCACTCATTAGTTTTAGTCTAAACATGCTTCATATGGCCCACCAACTGGTGGAAGGCACTTAATACAGTATATGTTCTGCGATTGCTGCTCATGATGGAAGCAGTGTGTCATATACTGGATCTGAGCACCTCCAATACCACCTGTGAACATCCCCACCCCTGGTCTGACCCCCTGTTTCCCCATCCGCTCCATTCCTCCTTCTCTGACAATGCACAAAGTGCATCTCAGCAGGATTAGCCCTGCTACCTCTGCCCGACCCCATTCCGCTCTTCCAACACTACCCCTATGTCCTCTGACATTATACCCCTTCCATCTGACCCTATCTGGGGTTCCACTCCTCTGCCCTATCGGTCCGCCCGATTCTACTCCTACTCCCTCTGCTTTTCCGACCTGCTTGGTTCCGCTCATCTTGTCCCACCCAACTATTAGTCCGTCCGACTGCCTCACCGGTCCACTCCTAGACTAGGAACCACTCAACTGGTCCTATCCCTGTTTAGTATCATAGTTCCGCTTTTCGGATCACCGGTAATCCCTATACCCTAGCAATTCTGATCCATCGCGTACATACTGTTCCCTGAGCCTTATTCTCATATGTCTCAGTCATCCTATTGTAATCCTTTACACTCAGCACATAGCCTTCTGCTATTCTATGCTCATCACTTAGAGTATATAAACATATGTACATTTGTCTGTAGATACTCAGTCTGAATATTACCTTTTCTAAGCCCTGCTCTTCTGCTCTTTGACTCCCTAGGTCGGCTGTCCTCTGATCCTCTGCTGTTCCGCTGTTCTGCTGTTCTGCTGTTCTGCTGTTTCACTGTTCCGCTGTTCTGCTGTTCTGTCATTCCTCCATCCCCCCATCCCTCCACTCCTCCACCCCTCTGTTCCTCTGCTTGTCTGACTTCCTGTGCATCAGAACTAAACCCTGCACTCTTGCATCCATCCCCTCCATTCCGCTCTGCTTCGGACTTCGTCCAAGCAGTCCCTTCCACTCTGCTTCTACTGTTGGTTCTGACCACAGTAGTCTCTCACCTCCCTCCTGTCGGGCAGAACAACCCCCACCTGACTTTCCCGCGCTCACCTAGTAGTCCATCGGTCCTCCTTCAGAGGACCCCCATTCCGATGTCCTGTCGGAACTCATAGAACTTGTGTCGGACTACATTCCAAAATTAGGGGAACGTACTCGGGTAAGGGGTGCAGCATACAAGCTGAAGCCAAGCCCCTCAGACTCCACTTTACCCCTGAGCACGGTCTTAACACAGTGATAAAGTCCTTTTGTGTGAATAATCTCTGTACTCTGTACCATAGCTAATATGCACAATAGGGTGAGTAACACTCAAACTGGTTTCTATGTGGCTGTGCTGGCTGCACTGGAAAGTGCAATGAAAGTAGCCCTGTGCCCAGACATTCACATTGCTAGTATTGGTACCAGTAAGTTAATGGCATTGCAGCCATTCTTAAAGCTATTAGCTAAAGTACTATAGGCTTCAAAGGTCATATCAATGGAGAGGAGCACAATCTTGAAGCAAAGCTTGAAGACGATGCAAGTGCCAGCCAAGAAGAGGATGACTTCATAACCCAACACATTGAATAAGAAGCTAAGGAAGATGAAGATGTACTAGCTATGCTGAAAGGTTCACAACCTGTACCTGCATAGCTCTAGCTAATGTTGGCAAACAGATTAAATGGATGACATAGCAAATAGGATGTCTGAAATGGTATTGGATGATGCAGGTGTGATGCTGATATCAGTGTCCTCTAAGACCACCTCCCTTCCTTCACAGCAGTCCCATCAACTTCCTTATGTCACACTGCAAACTGATGGGCAAAACTTCTCTGCAGCCATTGCAGAGGATGACAACAACAATGATAGCTCAAATGTCCCTATCTGCCATCCAGCTCCATTCCTCAAGTTTATTCAATGTCCTCACCAGGTCAATATCACAACAGAAAGTGACAAGAAACCTCATTCCCAATTCCGATTTCCTGATGTGGCAACTATCAATCCAGCTTCTAACAAGCAGCTGCAAACCTTCAACATAAATCTGCTATCTATGCCTGGAAGGACCAGGGTCTGGTCTGTGATGTCCAGCAAGTAATTCATTTTATTGACATAGTATACATGACAATATAGAAACCTTAACTTTCACAGGTGAAGTGAAAATATACTTTCACTCACATTGGAAGCTGACCACACTTTACCCCAGCCTTTAATGAATTGGAATATGATGATCTCCTGGACACCATTGGTTGTGGGTACCTTAGAGACTATGAAGTTATCATGTGTAACTCCATAAAGGATAGCATTTAATGTGGATATGCTGTCCCTTGTGAAAACCTCATGAGTCACTGCTATAACAAAGCACCACTCTCCTCACCTCACTGGTCTTATGAGGTGCCATTTTACAAGATCACAAGGTCTAGGCCAAACACCAGACAGAAGCATTTCATGCAGCAAATATTGAAGTGCTACCTTAGCATAGTGGCCACAATAGGAGAATTAAGAGATCTCTGGCCACTGCCCAATCAGTCAGGCCCAATTCAACACATCTGCCCACTCATTGATGGTTGAGTCTGTTTCCAGTGCAATTTTGCCTTAAGCGAAGACACTGGAGAGACTCTCTTTTGAAGACATTGGTGGCAGCATCCAGGCAACAAGACCAAGCCAGGGAAGAAAAAGCTAGTTAGCTCAAAAAATGCATCCTATAACCTGTCTTGAGTCTGAAACAACTCCAGAACTTTAAGCCCTAGCCATTGGAGGAGATGTGTTGGAAAATCCAGTATACCTAAGTGGAACTGCCCTTTCTGATCTTGATATAAAGTTATGGCAGAGGAATGGGTAATCAGCCATTGAGTCTGATGAATAGGGTTGAGACTAATGACTGCAGGCCAAAGGCATTTATTGTAGATGAGAGCCATGGTCTCTAGGGGAATGCAGAACTTTTACTTGGGTTGTACAGTCTGGGGAAGAAGATGTGGGTGATGTTGCATTGACCAACTTTTCCCAGAGGCATGTTGGGAATTTTGTAAAGTGGAACCCCTACAACATTCTGGTAAAGATGAGTCTGTCAGAATACTGAATGTTTGATAGAAGTCTTCCCACCTGGGGGTAAGATGGGGTGCATTTTAAATGGTTATCTTCTGTCAGGCTATCGTGAAATGATGCCAAGGGGAAAATGGACATGGACAATCTGAACAATGTCTCTGTGCAGTTGATATTGAGACATAGGAGGGGCAAGCACTCCTTGTTTGGCATTTATGAATATTTGAGCTGCCATATCATCCCATTGGAGGCATCCAGCAAGTACAAAATAAAGAAAATCCTTCATGTCTTCTGGTGTGGGCGGATTCACTCAGAGAAACTGTCATATACCTGATCCAACCACCCTAATATCCGCTCCACTTTCCGACCCCCTCCGCTCCATTCATCATCCGCTCTGCCCAATCATCATTTGTATCTGCTCTGCTTGACCGGTCCCCTCCCATAACATCTCCATTCAACTAGACCTCTTTCCCCTTTTAGATATATGCTTTCCCTTTCGGTACTTAGACCTTTACTTCCAGATCACCGGTAATTCCTATTACCGCTCAATCACTGATCCGACGCGTACATATTGATATCCTTGGTACATAGCTTTACTACATAGTTATCCTGGTCACTGCCTCATACATAGAAGTATATAACATATCATGTACTTAGATATTTTCCCTTAGTCTTAATATTACTTGTCTTCTCGCAGTTACCTCTTGTGGGAATTCTCAGTAGGACCTTGCCTCCTCTGGACACAAGTCTCAACTTGTTGTCACCTCCAACCCTCCGACCCTCCGCTCTGACTTAGAGCTGTGCTCTAAGTCTTTCCCTTGTTACCCGCCCCTATCAATATTCTCCTATCACCCCTTTTCCTATCCTCTACATTATCCTCCGCCATCTCCGCTCCTATCAAATATCCCCCTGGTTTCTACCCACCCTCCGCATCGTTCCCCACCTTCTCCGCTCCACTCCTAGTCGGTCTGCCGCTAGCAGCTCTTACTTCCTGACCCTCAAAGCGGACCTAAGCGGTCCACTCGTCCTATTGTCGGACAACGTCGGATCCACTCCAAATTCGGGGCACATACTCGGCTAAGGGCGCAGCGCAAGAGCTGAAGCCAAGCCCCGACCCCTCTGCCTCTTGAGCTGGCACGGTACCTAACAGAAACCTGAATGCCACATAAATTCTCATCAGAGGGTTGCATGTGGGAGTAGTGATGTATGCTAGCCTAAGCCGATATTCTGAACTCAGGCTGTTGAAGTCTAGGAAAATTGGTCATAGTAAGGGGACCATTTTATCCCTTGCTATGACAAAGCTGTCATTGACAAGGTATTGACAGGTGTTACTTGACTGTGAGAGATGTTGTAGACCTTGCTGAACCTTCCCAGCACCTTGACTAATGTTTGGACATCAATAGCTCTTCATTACATTGCTATCATCCAATAACAAACTCACAATAAAAATATGTATTTCCATCCGACTCAGAACCATTGAATCAATGCAGAGCATTAATCATGGCAGATTCCAACATGAATATAAGATGCATTAGAAAGGATAGACGTGAGATTGAAGAGTTCAGTCATTAGGCTTCATTCATCAATCACACACCTGAGTACAGAAATAAGAGTGGATCTTTGCTCTTTTCAGACAACTACTGAGGCATGGCTCATTTGTGTTGAGGATGATCAGACCACACCGGAACATCATGCCACAGCAAGCTTTGTGCAGGAGCGTTATGTGGGTGATAGGTACAGACTGCTATGGGCCAAAATTGATTCTATATTTGGTACGGTGCAGTGTTAAACATTGTATTCTGAATGTGCTGACCAATGTTTGCTTTGTGCTGACCACTCATGTAGTGCAAACGAGCCAATTTAGGTCCTGTTCATGGTAAGTGACTCAACTGGTGATTGATTAATCTCTAAATTTACATGCATGTTCCAGTCAAACTATGCAATAAAGGATAGAGATTCTGGAAAACTCAGATGCTGATGATAGCAGTTCTTCTGGTGAAGGATTTACAATTTCATAATGCACAAAAATATATTTTGAAACATTTGGACAGGTTAGGAATATGTAATATATGCTAGTTTCTGTGCAGTAAAAGAGTAAACAGGCTTTTGTTCTGAGTCTCAAAATATCCCACCTTTAAACTCACTATCCCTCAAGGAGAAGAAGAGCTTTGTATCCATGCCATAATCAAAAAAACATTGCAGATGACTTCAGGCCCAAGCCCCTTCAACCCTAACCTCAAGTCTTCACCAATGGAACACACTTATTGAAGCCCGAAAATCCAAGCATGAGATGTTGTTATCACAACCCTCCAACAGCATAAAGGAATAGGTCAAGAAAAGGTTCCAAGATGCTGTCAATTTCATCATACCCACCCAATGGTATGGAACAAGGTTCTTCATGTGCTATTATTTGAAACAAAGGAGGTTTCATAGAGAGCTCGACTATGACGATGTGAAGAAGGAATTCAAGAGATCCTCTGCTTATTCAAGCACAGTATCCTCTTCAAACTCCTTTTCAATGTTGTATCCCCTTCCATTCCCCACCCTATAACTATCTTCAAATTCAACTGGCAGCCTTATGGTTGGACACCTAATAAGTACAAATATATAGACTACAAACTTTGCAAAAATCATTTGTTGAGGTTGCAGCATGTAAGAGTTACCACTGCCCAAGCCAGAGGAATTCTATGGCATCTATATAAACAAGAGCTGGCCAGCAAGATACCTAATGGACCTTCAGTCAACATCCTCTATTTTACAGATACATCTCAACACAATCCCACACCTATCTTCTCAATACCCTCAGTAAGCATGAGATTGAGATACAATGTGGGGTATATTATGTTGATACAGGTATACCTTTTTCCCACTCCTTTGATGTATTCATATTATCACATCATCCACAGATATACATGCTTAAACTACTATATTAGCATGGTGGCCCAGTCCTCAGTTGTGGGATTCATAGAGTTTGGATATGAGATACTAGACCCTGTCCTATAAACAAATGTTCCAGGGTAGGCTGGAAAAAATACACACTGAAGCTGCATCCTTGCTTACCACTAAGAAGTGGAGGTCAGACCTGAAGTACTGCATATAAGAATCAGAGCAAGAAAATTTATAGCTGTATCAACACAGAATGTCACCACTTGTTTGACTGAATCATCATATATATACCAACAGTAATTGCATCACTAAGCTGGGCTTGCAATCAATCTATATATCAACAGCCACTGACACATCCCATATATTTCCTCAGCAATAGTTTGCATAGTATTAATGATGTTCATTGTATTTACTATATATGGTCTCATTAGTGTAAAAAGTCCAACTCTGATGTTCGGCACATGTAAAGGCAACCTTGACATTCAACACTCATTAGCTGCCCTTTAAAGACCCTTTTCTTATAATTCAAGGAAGATGTCTGTCTCCTGGTCAGAAAAATATGCACACTATGACTTCAGAGCGCTGCATAACATGTTATTGATAAGGGGCAATAGGCTTCCTGTGGAGAAATATTCATGAACAGACCCTTGAGATTTATGTCCATAATACTTAACTATTGTAGTATCTTCTCTTATATGTCTAGCGCACTCCCTTCATATTTCTATTTGAATTGCAATGGCATCTGAAAACTTGCTGGTGCACAATCATGATGTGACCACAGGCTACAGTGGCTAGTGTTTGGATTATTCTGACCCTCACTGGCAGGACCTCATATACAGCAGTTGTCCAGGTTTTAACTCTCAATTTCCAGTAGAACCCGAATTCCAGCTAGGCTCTGCCTCTCAGGCTGCTAATGCAGCTACCTATCACTATAATAATTCTCATTTACAGGATCTCCCAGGTGGTAGCTTACACCAGCCTTTGGCATCTAATATCCTAATGTCAGACACAGCTTCTGACAGCTTCCAGCTATCCCACTCAGAGGAGCTGCTGCAGGTGGGAGCTAGCACTAGCCTCCTGGTTCTGGAATAGCTGTGCCCATTGTGCCTTATATATATCAGAGTTCTAGCTTGCAGATGCCTCCAGGTTATGGCCAGTACCAGTCTCTGTTTTCTGTAACACTTGTACTCAATTTAGCTTCCCACAATGATTTCAACCCCCACCTGCAGAAACACATGGGTGACAGCAACCCAAGCTTACAGTTTGGGCTACAGTTCCCTACCTGTGAATACATATCCCTCAGGCCTTAAGTTCATACAGTCCACACCAAATGCCTTTCAACAACATGACACAGCTTTTTACTAAAAGTCAGTCATGTATGATGATACACAGGATGTTTGCTTTGGATAGTCAGTATTGTGGATTGGGAAGTTGATTTGCTGATGACCTCCTCCTACTTCATCCTACCATCCTCCAGCTTGAAGTCTAGCACTTCCTGCTTGATCCTGAATTGTCCCTCATCTTGGGCAGGATACAGAAACTATCACTTGCCTCCCTCTTGATGACTAGGCAAAGGATGGAGGTTAGGGATGGGAGTAAGGATGACAGTACAGAAGGGGGTGGGGGTGACAGCACAGGTGGGGTAATATACCCACCTCATAATTACATTAGGGAAAGTGAGCAAAGAAAGAGAGGGAATTACTTGATGGTGCAGCAGGGGAGGACTGTCTCACCTATGGGGTGCAATTAGTGAGTGAAATGATGCAGATGAACTGACAACTTGCTACTTCCTGTGCCTACCCCACAGCTCTCAATGGTTCTCTCATTCTAAATGTTTGGCTTTCAAAATTTGCACCATGGTTTGGTTGGTTGGGGGTGGGAAGAGGATGGGGAGTGTGGGGAAGTGTGACATCTGGAGACAAGAGTAAGTAAGGAAGAGAGATTAATAAGTAGGGTTTATTCCAATTCATTGTGGGCAAAGTTCAGAGTCCACAAGTGGACACACCATTGTCCTCCATTATCCTATGTCATTTGCTTGTCATCTACTGGTGTTATAGGATTATCAGAAATCATTGACATCAAGTAGGCTATGAAGACAGAACTTTCCTAATTCATGTTGGGAATTCAGCACTTCTCAAAAGAGCCACTACTGTCAGGACACCCCCCCCCCCCCCCCAAGTGAAATCCTTATTCATCCCAACTTGTACTCAATGCCCACCCTTCAATCTCTCTCCAGAACTAGGCTCCTAGTAGTAGTAGGGGGGTCCTTGACACACCTGGAGGGCAGGCCTATCTGCAGGCTCCTGAATTTGAACAGAAGGCTAATGCAAGATTCAGATGAGGCTATGGTTGCTTTCATTAATACTATGTCACATCTGCTACAAACCAGAAGTCCTAACTAGTCTGCATAGTCACTCCCCCAGATATTCCAGCTGTACAGTTTAAGGAGGGTCACACTTGCATCCAACCTGTTCCAGGGATGGTTGAAATGCAAGAAGGAGTACCTTATGTAGCTTTGGTCAATGGCAATAATGCCAAGGCTGTAATGGTGGGTTGTTTTCAAATGCTACACTCCCTTTACCAGTATCCAGAGGGGAAACCTATCTGGGCATTTGTCAAGAAGCTTCAAAATCAGATATGGGGGAGAGCAGCAAGTACTAGTGAAGAGTCCAAGGTTTCTCCTATATATTCCTTTCTAGGACTAAATTCAAACAACTAATCAAGAGTTCAAGGTTTCTCCTATTTATTGTTTTTTAAAAATGAAGCCAAACAACTAATTTAGGAAGGTCAAAGAAGGATCTTCTAAGGGGTCCTACAGTCTTGCATCTACCCTTATAAAGGGAAATGGATGTAGGATTCTGTGTCCAGCCCTCTAAGTATCTACCCCAGAGGCCAAGGAACATATTTCCAACATCCTTGTCACTCTTCACAATTCATATTGACTCATAGTCCCCTTGAGCATTTCAAAAGAAGAGTGGGAAGTGTTCAAACATATTATGATGGAAAATAATGTGTTTTCATTTGGCAGACTTGAGCTGGGAGCAGTTGGTTGCCAGATGAACATCTCTGAGTGTTTGAGTGGTGAAGAACTAGTAAAGGCTATAGGAGACCTTCATGCTAAGGATAACCCATTAACATTTACCTTGGTAACTATATTGCTGCACATACCACCTGGTAAGATTTTGTGAACTTATATTCCTCTATACTAATCTTGGAACTCTTGGCAGGTAGTAATCCTGGGGCCTTTGCATTAGGCAGATTTGGCCTATATGTGTAGCCTTTGGGGATGCTAGTGGTGTTCCTTGTGTTTAAAGGAAATAATTTTCTTTTAGGATTTGCTCCTAAAATTCTAAACAATCCTACAGGGATTTACACTGACATTGACAACTATGACAGAATAAGTGTCACTAATGAGGTCATTACTAACTGGAACCTTTCTGGTCTGGTTAATAATGTTGTTTATATAAGCTACATCCAAAAAGGTTCACTGAGATGCACTATTCAAGGAGTTTCTACTGATGTTTATTTAACAAGTTCCTGCAGAGGCACCATCCAGCAGGCTTTTGCTCCTGGGTCACTATATTTTGGCAATCAAACTAGGATGGAGACTACCAAAGCCAGAGATTACAGTTACCTTAACTATCTCCAACATGGAAGACTCACACTTAGGCCATCATTTGAGAACTATGTTGCACTAGAGCTTGCTTGCATGGTGTGGAATGGCAAAGTCAAGGTCAGAATGGATCTGGGTTATCTCTTAGCAACTGTCCAGGACCCTAATAGAACCAGGCAAATATGTCCTCCAATTTATCCCATTGCACAAGCTAAACAGCTCTGGTACAATCATATAAGATATCTTCATATGCAATCAGTTGTTTTTGGGTATTCAATCAACTTGGTGAAGGAGGACTTACAGTGTTTCTGTAACTCTTCTCAGGCAGTGAATGGTCCATCTTAAACCCTACCCAGTACCTAACCACCAATTGGAGAAAAAAGGAAAAGAGAGGTCGAGGCCTATAAATATGATGAGGGGGAGGAGCTGGAGGTAGAGGCAGAGGCAGAGGCAGATAATGACCAGAACTGGAGGGATGAGGATAATAACTGTGAGGACCAGAGACCAGTGAAACAGCTCACCAATGAACCATAGAGGGAGAAGCCTCTGATTGAAAGGAAGTTAGTGTGTGGCAAATGATGATGTAGTGGAATACCTGGTAAAGTGGAAGCATTACAATGATGGACAGAACTTATGGGTCTCTGAATATTCTGCATACATGTCACATTACCTTCTTATCCATCCGATAATTTACACCTCATCAGTAATTGACAACAAGCTATTGACAAATATTGGGTTGCCTTAGCAGAACCCAACTGAGTCCATCATTCTGGACTCAAGCTCTCCAAAACAGGGTAGCAATACAAATATTTATATGCTTTTATTGCTGAGGAAAGTATGCATCACCATGCATCAGCTGTGGAGGATGCCATCAAAATTCTTGCCATCAGCCAGTCCCTTCAACCTGTTAATAGTTAAAATGGATTGGAGGTCATCCAATCTCAAGTTCTCAAAAATGATGAATTACAAACTATAAGCAGGAGGAAATGGAACACTGCCAATGCCCATGTCATGATCGACCAGATCACACATTGGACCAGGGTGTTAGAGACTGTGCTCAGATGGAGAAGTGGAGGGGTCAGGGCTTGGCTTCAGCTCTTGTGCTGTGCCCTTAGCCGAGTATGTGCCCCGAATTTGGAGTGGGTCCAATGATATCTGACAATAGGACAGGCAGACCGCTTTGGTCCGCTTTGTAGGTCTCGAGGTAAATGCCACTAGCGGTAATCCAACTAGAAGTGGAGGAAGTGTGTCGGGACAGAGGGAAGTAAGGAAATTGGTTTTAGTTGGGTCAGAGAAGTAAGAGCAAGTACTTAGAGCGTGGCTCTAAGTTGGAGCAGAGGGTTGGAGGTGACAACAAGGTAAACTTGTGTCCGGAGAGAGAGCAAAGTCCTATGGAGAATTCCCACTAGTAGAGACTGTGGGAAGACAAGTAATATTAAGACTGAGGAGTAGCTAAGTACAGGATATGTTTTTATATACTTCTATGTAGGAGGCAGTGACTAGTAGTCCTTGGTATGAGGCTATGTACTGAGCATAATTTGTAAGTATACACAGGTGAAAAACATAAGTCGGGGTGGATATCAATATGTACATGTTGGATCAGTTAGTCGAGCGGTTATAGAGAGTACCAGTGATCCAGGAAGTAAGTGTTATGTGCAAATAGGGAAAGTATATACCTAAATGGGGAAGGAGTTTACAGTAGAGTGGAAATGATGCAGAAGGTAACTGACGAGGCAGTCAAGTGGAGGGCGGACGGAGCAGAGGTGGTAGGAAAGTGGGGAAAGCATGAGGTCGGGCAGAGCAGATACCAATATTGTCAGAGTGGTCAGATCAGGTATATGACAGGACAATAATGTCAAGTTGATATATCACATGACATGACTTGTCACAAACTTGCCTTAAGGGTGTCATGCAATTGTTCTACCAGCATCCAGTCTTTCTCACCCAGCTCAAACTCACCCAACCCAAGCTTTCACTGATCCGTCATTGCGTCAATTGCTTTTCTATCCTGGAGAGCAAAATCCAACATGTTGAACGTAGAATTCCATTGTGTTGACACATTGCGAGGCATAATTCACACCACTAGCTTCTGTTCTGCAATGGTCCACTTCCACTCAGGCAAGAGAAGAGTTGAGGAGTGCATGAGTCTGTATGACAGCTTGCGAAGCTTTGGGGACAAGTTAGCAAGTGACAGGTGCACTTTTGCCAGGCTTACTTTGACTGGAACAAGTTTAACAGGCTGTATGTTTTTCTCTTGTACCTCTCTCTTACCATCTGGCAATTCTTCCATCTCATTCTTCCAACCTTGCATGTTATCAGCATCATTGGCATCAGGGTCACCTTCCTCATTTGCAGCAATTGTGCCCTCGTCCAGCTCCTCCTCATCGTTAGCATCTTTGTTTGGTACATCTTTGTTTGGTATGTCAAACTGTTTCAGCAAGCTCTTTGCGACAAGGCAGGAAGCACCATGTTCAAGCTGACTCTCCTCCAAAATGTGCAACAAGGTCTGTAAGCTCAGCAGTCATTGTATCATTGTTGGACACATTGTCGACAGTGATACTGAGTACCTGGGGCAGGCAAGAATAAATTGTAAGTCTTCAAATGAATGTAGTTCAAGTACCTTGTCTGATATTCCAAAGTCTGACAGAATTTTTGTGAACACTTCAGCTAGATTCAATCCAGTGTGTGACTAGTCATAGTATATTAATGCACTGTTGATTCTTGTACCAGTTACATTTGTTTTACTCACTTTTGCAACCTCAATGATATCAAGTAACATTGTGAATGGTTGTCCTTCATGCTCAAGGTGCACAGAGACCGCAACAAATGCTCTATGGTTGGGTGCAGTCCATGCATCAGTAGCGAAGTTCAGTTCACCTTCATATGACTGCAGCATGTGTGCAATCTGTTTGCAAACATTAGCAAACATGAGCTTTGCATCACAAGATATAGTTGAAAGAGATGGTAGGTGATATTCTGGTCTCCCAGTCTTCATAAGGGTTTGGAATCCTCAATTGCTAACAGTTTCAAATGGTCACAAGCTTTCAGAAACCCATCACACAATTTCTGCACTGTTTGCATGTGAGTGGCACTGTTCAGGAAAAGAGACATACTGTTCCACTTGCCATGTCTCAGCCTTTGTGTGTTGATGGTGTGAGTAAGTCACTTTACCCATTCCTTTGCACTGAAATGATACTGTGATTGAACCTGTTTGCAGGATATCATTGACTACACTGTGTTGAGCAGCATTTGCCGTCTTTGCTTCACATGCAGACTCCAGGGTGACCTCCCCTCAGCAGCTTCTGGTGTGTTTCATCATATTGCTGGTGGACTTCACATCACTCTTGTCAAGAAAACAACAAAGATGATGCCAGCAGCCTTTTGCAGAGCATTTAAAGACATGGCAATGTTGTCCATCAACATACTCGATGTCTGGAGTAGGATGGAAAAAATGTATAGATAGGCGAGTTCCATTCCTTCATGAGTCAGTCTACTTGCTAATAATTAGCTGCAGGTCATTTAGTACATATAGCCAATACGCACTGAGCTCCACATCAGATGTTTCATCTTCTCAGATGACTGTGTGTTATGAACCTCAATGATTTCAGCATCACTATGGGAGGCTGCTTCTTCAGCTTCGGTCTGTATTGATGTGCATTTGCTTGGTAAGTGAGAAGTACTGGCTGTTGGTGACATTGAGGGTGACAATGTTGCATTATTTATAGTGGTTTTGACCTTGTTGGTCTGTGGTTTCTTTGACTTTGATGGGGCTGCACCCTTGAAGCTGACCTTCCACTTTAGCTGTGAAGTAGTCTTGGAGATGGCCTGGGCTGCCTTCTGTGCGAGTTTTGGGATGCATTTACCAAACATGGGGAGTGGTGACCAAGATCTTGGACTGTGATTAGGTGCAATGGGGAGTAGTGACCAAGATCTTGGACTATGATTAGGTGCAATTGAAATTAAGGTTTTTATGTACTATATAGTTCCTACATTACGTAATTATGATAAGGGTATTGTGCTCTCATGGATGGGTGGTGGGTATGGTATGCCTCTACCCATACCCCTACCCTTCAGTACCCTTACCTGTGACCTGTGCGGGTTACCCATACCCATGCTGATGCTTAACAACAACTACAGTGACTACATAGCACTATGTAGCTGTCACTGGGACTACACCAATATTTGTTTTTTCCTGATGCCCATTAAGAATCACATGCCAGCATGACACATCTGTGATGGAATCTTCGAAAAAGTTGTATAAGAGAACCTGACTGAAGTCAGTTATCTATGAGGCAGTAAAGGTCAGCATTCTCACATCATTGAACTCAAGGCCTTTACTCTCATAGAGCATCCTGGGCAGACACATGAACATAAAGATCTTGGAGCACAAGCAGGGATGATTAACATAATGATTCTGATGTTGCCTACTTGTTCTCACAACTTCTGTGAACATCATGATGGTACCAGCAAGGCAATGACCAGGATTAAGAACCTCTGACATCAGTAAACCGGTGAGACTTAGATATTAGTAGATTTTGTAGTATTTTGTAGGCCCAATGCTTCTTTCCTGTACATTACAATACAAAGTAATCTAAAGCAATCTTGTCATATACCGGATCCGAGCACCTCCAATACCACCTGTGAACATCCCTATCACTAGTCCGACCCCCTGTTTCCCCATCCGCTCCATCCCTCCTTCTCCGACAATGCACAAAGTGCATTTCAGCAGGACTAGCCCTGCTACCTCCGCCCGACTCTATTCTGCTCCTCCGACACTACCCCTATTTTCTCCGACACTATATCCCATACCTCCGGATCCGGAATTCCGGATTCTCCCCCATGAAAGTCCAGTTCTCTGTCCTGTTCCACCCGGTGCTCCACTTTCATCTCCAGACTTACACCTATCTCCTTTTAGAACACTGCTCTCCGGTTACCAGTTGTACACCTTTCCGCTTTGCTTACTGATCCATCCATTCTTACTTCATTTCCGACTTCACTGCTTTGATCTGTTATACTTAGTAATAGACTTTCCACATGCTTCATACATAGCCCTTACCTTTGCTGACTGATTTACTTACATGATACCTACAGTATATAAACCCCTGTAATACTCCGGAACTCCTCAGTTCGAATATCATCTTAGTTCTGCTCATTCCTGCAATCTCCGGACTTGAGTCTCATCTCTTGTCCACCTCCGAGTCTTAGGGGTTAAACCTTAGGACTACTTCTCCGGCTCTACCTTAGGGTAGTCTAACCTCTGTTCAGTTTCTACTCCGGACTTCCATAGTAGCCTTACTCCATCCCAGTATAAACCTCCCGGAGTTCCGCCAAACTCCACTGACACTAAGTCCTCTGGAACTCCCCAGACTTCTGTCAGACTTCCCCTCTGTCCCCCGGAAATTAAAGGGCACGTACTCGGGTAAGGGGCGCAGTGCACGAGCTGAAGCCGAAGCCCTTTGAGTAACCTCTCCCTTGAGCACGACCTTAACAAATCTAAAGCAATGTAATCACGCCAATTCATGCTCAGTTCAGACTTAGATATTGCTTTACATTACTTTATATTACTTTATATTGTTTTATAATGACATGTATAGGAAAGAGCATTTCAGCATACAAAATATGGGAATATTGGTGGCTCACCAGTTTACTGATGGAGTGAGGTTGAACTTGAAATTGAAGGGATAACGAAGGGAATTAATATATTGATGGTGTTAAGACCATGCTCAGGGGTAAAGCGGAGTCTGAGGGGCTTGGCTTCAGCTCGTATGCTGTGCCCCTTACCCAAGTATGTACCCCTAATTTCAGAGTGTAGTCCGACACGAGTTCTATGAGTTCTGACAGGACGTCGGAACAGGGGTCCTCTGAAGGAGGACTGACGAACTACTAGGTGAGCGTGGGAAAGTCGGGCAGGGGTTGTTCCTCCCGACAGGAGGGAGGTGGGAGACTACTGTGGTCGGAACCAATAGTAGAAGCAGAGTGGAAGGGACTGCTTGGACAAAGTCCGAAGCAGAGCAAAACGGAGGGGACGGATGCAAGAGTGTGGGGTTTAGTTCCGACACATGGGAAGTTGGACGAGCGGAGGAACGGGGGAACGGGGGAATGGGGGAACGGGGGAACGGAGGAGCGGAGGATTGGAGGATCGGATGGTGGCTGACCTAGGGAGTCAATCTCCTAGGCCGGCTAACAGGAGTTGACTAGGATCAGGCCCAAGTCAAAGAACAGAAGAGCAGGGCTTAGAAAAGGTAATATTCAGACTGAGTATCTACAGACAAATGTACATATGTTTATATACTCTAAGTGATGAGCATAGCATAGCAGAGGGCTATGTGCTGAGTGTACAGGACTGCAATAGGATGACTGAGACATATGAGAATAAGGCTCGGGGAACAGTATGTATGCGATGGATCAGAATTGCTAGGGTATAGGGATTACCGGTGATCCGAAAAGCGGAACTATGATACTAAACGGGGATAGGACCAGTTGAGTGGTTCCTAGTCTAGGAGTGGACCAGTGAGGCGGTTGGACGGACTAATAGTCAGGTGGGACAAGATGAGCGGAACTGAGCGGGTCGGAAAAGCGGAGGGAGTAGGATCAGGCAGACCGATAGGGTGGAGGAGCGGAACCCCAGATAGGGTCGGATGGAAGGGGTATGGTGTCGGAGGACATAGGGGTAGTATCAGAAGAGCGGAACGGGGTCAGGCAGAGGTAGTGGGGCTAATCCTGCTGAGATGCACTTTGTGCATTGTCAGGGAAGGAGGAATGGAGCGGACAGGGAAACAGGGGGTCGGACCAGGGGTGGGGATGTTCACAGGTGGTATTGGAGGTGCTTGGATCCAGTATATGACAGATGGCGGAGGAACAATGTCTGCAGTGGCAACCTCGATAACAGCAATATATACATTACAATACTTAGATCAATTCTTGTGAGGCTTTTGAGTTCACCACAACCCACAGACTCAGTAAAATGATGGGATTTTGAATCAATCCAATACAGGCTTTTTTGGTTGAATTATTGTCCTGTTGGGGTGTACTGCCCTATGTAGGACATTGCTATCTAGGAAAGGGGGACATCCGTCCCCCCCACCACAGCTCCAACTCTGAAAATGCCCCGGTGAGGGTTGACCTCATTGGTGCACCATTCCCGCTGGCCATTTTAGATGTACGAGTCTTCCAATTCGTGGGACTGTGATAGTACATTGCATGCTTAGGTGGTCACTGGTCCTGGGCAAGCACTGTGGCTTGTTACATGTACTCGGAGCACCAAGGTGCTCATTGTACGAGGGGAATGATGGAAAGCAGAAATAGAAGTGTGAAGAACAGAGGCCAGCATCTACCGAGGGCTTGATTAGGGGCACTCAAAGTTAAAATGCCCAATGCCCAATGCCCAACCTCGTGACCAAAATGAGTATACCTAGAATAAATAGAAGTAAATACTGAGTAAAGTCACCCAAGCCTACATGATGAGATAAGCTACTTACCTAAACCTTGTTGCACAAAGTGCCGAAACCTTCACCAAATGTCTCCCCCTAATCCTCAGCATTTCTAAACCTTTTCATACTCTTCTTGTACCTAAACCTCACTGTTCCTAAACCTTTTCATACTCTTCTCTTATCTAAACCTTGCTGTTCCTAGCCCTCACCACAACCTTGTCATATATTTTATTGTAGCAACATGTAGCTGCATGTTTATTTTTTCCAATTTCATTGGAATTTCACAAAGAAAAATTATGTCTGAGCCTCAAAAACAACTCAAATAGTCTGCTGAAGGTTAGGAAAGGGTTAGGAATAAAAAGTGAAAGGTCTCCTAAGGCACACAAAGGTTTAGGAACAGTGAGGTTTAGGTAAGAGAAGAGTATGAAAAGGTTTAGGAACAGCAAGGTTTAGGTACAAGAAGAGTATGAAAAGGTTTAGAAATGCTGAGGATTAGGGGGAGACGTTTGGCGAAGGTTTCGGCGCTTCGTGCAACAAGTTTTAGGTAAGTAGCTTATCTCATCATGTAGGCTTGAGTGACTTTACTCGGTATTTACTTCTATTTATTCTAGGTATACTCATTTTGGTCACGAGGTTGGGCATTGGGCATTGGGCATTTTAACTTTGAGCGCCCCTATTGAAGAAGTTGCCTTAATGATCTGTAATGGTAGTTGCCGTCCTCATGCTATATCTCTCTTCTTCCTCCGACCGAATTCCATTCGAGATGTTTTGCATCTCGCTTTCCCGTCGTCGGCAAGTGGGGTAGGGAGCTTAATAACATTCTGGATTGACTGACTTGACTGACATTTGCTTGGATGCTGTCCAATACAGGCTTAGAGCAGTGTGATCATTATTAGAGTGATGTGATTGGCGGCATCTTGAAGACGATGAGGCACTATGAGGCGATACAGTCGTAGTCCATGTTTGACCTGTTCCTTGAGAGCACAAAATGAGATGATGAAAGGAAGGGAAATCAGCGTGATTTTAGCTATGTGCGCACTCGAAATCCGAGGGAGGGTGAGGGTGAAAGGCTCTGGATATTATTATAATATTAACGTATGCGAGAATAGAAACCGGAACGGCAGGGGCGAATCTGAATGTGTATAGGCCAGGCTGGCGTCAACACATTATTGGGTAGGGGCAGCTGGAGACCAGATATATCCAAGAAGTGACGACAATCACAGAAGCTTGCATGTAGATACATGAGCAGAAGCGGTATTTCACAAGTGGGAGAGGTTCAATAAAGCGCAGGCATCCTAAGCTAACGGTGACCGCTATTTCCTCGTAGTCGTACAGTACAACCATCTCGTTGTAAAATCAAAGGGCAATCAAAGACCAAAACCTAAGTCTCACTAGCTTCTTCGTCGTCGGCTTTCCCTGAAGCATGATCAGTAGGATCATCCCTCTTGAGCCAGATGCCTGGGTGCATGAAATTGAGAGTGTAAATAGCGAGAGTGATCGGGGCACCATCTAGCCAGTCTGTCGGTAATAGAGCGTTATCAGCGTATTCCTAGCGAAGACAGTGATAACGGACCGAAGTAACGCTGCGTCGTAATCACTGGCCCAAACCATCCATCGGCGAGCTCCACAGTACGGTACACGGATCTAAAGACAGATTAAGCATATCAACACTGCTGATAATAAGATGCATGAACGCTAACCGAATGAAGATGCAGGGGGTGCAGAATCCCACTCCAAAAAGCATAAGTCGTAAGTTCTTGCTCATAGAACGTGAACCTTTCTCCCATATGCAATTGTCAACGTGACGGAAGGGTGCATTATATTTAAAACGCAAGAGAAACTCGGCCGACAAAGTAACGTAGACCACTATAGCACCTAGAGAGCAAAGGAAAAGAACGTCAGTGAGAAAAGTGAGGGCCCACCGTCACGCACAAAGCTGGGCAGCAATTCCTCCTAGCATAATGTTCCCGCCCTGGCTCTATGAAATGAATGTCACGCGTGATACTGGATGATGTACACACCTTCGTAGGACTTGTCCCCCTATCAACGGCGCGCGCAGCGGATGCGCCTCCGATAGCTTGTACGACCAAGCAAACAACATCCTATGAATCGGGAGATATGAAGGATTAACACAACTTGAATGTACGATACTAACAAAGGAGCAAAAAAGGATGGTATCTGCGCGAGATCATTAACTTAAAAACCAATACATAAGAGTAACACCAACACATCTTTGGGGCCAGACGACTGAACTGGGGTCCAACTTGTGTGATTATCATGCCAAGAATGATAAAGTTCGCTGCGACTAGTAGGGTAGGTGCTAATATCGTGCCGACGAGTCTGCAGTGAAAAACACCTGTGTTTATGGGAGCGATCCATTCTGCACAAATACTCACTGTATCTCATAAGGCATCAAAAGCTCGGGGTTTTGGCTCGACCATAACCTGGCACTCCATCCAAGTATTTCCATGACGCCCGCAAAGCTTGCTGTGGGGATCATCCACCATAGTCTATACTTCAGTGCCTGGCTCATGTGGAGGACTGACGATGTCAAGTCATGACTGTACACCTTCAACAGTAGAAATTCATACCAGTTGAAATACTGTACAACACCACGAACTGAAGAAAAATCTGAAATGGATGTGAAACTTCCGAACAACACAACTCACAAGGACACAGATCCACTCCGTAGGGACATATAAGTACGGACCAACAATATCTTGTGCTGTTGACCACACACTTGTTCATAAACGTGACGGAAAGAACATATCGTGCCACTCACGAATCGCATCAGACACAGAGTCGGTAGTCATTGTGACAGAAGAATTCGCCCGCAGTTAGTGGGCGTTGAACAGTGGGAGGCGAAGCCAGTATTTCAACTGATCCAGGTCAGACTAATCGCGTTGCTCCGAGATCATCCGTAAGTTCACCGTAAATTTCTTCTTGACAGCGAGAATGTTATGTGGGTCTTCTGCTCTGACCCCACTGAATGGGTGATTTGATAACAAACTTACAAGGTGCCGATGATTATCCGGGTGAGTTAACCATATGAAGGGTACACGATACCGGGTGAAGATGTCCTTTTTTCCGGTTTCACCATCTCCTTAAATGGCCTTCTTGCGTAGCACTCCGCGTCACATCGTTGCCTCTCGGCTTTCCAGCGTGCGCCTCAAGAAGGTCACTGGCGAACTCTACCGCAACCTGGAGAATATAGACCTGTGTGACTAGGCTGCTCGGCCTGGGCAGCAACAGTCGCAAGGTATCCATCAGCCATGGAGATCTTATTCGTCACATATCAATTAGCAATTGGCAAAACATAATGTGACACATACTATATTCAGGAGTGTTGTCAACGGCACTTTGGAGCATCGTATCAACCGGGTGGAGGTGATGATTAGTTAACGCAAAGAGACATTTTAATGATCCCAAAGGCTGATGTGGGTGCTGTGATGCGATTGAAAATCATGAAGCGTGACTTCATTTTGATCACCGAAGACTGATCATAACAAGCACGCACAAGGTCAAAGCCTATTTCAGCGTAGTTAGCATATTTTTACAAACGAATGGAATAAGGACGCTGGTCGTAACTCGTGATGGAAGAGATTTAGCTAAACTCTAGGGCCTTCGGCGGACTCGAGCGGAGTTGAAACTATCTTGACAGCCGTGCCCGCCGATGCTTTGAGTGCCTGCTGACTCGCCCGCCCACTTCATTCCCGCTCGCCCACCGACTCTTCTTTCTGCCTGGTCAGCCTCAAGAGGCACAGTCACTCGCAAATGCACTCATCACGTGGATCGTGCCTCCCGCCAGCCAGCCCATTGCCTCCCGCCAACACGCAGCTGCGATTGGAATGCTTGCTCCTCGCTGCCTCCTGTGCGCCATGACTGATGATGGTGCCATCGACTCCCGTTCTCTCCTGTGCCAATATTAATGTTGGCATGACCCTGGTGAGTGCCACAAATGCGCTGCTGACATTGTCTTAACCGAGCTCAGTCTTTTCACCATTTATCATTGACCACACCATTCGCGGTTCATGTATCATCTTGCAGTATATGTGCAACTACTCGATACACACTCGTGCTCAACTCTCTTCGAGTTCTTCAACATGGCCTTCTCAGAGACGCCGCGTTCTAGCAATAGTCTCTTCGCTAGATGATGAAATATTCAAGACACCCTTATCCTTCACGGCGCAAGAGCAGCATCCAGCAGGGCCCGAGTCGAACACGGTAAGATCTGACATGCACCGGGAGTCTCCATTGTGTATGACATATCAATGTGCTTCACGATCCGCTCGACAAGCTCGCCACTCTAATCACCTATCCAATTTGCATGGATTACATCTTTTCATAGACAGGTATGTAACATTACTCATGTGTGCATTATGATCTCATCAAGCTGCGATGCTCAACGAAGTCTCAACCTCTATCGTGGATCTTATGGGTCAAGACTTTTCACACCCAGGTGGGTGTTTTTCTGAGATTGGGCTGTTTGTCTTGCTTTGTGGTGTTTGGCCATGCCTTTGGATTCCCTCAATCGATCGAGCTACCACTTACTGGTTCACTTTAATTTGTGATTGGCTCCTTTCCATCATCCCGCGCTCTTTGTGAGCATGCGATAACGATTCGTGTCATTCGCTGCACGTGTGACACGTGCACTGGCTCGTGCATTCTCAACATCCAACTCGCAACCTCAACGCCAAGTCATATTGATATCGCAGGTCCATGAAACGCTCATCTCCACCGTGCGCATCACATAATCCACACTTTGATATGTGTGCTACGCTCGGAGATGGTGAGCGACATAGAGCATCGTACTAGTAGAGAGACATCGCTCAACGGCTAGCCGCTTTGCCCCCGTGTTATCTTTATCTTTCCATATCTTCACAGTTATAAGGCTCCAAGTCGAGTCTATCACCTTACTTCTATCCCACTGGACACAATTTCTTAACACCGTTCATCGCACGAGACGAATCTCTGATTCCCCAACTCTATTCTGCTACTCATCCGCCGCCTGTGCAGTGCGCGCCACGGATCGGGCCTCGCGCTCATCTACTGAATACTCTTCATGAATCTATACTGTTTATGGAATGCATTCATGAGATGGGCTTGATGCCGATGGCACACCTTCGAACAATTCACAGGATATGGTTCAAATTTGTTACTGTATCGTCGATTCCCCAGATGTTATTTTATCACCGACTTCAATCATCCGAGTTGATCTCGCCTTCTTCTTTTGACCTTACGCCAGTGGTACGTCATGATCCCCAACTCAATAATTGTACTACTCATCTCGCTGCCTGCGTACCACAGACCGAGCCATAAATAGCATGCTCAGTTTCACGTTCATCTATGGTCACCTTTCATCACCATGAAATGCACCTATGAGATGGGCTTGATATTGGCTCCTGAATCCTGACGTGCGCCTTCGACTAAACATACAGGATATAGTTTGTTACTTGCTTCAATTCAATCGATCTCGCCTGCTCCTTTCGAATGTACATCGCGCTAGCGCTACATCTTACATGTACACTAGCGTCTGCGTCACGACTAGAGTACATCCAAAGTAACATTAATACAGGGAATTTTCATTTTCTGCGCGGTGAAGAAATAGTACTGATGAGCGGCCAGTAGATGGCATGACAAAGAGTCGGACACAGTTAATCCCATGGATAGAGACGAGGCAAGTAGCAAAAGTCAAGCGGAATCTTCAATGTTATCGTACAGCATGAAAAACTCATCAGATGCATTTTGTTCAAGTGTATGCGGAAAATCCATACCTGGATCCGAGTTTCCTTAGGTTCTGCGCAATGAAACAGCGAGTGGTCAGCAGAGGACGAGATGACGCAGCTGACCCCACAGAAGAGAAAGAAAAATACATGGCAATGTTTTTGTCACTCCATCCTTAGCGTCAGCACATCAGCTGGTGATGTATTGAAATGGATGTGCCGATCAAGCCGGAGTACAGAGATGTCAGTGTAAGCCTCGATATCAGTGACTTGGCAGGGCTACTGACAGAATATCAAGTTATTGAAGGTATCGACCTTGAGTTGTTGATAAGGCCTGCCCCATGCCCAGTTTAACGGTGAACTACACCAGGCCGAGTCAGACTGATTTAAAAGAACTGACACGTTAGATCGCCAGTGATGTCATTGTGGCTCGCGCGAGATGCGTTTCAACAACGGCACCACGGTTCGTGAGGATACAGTGGCCAGCAGAGGAAGTGATACGTAGAAGTCCGTCAGATAACCCCATGGATAGGGAAGAAAAATATGTGGGGATGTGTTCTCGTACCCCATCCTTGGGGTCAGACCGCGTCAGGCATCAGTTTGTGACAGATTGCGCTACCCGCCTCTAGATGCAGCTCTCTGCAGCTGGATCGAAAATGTAAGTAGCATACATGCCTGGTTTCAACCTGGTTTATCATGTTTTCTGATGAGAGCTGTAGCAAATCCCGGTCTCGGACAAAGCAACGTGGAAAATTCGGAGGACACAACTAATGCGCAATTGGGAAAATCATGAGGCGTTGACAGTGTACGAGCCATCCAGCATCCAGGCTTCCCGCACTCTGCACCGTGGAGTTTGCCAGTTTAGCAATGGCAAACAGGACTGGAGTATGACACGGGCAACAGATCGATAAACACGACTTGCGATACAAAGGACAGATAAACAGAAAACCACGGACGACAAATTGTCAGTTCTTCTACGTTCCAAACACGCCATCAACTAAATGCTCTCTCCACGCACTCCCTACACCGGATCCCGGGAATATGTCACTCGACAGGACCTTCCGCTGTATGACGACGCTCGGAACAACACTGAAAGCACGTAAGCGTCCACTTTCGATGAGCCAACTGAGAGCTTGATCAAGAGCTC
This sequence comes from Suillus paluster, assembly GCF_016628075.1. NCBI lineage: Eukaryota > Fungi > Basidiomycota > Agaricomycetes > Boletales > Suillaceae > Suillus > Suillus paluster. The sequence continues at coordinate 268,880 of NW_024537582.1, read as the reverse complement.
GGGAATACGCGAAAGGCGGGTAGCGAAGATGCTGCAGAAGACGCCGGGCACCGGAGAAGGAAAGGGCATACGCATGAGTGCAACGTGGAGAATAAGATGGGTGTATGCGTGTGGTCAGGTCGTACAACGGAGACACGGCCCGAGGCGATGGAAGTTCAGAGTAGAAAGATTCGTTTGACCAGCAGTGACCTGACGGACACAATATAACCTCAATTACAAACGACGCAGAATCGGCACCTACCCAGCAAAACAATGTCCCACCCAGGCGGGAGAGAGGTCCAGACGTGACGCATTCTTATCTCGATGTCCTTTTCCATATCAATATCGTCTTCCAAGAAAATGGCGACATCCTCAGAAGTGGCATTTCCTCTATCAATGAATTGCCGAACGGCTGAGATATGCGAATACCAGCATGAGATCTTTGACGCAGTGAGGATCATCCAATCCGGGAGGCTAGGTTTGAAAGGCAGTACAGAGTGATCTTGAGTTGCGCATGTGACGTTTGGATGTGGCGAAACACTGGGAGAGAACGATGTGGCAAGTCTGCGATCTTGAGTGTCCACGAAGGTCCAGAGGTCTGAGCCAGAAGGTGCAAGGTGCTCTGTGGAAGCAGCAAGGGCGTTGATATCAGCGGGCCAACGGAAGACTGAGCCTAAGTCGTTCCGGTGTCCCGGGAAGGGGTGCAGTAAACGCTGCGAAGCAACCCGCTGAAAGATACGACTTATAGCTATGTTTGAAGGGTCGAGTGCATCGACAACTGTCCAATTGATGCCTTTGAATGCTTGTAGATGTTCCATTTGTTGTCGCCGGTCTTGTCGCCAGGGGAGAGAGATGAGATACACCTCAGACGCGATACCCAACTGTGCCGATGGGGGAGAGGCTGCCAATGTGATGTTCTGGCGAGAACACGTGAGCACACCGTGAACTTCATCTTTCCAAGGCACATGAGAAAAACGGACGAGGGGTGGTAACGTCCCCAGTTGCGGAGACACGAACGCAAGGGTCGACGACCACAAAACCAGAACAATAGCCAAAACAAGGAGTATATATCTTGTGACACCCGCTCGAAATGCAAAAAAGCTGGCAACCATGGTAGTACTAGGATAACATGCAAAGCAGTCAAAACGATATCAGCAAACAAGTGCACTTCTTGAAGCTTGAAATTGAACAACTCCAAGCAAATGCGCGGAGTTCAAATACAAATTTCTTGAAGATCTGCAAACCACTCTCAGCAAGGAATGTAAGGACATCATACATAACGTTGAATCTTCATGCAAGACAATAGTATTTATATTGACGAATGTTCCAGCCTGAATCCATGTCTTACGATCAATTGATGACATTCATCTTCTGGTCCTGCACTCTCTCGCCTATGTCGAACGTTGTCGAACGGTTCATGAGTCTAGGTATTTGTTCGTAGCCTCTGAATGTTCTGTGCTCAGTACGAGTATGAAATGTATTGCCAGTTGCGCGGAGCAGTGAACTTGCGGGTCTCTAGTGACGTAGATGTGTAAGGTGCGAATACGTCAGTTCTTGACTTCTCCATCGACACCGTCCAGTGCATTGCTCTCGCAGTGCTCAGTATCAACGGCCTTCGTCGCACCGCTAAAGAACGCTCGAATGTCCCGTTGCTTTGGGTCGTAGGCAATCTTGCCAGTCCCACCGACGTTGGGCTTCTGAGAGGCAGTAGTATTAACTACATAGATAACGGCGAAGAGGGGTGGACGTACAAGCGTGACGAGATGATCCGCACGGCCGAAGTCTGTCGCTATTATAACCAGAGGGGGAGTGTGTTCATCGACGAAATCTATTGGTGTCCCATCCGCAACACCCTGCATACCCCATCAGCATCAGCATAAAAAAGAATCATGCTATCAACAAACCTGTACTTTAATGACTACTCTCGCCCACGCCGTGTTCTGCATCCCAATATACTCACGTGTAGGGGAAACGCCGCTTGAGTCCCTCTTCAACAGCGCAGTGATGAGCGCGCCAATGTAGAGCCCATGGCTCACCAGCGCGATATGTTCTGCACGCCCGGCTCGCGATGCACTGCGTAGGTGTGGCATGATCACCTCATCCACGGCCTGCACCGCACGCGCTGCCAAGTCTTCGTCGGACTCGCCTTCTGTGAACCGTTCGCCCGGGAGCAATGCGGGGTACTTGTCCTCGCTCATGTATTCCGCGAGCGACTTGGAGGTCCTGTAATCCCGGAAACACCACGGCTTCCCCTCCGCAACGCCAAAGTGCTGCTCTTTGATGCACTCGATATCGAAGTCATGCGGAGGCTGTGGGGCAGGTTGGGCGGCAAGAACAAGCGCTGCAGTGGTGGAAGCGCGCTTGAGTGGCGAGGCATAAATCTTGGTGAATAGGGTTTGGGAAAAGTATGCACCAAGAGCTTCGGCTTGCTAAGAGGAACGGATATTAATTGGAAGCAGTAGAACTGATGAGGACTTACCGATTTTCCTGTACGTTGGGGAGCAAATCAGAATTGAGATGACGTGGCAGAGGAGTCAACGAACCGCGCTGACTTAGTGGGGCATCGGCCCACCCTGCCCAGACGTGTTTCTATGACATATAAGCATGTCATAACATACGAATACTACGGAACAAACTGACCACATTATCGGTTGACTGTCCATGCCTGATCTGCTTCCCGCTCGCGTATGAGGGGTTAATTACCAATACAAAACGGACAACTCACGAGTGTTACTGTCAACATGAATTTGAATCTAGTTCCCTATTATCCTCTGAAAGACAGGTTGACGGGTATTAGGGTCGTTATGCAGCTCAAATGATGTTTACTCGTAGCAGACGCGTAATTAAAGCTTTGAAGCAAGTTGAAGGCGCACTAAGATTCCATATTCGGAATTACGTACTAACTTGGACAGCAAAACCAGTATATTATAAATACAACAATGTGCAGAGCAGGCGGATCAAGGCAGGGAAACGGGTAAAGTATGTACGTATAGGCAAACCGTTTCCGCCCGACAAGGTCACTTGGTTTTCTGTACCTCGACTCCTGCGAACAGGGACGGGGTGTTGTAGCTCGAGGGTGGGTCCAACTTCGTCTCGCTAGAATCAAGTGGGTATTTTGATTAGTGCCAGTGGTGAGTGTCGTGAAATAGTCGTCTGATGATGTCGTGTCGTGAGTGTTCTGTCGTGAGCGTCATGAAATAGATAGCGTCGTGACTCGTTGGTGTCTTGAGTGTCATGAGCGGTCGTCTTCTGGTGGCGTCGTGGCGTTGCGAGTGTCATGTAGTGCGTAACGTTGTTGGTGTCTTGGGGGTCATGAATGGCCGTCTTCTGGTGGCGTTGTGGCGCATTGAGTATCCTGTCTTCAGTTTCATGACATGGTCTTTGTCGGAGAGCGTCGTCAGTGATTCGAGTATCATGAAATGTCGTCTTCTGATGGTATCGTGGCGTGTTCTTGGCGGGCGGGCGTGAAATGGTGATTCGTGAAGGTAGCGTCAGAACATGCGTTGCCAGGGAAATGAGGATGTTGCGGTGATGGCTGGAACAGCCGCTGCGATAGCACGCGTTCGTTGGCGGAGTGGCGCAAGGCGGGCCTTGATTCGTGAACCAGGCTCTGAAGCTGTGATTGTATCAACACTGGGAAGAAGCGGCGGTGATCCTGGCGACGTCGGGTGGTGTCCAGTCAGCACTGAGGTAAGTCCCACCTCCGCCATTGCAGTAACCCAGTCGTCGAGGAGAGCAGCGTGGTCAGCGCGAATCCGGTCGTACTCTTGCGTGAGGTGACCTACTAGTTGGACTGAAATCAACAAACAATATAGACGTCACGAGAGATACTGACCGATCACGTTGGCGTGTCGCCTGGAGTGAGAACGCGCGATGCTGTCGCAGGCAGCGTTTAATCGAGAAACTCTAGGTGTGCGCTAACAAATTATGGTGAGTAGCGTAGTCTAGCAACAGGCCTGTTCATACCTTTTCCTGTATGCTAAACTTGAGCTTGCGGAGGGAGGGCGTGGCCTTTGGCTTCTGGAGCAATATGTCCTTGGGGTGGACATATCGGGGAAGAGGAAGGTTAGTATTCATCGAGGTCGTTCGGATTTCATCGACTAGAGCACATGGTCGAAGGTTCGACGGACAAAAAAGATCTTGGTCGATGGCGATGGTTGTGATTGTTGGGGGTAGGATGGCGATGGTTGTTGTTGTTGGGGGTAGAATGTCGAAGTGGCGTCCGTGCTTATCGTGCGTAGGGTGTGGTGGTTCGTGTGTAGGGTGTGGTGGTACATGCGAAGGCCGTGTTGGTTCAGGCGTAAATTGTGTTGTAGTCGAAATAGCCGTTGCGATAGGGTGTGCTGATACATGCGTAGGGTGTGCTGTAATATAGTTGTCCTGTAGGGACAAAAGCATTAGGCGACACAAATATAGGCTATGATAAAGGCTCCCTACCTCGTGGAAAGTCCTTTCGTCACCAGACCACTCAAGGTCTTTCGTGTACGAGGTGTCGTCAGAGGACATGTCGTCGTGGTCGTCCACGAGGGTGTTGTCAGACAAGATTGATAGGCGGTTACAATAACTAGAGGGGGAGATCGGCAAATCGATAATGGTGGAAGGCGTCGAGTCGGGATTGAATACAGTTGACGAAGATGGTGAAAAAGAATGAAGGAAAGATGGCGAAGCTGAAACTGGGGATTCTGTCGTGCATGGATCGTCGACCTTTCGTTCTTTTGAGGGTTCGTGGTCGTCTGGAAGTGCTAAGTCGGAGGGCGGGCGACCACTCAGAGCAGTGGGCGTGTCGTCAGTAGCGTTAGCGCCAGTGAAGGGTGCATGTGTTTCGTGGGCGAGAAACCTTCGTGCGACTTCGTCGGCGGCCAGAAGGAGGCTTATGGTTGACATGCAAAACGTCGACATGAAACGTTTGGCGGAAACCTTCTTGGGATCGCGCAGAACCTGAAGCGTAGGAGTGATGACGGTTTTTGGGAAAAACGACACCGATAGGAACCCAGTTATAGCAATTCGTGAGGCGACGTAAGTGACGGAGATCATAGTGTGCGAATATCGTCAGGTGTAGAGTTCGCTGGCAAGATATTCGAAGGCGAGCGGTTCTACAGGCGATCCGCGATATTTATACTCCTAGGATATTTGTGCGTGCTTGCCAACCAAGTTGATCGCGACGCGTCAATCACGTGGGTATAAAATCAACCTATAAAAGCTCGAGCGCACCAATACATATCTAGCTGGTCTTTGGCCTCGTATGCTTCAAGGTATTGGCTATGTGAGCGTCCTTGAGGATCACTTGTGATTTGACAAGCAAAACTGCAAGGTGGACATCACTATGACAATCGCGATTCGGTGCAAGAGTACATGTCGTTCCTGCGTGATGCTCATTAGTCCACAAAGAGGCCGACCAGAGTTCGACTAGGGTATGTGTGAGAGGATCCTTGCTGCGTTTTATAAGTTGGAGAGAAATAGATTAGTGCCGGGAGAAGATCTAACACAGACGACACCTAAACTGAATATTGCATATTCATCGTACGCAGTTACTGTGTTAATCGGGCAATCGTGAATCGTCTAGTGAATGCTTGACTCCAAAACACGTTGAGGTGAGGGTAATTTCACTCGCGGAGATGATTGCCTCGAATCAGTCACAAATATCTACTGAGCTCGACTACTCACGTGGTGTCAGTGGAAGATAGTTCAGTCTTTAATGCCAATTCAAACGTACTCGATTATCACACAACTCTCTCGAGTAAAGCCTTTTGCAGCTTTAGGACACACGAATTCAAGAGAAGCACGTCGCAAACGCGTCGGTGGTCGATTTTGATTTGAACCGTTGCAAATGTTATTTGGTCTTGTTTTGTGGCATTTTGACGATGGCCTTGGATCCAAACACCGCTCGATCACTCGACTTTTTCGTAAATACCTGCCCTTCAACCGAGCGTTGTTCGTGAGCGATACCTCGTCTCGTCTCATATTACTATATAAACTCACCACCTAGGCCTGTGTGATACGTGGCTCATCGATGCATCATCAACTCGCACCCTCAAACTTTCCTGGTCTATCTTAAGTCAATTGTGTACCATGACATAATCAACACTTTGATCTATGTCACGGTACGGTACACGATGATGGTGCATGACGCTCCAAATTTGTGGTCAGCGAGCTGCAGCAGGTGACGGATTGATCATTGCAAAGTGCAACTCTCACCCTCATCTCAGTCGTGCGTGGCCAGCAGCCCCGTCCCCGCCTATCTATTCACGCTGCTGTCTCACCGCCCATACACGACCCGTCAACCCATCGACCAATTAGTGTCATGTTCATTCAAAACTTATCCACTGCAGGACCTCAGCGCCTCATCTCGCCGGCGGCCTGTGCACGACACATCGACCCGTCGACCTACTTAGTCTGCCTCATCTTGTACATATATCTGCCACCAACTTGAATGACAGTCTGATCAAGTGCAGCATGTTCAAGATGGGCGTGGTGCCTCGTGATACTCTTCAAGCAAAATACAGTTTGTTAAATGGCAGAAATCATGTTCGAGTCTACTTATAACTAGCGATCATCGATCATCTTCTACAGCACCACATTCAGGGTAATTGTAGAAGCCCACATCCCACGCACAAGTAGTATGGCATAGCGAAATAGATTTTTATTTATGTAGCAAATCCGTACTTCTTCATGTCACAGTGCACATCACTGGTACGTAGCACCAAGTTCGTGCATGTTATTCTGGCTTTAACTTTAATGGCACGATGGGCGCTTATGGGGACGGGAGCACTTTAAACACAACCTTCATCATCTAGCCTGTCATCCTCAATGGTTCGTGAATGCAATGCGTGTATCGAGCCCTCCAGCAAGCTTAAGCGCTGCTCTGGTTGTCACAAAGTCTGGTACTGCTCTATCACTTGCCAAAAGTCTGATTGGGTACGGCACATCTTTGCCTGCAAACCCCGTCGCCCCATCAACACCGCAGACCACCTAGCACTCGCAGTCAGAAATGACCTTCTACCGCACGATCCACAGACTTGCAAGGATTATGGGTTTGACCGTGCCCTCACGGCGGAGAATAACAGCAAACTTTTCGGCTTGTATATTGGTATGAGGAGTCGAGCCCCCCTCTACCATGATTAGAATTCACCTGATACATTATTGCATATCTCATTTGTAGGGTTGATAGAACGCATGGATATTCCTGCAAAGACCATCAATGATTGGCGAGTCAGGGGTGTGCTTGTAGAAGAGATCAAAGCAGCATACTCCCAGATTCCCGCTCAGTCCAGAGGCGGTTACTTTCCTTGGTTCCTGCAGAACCAACACCTCCTTACTACGTCTCCTCAGGCTGCTACCGACAGCCAGTTGAATGACGAACGCGATATCATGATTCGGCGCGCATGGCACTTCACTGGAGGCGCAGAGACCGACTCGCCGGAGGACATAAGAACCAGCATAGCTAGGATGCCCCGGGACAAACGGATGTGCCATTTGTTCTATGAATTGCTCTTGAGTAAATGGTACCCTGCACCGTTCCATAGCCTCTGGATACCCTTTGGGTTCTGCTCATGCGCCAACGAAGCGGAGGAGATGTGTCTGGGTAGACTTTACCAGGGCCTCATTACCAAATGCACATTCGACGAATTTTGTGACGCCTTCTCCTCCGCACGTATCCTTAATCTCTTCCATGAGAAGGGAATTTCCGTAAACGTTCGAAACCTTGGGGACGCCCTGCAGGGCCATAATACGAACAAGTCTGTCTGGAGCCTCAAGCAGTTTGCCATCCGGACTGATGAAGAGAACGCGAAGGCTGCAGTTAGATCTCCCTTTGCGTTCGATTATGGGTTCATGAATTGCAGGAATGATTCTGAGAAACAGGCGCTGAAGAAAGTTTATAGGACATTTTTCGAGCGCCGTGATGCGGATCCGCTGGCGCTGCACGATGCTGCCATTCACGGGAACATTTTCGGGTATATTAGGAGCTTGATGAAGTTGAACGCAAAGTACGAGCGGCTGATGAAAAATCCGTACCCCCTGCCCGACGTTGAATGATTTGACTTCACATTAGTGCTACTTACCATCTTCCAATCCTCTCGCGAAGTGTTTCTTCAACTTTACCCTGTATATACGCTCTCACAGACCCAGTTGTTACCTAGTATTGTCCTGTTTCAATCCACGACATATGTATAAACAGTATAATCCCGAATTCCTCACACTTAAGCTTGCATACCTCAAGATCTAAAAAATCAAGCCTCAGTACTCAGTTTTGTATTCGATCATATGTGTCGCCAGTCCCCAGGTATTCCAACTCGCTTCACATGATGGCGATCTCCTTACCTTGAACTCGCAAGTGCGCTGGTGATATGTATGTGGCAACGTCCTTGCGATGTACACACTAGCGTCCGTGACATGACTTGACGAGTAGAAAGGGATTTCCCACATTAACAACTGGACCGCGAAGGGTGCACGAGCAGGTTCTTTCGCATATGGCCCAGCCCTGTCATTGATCTCGGCGAGTTCGTTGGTGCGCGTTGACCCACTCTAGCGTAAGCTACAATAGGCCAAGTCAGACTAGCTTAAAAGAACAAATGCATTAGACCGTCAATGCTATCATTGGGCACGTGCGAGAAGGTGACACGGAGTATTATCGTTCATGAGGAATCAGGATAGTGGCCAGCAGAGAACGTGATAGAATACACAGTTGACCCCACGGATGGGCAAGAAAAATATGAGGGTGCATACTCTGCATGCCATCCTCGGGATCAGCCTGTCAGACAAAGAACTAGAAAAAGTAACAGTACTTGGCGAGTTAACCCTACGGATGGGGAGAAGAAATCGAAATAATGATCCCTTCTCGCGATCCTTGAGGTCAGCCTCGTCAGCTAGTCACACATTGCGATTTTCGTTAGCATCGCCTCCGCAGCTGGATCGAGTTCTGGAGAGGGACATCAGGTACCGACGAATAGCTCGTATGAGAAGCGGATCATGCGGCCTCGAAAGGTTGGGGGAGGGTGTATGTATAATGTATCTGTAGTGGTATGTCAGTGGGTATTTTCAATGTTTCGGAGGATGCATGGGTACAACGGAAAGAGGGAGTAAAACAGGGAAGAGAATAAAAGGGAAAGCAACGGGCAAGGACTTACAGGTGAAGCACAGGACGGGCGAGTCTGGTTCATCGATCTGGTAGGTTACCGGCTGGCGAGCGAGAAGTCGCCTGACGAGGACATATGACAAGAAATATGTCTTCCCTAAGGGTAATTGGCCGGATCAAGCAGCGGCAATTGAGGAAGGACGTCGACTGACCGATACCAGCGGACCCATGGATGATAAGGTTGCGCTCACTCCAAGGGAACCTGTTAAACAAGCTCTCATATACCGAGCGGATGACCATCGATGTCGCTCCATTCAGCAACTTGGCACCAAGGTGTCCAGATAGATCAATTGCGTTGAAGGAGAATGGGTGCGCCCTGTTTTGGCATCATTTTCAAGTTCTTTAGGAATCGGCTCGCCGATCTCTATCTTGCAACATTGCATTCCAATCCTCGCACGACAGAATGATGTTCCTGTTGCCACAGGGCGTGACGGAGTGCTAAGAGGTTGGAGTACAATACCGACAAATTTGTGGTAGCAGTAGATGACATGGTAGTCTGAATGATGGAGTTGGACTAAAATGGGAGGTCTTCATGACATCACTTAAATCTTAGCAGTCACGTGATTATAATCACAAAAAAATGAGATTCGGTGCTCATCATCCCAAACGATGAGCAACCTCATCTCCTGCGTATCATGGTAACTAAACCCAACCACACCTCCCGCTCCCATCTAACTCAACCCCAGGGTAAAACGCGGCGTTTCAGCGAAGCAGCCTTCCAAGTATGTACTCGACGAGAAGGAACTCGAGCGCGTCAGCGCCCTCGCACGCATTGAGCTCGAGGATGCCCGGATAGAGCTTGAGCGCGCGCATAATGCTGCAAAAAGTATGGGAAAGGGCGCGGAGGGCGCTGAGGCGGATGATGCGGATGAGGATGATGCATGGGTCGAGTGTGTTATCTTATATGTGGTCTCGATGTTATTGCTGATGCGGCGTTGGAAAGCGAGGAGGATGTGTCGATGGAGGTGTCGATGGAGGTGGATGGTGATGTTAAAGTTGATGATGTACCTGCGAAGGGGGATGATCTTGCGCAATATAAGTTGGATGAATATGACGAGGACGACGTAAAAGAAGATGGTATGTGTGTGGGTTCGATTTGCACATCCAGCGCTGATCTTTCGCAGGCATGGGTCCATTCAGCAACATCAAAGGACTGACATTCTACAGAGATAACCAAGACGATCCATACATCACACTCAAAGACGTACGATCTCTTTTCCTTTTCCTCCCTCATCTCACCCCATACAGGATCCTGAAGACGACGAGCGTTCAGAACTCGAAGTCCTCTCAACAGACAACCTTCTTGTCACCGCCAAAACCGAAGACGATGTCTCCCAACTCGAGATCTACGTCTACGACGAATCCCAAGACAACCTCTACGTCCATCACGATCTCATGCTCCCCAACTTCCCCCTCTGTCTCGAATGGCTTGATTTCCCACCCACATCCTCCTCATCTTCAGATGACACCCCACCAAAATTCGGCAACTACATCGCCGTCGGGACTCTCGATCCTGAAATCGAGATATGGTCATTAGACGTCATGGAGAGCATGTATCCCGACATGGTCCTCGGTAGACCTGACAAAACAGCCGCTCACGTACCAGTCCCTGCAGGAACAGGTAAAAAAAAGCGCAAAAGGACAAAACACCGTCCTTCTTCAGACGCATACCATGTCGACGCTGTCCTTGGTCTCTCATGGAACCGTACACATCGACACATGCTCGCGAGCGCGTCTGCGGATCGTACCGTGAAGCTATGGGATTTGTCTCGTCCGGTGGTGGATGGCGAGGGTGCGATAAGGAGCTTTGGGGTGCATAAGGATAAGGTGCAGGCTGTGCAGTGGAATGAGAAAGAACCGACGGTATTGTTGTCTGGGGGTTATGATAGGACGGTACGCGTGTTTGATTCTAGGGCTCCGGATACGGGCGTCGGGGCGGTGCTTGGTGCTGATGTTGAGGCTTTGCGATGGGATCCTTGGGAAACCCATGCTTTCTATGTCAGTGTCGATCTGCATAATATTTTGATTTTTATTGATGGGCTCTTAGGTCTCGTTAGAAAATGGTCTCGTACTCAACTTTGATGCACGCACGCTTCCTACAGATCTTAAATCCCCATCGCCTGCACGGTTCACGCTCTCAGCTCATGATGGCGCCGTATCGGCCCTGGACGTAAGTCCGTTGCTGCGCGGTTGTATATGCACTGGAGGGACGGACAAACTCGTCAAAGTTTGGAACGTGGACCAGACTGCTGGAGGCAAACCGTCTGTGAGCATGGTTGCGTCGAGGGACATGGAAGTGGTCAGTATTTTATTTTATTCTGCTATTACAATCCAACTCGCGATTTCAGGGCAAAGTCTTTTCGGCGGTGTTTTCGCCAGACGACCCTCTCACGATCGCTGCAGCTGGATCTAGAGCAAAACTACAAATATGGGACGTTGGCGCCAACTCCGGCGCGCGGAGAGCATTCGCGTCAAAGCTCAGCGAAGCCGGACGAGTTCTGAAGGAGAAAGAAGGCGCAGGGTTAGTCGGCCTCGTCAACGATGAAGAAGCGAGCGAGGATGAAGGGGACGAGGATGACTGAGCTCTGTGATACCCGCTCCTACTAAACGCAAAAAAAACTACTCATACGTGATGTAGTAGATGCGCAGGTACTATTCTACATGAAATCATCTTGGTTGGTACCGAAATCATCCAGCGCTTCCTCATACACCCCGGTATCAAATCTAAGACACGATCAGCAATCGTTCAGCGACTGATCAAGACTATAGACTCACTTATTCGAGACTTTGGCTGATCCGAGAACAGGCTTCGTAGCAGCTTTGACTTTCTTCTTCCCGCTTGCCTTGTCTCGCTGCTCCTTCTGTTTCTCGTTCGCAAGCGTCGTAAGCCCACTGGCAGCTTTCCTGATCTCCACATCCTTCAAAGGCTGACAGAGCTCTCGGACGTGATGTTCTACGAACGACGCGTATAGAGGCTTGTTTTGATGTCGCTTAACAATAAACTCGATAATTCTTGTCGAGAAATCCTCGAAATCCTCTTTCGTACGAGGATTAGCGGAGATCAGCGCGTCTAATTCGGATGACGATGATCCTGTAAAGTTAAATACCGCGGGCGTCAGCTCAAACCCAAACCCGAAACCACCAACGGAAAGAACCCACCTCCAAGACCAGCAGCCCCAAAAAGCGACGCGGCATTGTCCAAATCAGCTTGAATCTCCCGCTCTCTATCCAACCTCGCCTTCTCGCGCGGATCAAGAACCGAGTCTTCATCATACTCCACATCATCACCCCCGCGCGCAGCTTTCGCAGCTTCTTTCTCTGCAATCTTCTGTTTCACCGTTCCTTTCTTTTTGATGGGTGCTACAGGTGCAGAGGCTGGTTTAACGTCGTCTGAAGAGTCTTCGTCTGAGGATGCGTCCCAGTCGCTCTAGGGAGGATGAGACGGCGATTGGTGAGATAAAGGGAGGAGCGTACCGCTGGAGATGATTCTTCTTCGTCTTCGCCTTCCCATTTGCTCTTTACGGGTTTCTTGGTCGCGATCGATGGCGCAGCTGGAGCAGGCGCGTTGTCAGATTCTGTGTATGATCGTGATGAGCGTTGTAGTAATATATACGAATGATGAAATTGTGGTTTTTACCCCAGTCAGACATGGTGGTATCGTTTGTCCCTTACGGTGAAATTGGTTGGGTAGCGCTATGGTACAAGTGCGTTGTGATCTAATCTAAGCGTAGAAACGTACAGCAAAATATTCGGTCACGTGACACATAATAGTGAAAGTTGTTTACTTTTGTTGAATTGTAAAGCTGCTACATATGCATCGCAATTTGAATTTTTTTCGGCACAAGTCGTTCAGCAGATTGAGTAGACCCATCAGGAACGCAATATATGCGACGGATGCCACGCGAACGCCCACACTTGTGTCAGATGAGTCTACAAAATTTATAGCTTGTTACAGCAAGATCTGCCGAACGCACACCTCTTGTATCGCAGGGGTAGATTCGTTGCGGAAAATGCGATTGAAGCAGCTATTTCTTATGTGTACGTGTTTGGCTATGTAGACCCTTTAGCCACTCACTTGCACACCCAATTTTCCTTCACTGAGTGTGTATATCTTTTTTACTAACTTTGATGGATGACAAGTCACTCAAGCGGTACATAAATGTCCTTTATAATGATCTGTTGACTCGCTAACAACTATATGGCAGCTCACATCACACGGCGAATGAGTTCACCTTGAACGTGGCTGACGATGAGCAGAAGGCTAAGCGGTGAGAATCACCGCGGTATATTTGTGCTGACATACGACCATTTTTCTCGCAGTCCTTGTCTCCGCCGGTCGTCTAGCATCCAGTTAGAAAGGCAGGAGCAGGAAGCTGTACTAATTCAACAAAAGCAGAGACCTGCACTGGTTCATCAACACTGGGAAGAGCGGGTGGCAAATCAGCAATGGGCAGTGTTCGCGGAGGCGGACATCCGTCAATAGCTATTCATGCTAAAGTATTGCCCGAAATTTGCAAAAATTAGAGGCATGCTCTGTATATCGGATTCTCAATGGACCATCCCATTCTGCAGCCGCGGCGACAAATCCGATGACAAGTGTTAGCTAACGTTAGTTACCTATACTGTGTTTCAAGCAACACATGCGCATTATTTTACGTGGCGCGTGACTCCTCAGTATGCATTTTTCTTTAGAAGACGCAAAACTACCAGAGGAAAGCTAAAACATTTGTTCAAGTATCGGACAGAGGCTCTAGGAGAGGTGTCCGTGATTATTTACTTAGTCTAAGTAGTATGGACATGCGCTATGCCCGGTGATAAGTATTGTAGCAAGAATTCTAGAGTTGCTTATAAAATGAGGGTAGTGAGCGTAGAGCAATTACCAATCACAAGTGATGAATTGTAGGCCACGGGTCATAGGAGGAGGATGACACATGCAATGATGTATGCTGCCATCCACCGCGAGAGAGTCCGAGTTACTGATTCCCCACTCAGGTCACTCGCAGGACATAAGTCGGGACTATTTTCCAGTGTTGCAACTGGCATGAATACCTGCACGCATTCGTAACCATTCCAAGTTTGGGACAACACAAGTTCGTACCAACCTTTGGCAGCCCCGCGGGGCTCCCCACAGTCACGCCGCCGCTTTCATCCGCCACATGAACGACACACGTCAACACATCAACGATATGCTGGTGAGGCCTGAAAATTTTGTGCGTGACGTTCCAACGCGCTGAGGTAGAACCTGCGTTCGTGAGAAGGGTGAGCATTGGAGGTTTCCATATTGCGAGCGTGTTATTGGTATTGGTTTCGAGGAACTCCATCTAGATTTGAAACGGGATTGGGATGGAACAGAAATAAGCATTCAATTGACCCACCGGTGTTATCAGAAAGTAGGTGTTGGCAGCCATTGCAATTTTGCGAGCACGATTCAGGTTCTTGAACGCAAGGTACTCGGCACTTTCATTGCTGTATCTCGTCGTCCAGATACTTTAGCCCCCGTGTCCCTCACCGTCAAATTTTGAGCAGAACTCAGAACTTAGCACTCACGCTTCATGGTTTGCTGGTGGGTCTCCTCCAGCAAGACCCTGTTCTTGACCTGGTCGAGTGTCAATGACTACACTTATGCAAGTTGGTAGAAGTGCCGTCACGCACCATTGTATATAATTGGGATGCCATCATGTATAAAAGGCCAAACTGCTGCATTAGCCGCAAGCTGCGCGGCAGAGATGTTCAGTACAAACAATTATTAGGCAGCACTTTCAGACTCACGGCAGCGTCTGAGACTAGATGTTTGAATCTCGCTTGGTCGTGGTTATCTAGGAAGGAACCCGTCATGAATGTACTGCTTGCGTAAAGCTGCTGCGACTCCTTTACGACGGTGGTTAAGGCAGAGAGATTTCCCTCTGGGGACTGCAATGCTGGTACAAGGGCATTCCATGTTGGATAATCGAGCACCGCATCCATGACGTCTGACGTGGTAGGTATGTCAACAGACGAAGCTTCTTATTGTGCGCGTGGGCTCACGAGTGTAATCGCTGGTGTATTTGACATCGTTCGACAAGACCTGGCAACGATATTGGTCACACTATGTATGACGATGAGGAGAAATGGAATACCTCTCCGATAGTAAACACTCCTGCTTCTCGCGTGAAATCCTGCCAAAACTGCGGAGAAACGAAATTGACAGTGCTGAGCCTTAGACCGTCCACTCTAAAGTTAGACACAACATCTTGAATCCAGCTGTGGAGTGTGCCCACGACGCTCGGATTCTCCGTATCCACGTCTGCATACGGTAGTGTGGCGTCGCCTAACCAACATTGTTCAACATCGGTCTGATTGTTGTAGTCCGTGATAAAACATAGTGGATGAAAGTCATCCGTATCTGCGAAAGGCGTCATATCCGTTGCCGAGCCATTCTGAGGTGCATCAAAGCTCGAAGCAGTGACGTTCAGAGGTAGCGTTGTAAGCATGTGGTTAACGACAATGTCGAGCATGAGGAACATATGTCGCTCATGCAAAGCAGAGCTGAGATTCTTGAGATCGTCCGCAGAGCCGAAATGCTGATTAATGGAGTAAAGGTCTTGAGGCCAGTAGCTGGAATATGGTCAGACATATATGGGGACCATTATTGAAGGATGCTTACCCGTGATAACCTGCACCGTAAGGGGTCATGCCTTCAATGTTGGAGAAGACCGGAGATATCCAAACCGCATCGAAGCCCATCTGCTTGATGTAGTCCAAATGGTCAATGGCGCCTCTCCACGAGCCACCACAGTATTCACGGGCAGTCGTATCACATGGGACAGTAGGAGCAATGCCATTATCCTTGCCATAGAGCGCAAATCTATCTGTAATGATCTGCGGGGCAAGTCAACGCTTTGCGGTTGCACTCAGTGGACAGAGGACTTTCCTGGTATATGGATCGAGTTCTCCAATCATCTGCAGTTGCAGCCAGTGATGTCAAGCAGAACGAGAGAGTGATGATTACAAGAGCATAAGAGAAGGGTAGCTGAGACATTACTATTCGATGTTGTGTCTTGGTGGTGGCTGGACTTAGAGCCCCGGAGTAGGGTGCAAGTCAAAAGAAAGTAGGCATGAAGAGGTGGTGGATGCGCAGTCACAAACATCGGGTGGCTGCGTTACAATATTGGTGTTCAAACTTGCGTTGCCGCTCACCTCATACATATCGGCAATTAGAATCAATTACGAAGGTTGCTTCTTGAATATCAATGGGGTTCCGAAAAGCGACGCGTCTTGACTCTTGACGAACGCGTCGCGGTCACGTGCATTGGCAGCTTCAACTTCAATCTCTTCGATATTTCAATGATAGCCAAATGATAACAGATCTTACGAGGCTAGCCAGGCTAGGTGAGTATATACTTGTCTTTATTAGACAACCATTTGGTGAAATTCACAGACTATCACTTGCTTGAAAGGACATGTTGGAAGAATCTTATTGACGGATGAGTCACAGACCTTGTTAACCATTTTTTCGACAGTCGAATTATAAGCAGGGTGCTAGTAGATGTCGAGTGAAGCATTTTATTCTTATCCTTGTCCAGGCCACCACTCTCCCTCAGCCAGACCTAAAGGGACGATTTTCGGACCTTCCATCATAAAATGACTGGGCCAAGCTGACCCAGTGACTTGGCCTGTTCTAGGAACCGCTTGCCTCCACTTGCGCCGGAGTCGAAGTTATCCGCTTCCTAAACCATGTTTAGCCCGGACCCAGAGACGATAGACAGCTAGAGACAGCTGCAAGGGTATTTGACCAAGTTGAACTACATAAGTACTTATCCAAGCAGATGTGCGGAGTTCGAATATTTCTTGAAGATCTGCAAACCATCATGATCTCATCCAGAAATTACGAGAAGGAACGACCATCTTCCCTCCGTCTACATAGGGCTGGTTAGGGGAGACTATTCAGAAATGTAAGAACTTCAGAATCATGACATTGAATCTTCACGCAAGACAATATGGTACGTTTTGGTCATACACCTTTTTGCCTACGTCGAACAATGTCGAATGGCGAGTCTAGGTATCTGTTCATAGCTTCCGAATGCTCTGCTCAGTTCACGGAGCCGTGAACTTGCAGGTTTCTAGTGACGTGGTTGTATAAGGTGTGGATAAGTCAGTTCTTTGCTTTTCCATCAACACCGTCCAGTACATTGCTCTCGCAGTGCTCAGTAGCAACTGCCTTCGTCGTGCCGCTGAAGGACACCCGAATTTCCCGTTGCCTTTGGTCGTAGGCAATCTTGCCGGTCCCGCAGGTGTTGGAGTTCTGAAAGGCAGTAGCATTTCTCAACTACATAGACAACGGTGAAGATGGGTGGACGTACAAGCGAGACGAGATGGTCTGCATGACTGAAGTCCGTCACTATTAAGTATGACCAGAGGGGCAGCGTCTTCGTCAGCGAGATATATTGGTGTCCCATCCGCAATGCCCTGCATGCCTCATCAACATCCGCATAGAAAAGAACCATGCCATCAACAAACCTGTACTTTAATGACTACTCTCGCCCACGCCGTGTTCTTCATCCCAGTGTACTCACGAGTAGGGGCAATACCGCTAGAGTCTCTCTTCAATAGCGCAGCGACGAGCGCGTCAATGTAGAGCCCATGGCTCACGAGCGCGATGTGCTCTGCATTGCGTACGTGGGGCATGATCACCTCATCCACGGCCGCACCGCACGCGCTGCCAGGTCTCTATCGGACTCGCCTTCCGTGAACCGTTCGCCTGGAAGCAGTGCGGGGTACTTTTCCTCGCATTCCGCGAGAGACTTGGAAGTCCTGTAATCTCAGAAACACCACGGCTTCCCCTCCCCAACGCCAAAGTACTGCTCTTTGATGCACTCGATGTTGAAGTCATGCGAAGGCTGTGGGGCAGGTTGGGCGGCAAGGACAGGCGCTGCAGTGCTGGAAGCGCGCTTGAGTGGCGAGACATAAATCTTGGTGAATATAGTTAAATGTATGCGCCGAGAGCTTCGGTTTGCTAATAGATATCAATTGGAAGCAGTAGAACTGAAGAGGGCTTACCGCTTTCCTTGCACGTTGGAGAGCATATCAGAGTTGAGATGACGTGGAACGAACCGCGCTGACTTAGTGGGGCATCGGCCCACCCTGCCTCAACCTGTCTCTGCGACATCTAAGTATGATACAGCGCACGGATACTGCGGAACAAACTGACCACATTATCGGTTGACTGCCCATGTCTGATCTGGTTCCCTCTCGCGCATGAGGCCTAGGAGGTAATTACCGACAGAACACGGAGGACTCACTAATCTCACTGTTAACATGAATGTGACTCTAGGTTGTCCTCCGAAAAAAATGAGCGCTGGAAAGTATTAGGGTTGTTCTGCAGTTATTCACTCTTGGCGAGCGGTCGAGCGTGAAGCAAGTTGAATTCGAAGGCGCGTTTGCTATTGAGTCTCAGAAAAAATCCATATTCGGAACTGCGTTCTACCTTGGACATCAAAACTAGTACTACAGGAATGTGCAGAGCAAGCAGCTCAAGGCAGGGAAACGGGTAAAGTATGTAGATATAAGCAAACCGTTGAACGCGGGTCGAGCTTCTCGTCTCACTAGGATGGAGTGGGCCGTTTTGATTAGTGTGTCAACGCTGAGTGTCGTGAAATAGTCATCTTCCTAATGGCGTTGTGAGTGTCATCACATGGGTAGCATCTTTGGGATCTTGAGTGTCATGAATGGTCGTCTTCTGGCAGCATCACGGCGTTGCAAGGGTCATGAAATGAGTATCATGAATGGTCATCTTGCGGTCGTGTCGTCTTCTGATGGTCGTGAGTGTTCGGTCTTGAGGGTCATGAGTGGTCGTCTCCTGGTGGGGTCGTGGCGTCGTGAGTGTCACGAATCAATAGCGTCGCGACTCGTGGGTGTCTTGAGTGGTCGTCACGGCGTGTCATGAAATGGTCGTCTTCTTAATGCGACATCGTGGCGAGTTCTTCAGTTCGGTTCTCGTGGTCTGTGATATTGTTGACCCTGTGCTAGGTGGTGAAGTTCTTGGCGCCAAAGTGAAGTGATGGGCAGGCGTAAAATGGTGATTTGTGAAGTTAATATCAGGACATGAGTTGCCAGGAAATGAAGATGGTGAGGTGGTGGCTGGAATTGCCGCTACAATTGGATGTGTTCGTTGGCGGAGTGATGCAAGGCGGGCCTTGATCCGTGAACCAGGCTCTGAAGCTGGAGTTGTATCAACTTTGGGAGGAGGCGGGGATCCTGGTGGCGCTGGGTGTCCGGTCAGCACCGAGGTGAGTCCCACCTCCGCCATTCTAGCAACCCAGTCGTCAAAGAGAACAGTGTGGTCCGCGCGAATCCGTTCGTACTCTTGCGTGAGGTGACCTACTAGTTGGACTGAAATCAACAAACAATATGGACGTCACGAGAGATACTGACCGATCACGTTGGCGTGTCGCCTGGAGCGAGAACGCATGATGCTGCCGCAGGCAGCGTTTAATCGAGAAACTCTAGGTGTGCGCTAACAGATTATGATGATTAGCGTAGTCTAGCAACAAGCCTGTTCATACCTTTTCCTGTATGCCAAACTTGAGCTTGCGGAGGGAGAGCGTGGCCTTTGGCTTCTGGAGCAATATGTCCTTGGGGTGGACATATCGGGGAAGAGGAAGGTTAGTACTCATCGAGGTCGTCTGAATTTCATCCACTAGAGCATATGGTCGAATGTTCGACAGACGAAGAGGACCTTGGTCGATGACGATGGTTGTGATTGTTGGGGGTAGGATGGCGATGGTTGTTGTTGCTGGGGGTAGAATGTCGAAGTGGCGTCCGTGCTTATCGTGGGTAGTGCGTGCGAGTGCTGCTTCGTGCGTAGGGTGTGGTGGTTCGTGTGTAGGGTGTGGTGATGCATGCGAAAGGTGTGTTGGTTCAGGCGTAAGTTGTGCTGTAATCGGAACGGCCGCTGCGATAGGGTGTGCTGATACATGCGTAGGGTGTGATGTAATATAGTCGTCCTGTAGGGACAAAGGCATTAGGCGACGCAAATCTAGGCTATGATGAAGGCTCCCTACCTCGTGGAAAGTCCTTTCGTCACCAGACCACTCAAGGTCTTTCGTGTACGAGGTGTCGTCGGAGGACATGTCGTCGTGGTCGTCCATGAGGGTGTTGTCAGACAAGATTGACAGTCGGTTACAATAACTAGAGGGGGGGATTGGCAAATCGATAATGGTGGAAGGCGTCGAGTCGGGATTGAATACAGTTGACGAAGATGGTGAAAAAGAATGAAGGAAAGATGGCGAAGCTGAAACTGGGGATTCTGTCGTGCATGGATCGTCGACCTTTCGTTCTTTTGAGGGTTCGTGGTCGTCTGGAAGTTCTAAGTCGGAGGGCGGGCGACCACTCAGAGCAGTGGGCGTGTCGTCAGTAGCGTTAGCGCCAGTGAAGGGTGCATGTGTTTCGTGGGCGAGAAACCTTCGTGCGACTTCGTCGGCGGCCAGAAGAAGGCTTATGGTTGACATGCAAAACGTCGACACGAAACGTTTAGCGGAAACCTTCTTGGGGTCGCGCAGAACCTGAAGCGTAGGAGTGATGACGGTTTTTGGGAAAAATGACACCGACAGGAACCCAGTTATAGCGATTCGTGAGGCGACGTAAGTGACAGAGATCATGATGTGCGAATATCGTCAGGTGTAGAATTCGCTGGCAAGATATTCGAAGGCGAGCGGTTCTATAGGCGATCCGCGATATTTACACTCCTAGGATATTTGTGCGTGCTTGCCAACCAAGTTGATCGCGACGCGTCAGTCACGTGTTTGGAAAATCAAGCTATACAAGCGAAACTGCAAGGCGGACACCATTATGAAAATCGCGATCCGGTGCTAGAACACACACGCATGAGAGGAGATCCTCATGTACGCTGCATTTTATAAGTTAGAGAAGAATGGATTTCGTGCGGGAAGAGATCTAACACGGACGATACCTAAACTGAACGTTGTGCAGCTAATCGAGGACTCGTGAATCGTCTAGTGCATGCTTGACGTCTGACTCAAAAGGACCAAGCACGTTGAGGTGGGGTAATTTCAGTCTCCCGTAGCAGACCCTAACAGAATGAAGACAGTCGTTCATTCTGTAGCGTGATTTCATCCACGGAGATGGAGGGAGATAGTGCATTCGAACCAACCTCAAATCAGTCGCATCGCCATCAAAGATCTACTGAGCTCGACTACTTAATTACGTGGTGCCAGTGGAAGACGGTCCAACGCAATGCCAGTTCAACATTCTTGACGTCCGCGGTCCAGAGAATGGGTCTAAGTATCGAAAAGGTACGATTGATAAGTCACAGTCTAGGTTAGAAGCGTGAGAAAGTGCCTCCATCCCGATTTTGCAGTGCGACATCCTGAAGTTGTCCTGTACCCCACTTACATCTACTATAGGTGCGCATGCATCTGATGCCATCAAATTAAGACATCACTCGGGTATAAGTACAGCAATTGCATTCATACCCTGCTGAATTCGATAGCGATGTTCGAATGTCTACAGCATCTCAGGATTGCACCAGTAACACTAGCCCTTGGAGTCTTGCCTCTTGGTCTCCTTCTTCTCCGGAACCTACGACCCCCACCACGGCTTGCTCAGATCCCACCAACACAAGAGAGAGTCCTCATACTAGGTTCGACGAGCGGAGTAGGTCGTACCCTTGCTCATCAATATGCCAAGAGAGGTGCGCGAGTGTGCTTGGTAGGACGAAGGGAGAAAATGCTCGAGGAGGCTGCTGAGGAATGCAGGAAGTTATGCAAAGGCGATCATGTGTTGAGTGTGCGCGGGGATTGCGCAAGCGTGGAAGACATGACAAAGGTGCGCGACACGCTGATCAAAGGTATCATATGGATTCTTTTGGTTCCGTACTGTCACTGAAGTGATGTGCAGAGTGGGATGGCATAGATACCCTCATAATAACTGCTGGTGTTTCTGCCCTTCAACCATTGATGTCAGTCGCTGGAGTGACTGCTTCCGAGTCTCCGCCACATGCCACTGCAGAAGCCATTGGCCACGCGGTTGGTGTTGCTAAAGCCGCCCTCGATGGCAATTTCTTCGGTCCATATATTGCAGCAATCACATTTGTGAGACTATATCTCCGTGGACACTGGAGCCCATTGATCACTAAAGAACTTTCTAGATACCTCTCCTTACGACCTGCTCCACATCACCATCTGTTCTTCTACTTTCAAGTGTGGCAGCAATTATTCCTGCCCCAACACGCACCCTCTACGCTTCCACTAAATCAGCTTCCTTAGTACTCTTTCAGGCGCTCGCAATCGAGCACCCCCGTATATCATTCGTGTGCTTCCTTCCTGGAACGATTGAGGGAGACTTCCGCGCTTCCGCGGTCGACACACCACCCAATTCCTCTCCTATTATACACGAGGCTGACCCGAACAAACACGGCTTGCGACGCGAAGCGGTGGCGAGGCGCTGTATTCAGGCCATTGATCGTAAAGAGAAGATAGTCATCATGCCCCAGTACATGCGAGTTGGACACATCTTGTATTGGATCTGGCCAGCCCCTGTGGAGTGGAGGGCAAGAGTGAAGTACAATTTTAGGTAAGTGCAGATCACCCGCGTTGGTGGCGCGCCTGATTCCTTGTGTCTTCTCTGTCACAGAGTCGACTAGGGAGGATCTATCAGAATCCTGCCTCGTATGGAAACATGGAAACATTGGAAGGAAGTTACACTCGGGACCGATTTATCTAGACATCGGACAGAATCACGTGTTATGAAAGTCAATCGGCGTTCTTGTATACTTTAACTTATATCCCTATAGCTTGAGCACACATCCACCCCGTCATGCTACGTTCCCCAGCGTGGCCCTTGCATCATGTTGTGCGTGATCTCTCCACCAGTGAGGCGTTTGTGTTTCCTGCGAGGGATCCCTGTTCTTTGCTGTCCAATATCATGTATATGATTAACCCAATGCAGGGTTTTGCAAGGATGGCAACTTGAAAATTTGAAAGCCCTGATTCATTGCCCCGCAGGAGCTAGTATGCTACGTATTAGTGTAGCTACCGGACATGGAAATGAATTCGTCCCCCTCATACCGTACATGGTAGTTTGCGCCGGCTAGTGCCATATCACGTCTTTCTTGCATATCATGATTACACAGCTCTAACTGAATTGTGCTCCGAGTCTTAGCTTGACCAACAAGACGTCGATGGGATCAATCAATCCTCCATTCGTGGTCTTTGGGTACGGCTCACTGATATTCAAGGTGAGGACAGACCACAAGAGGTATGGCAACAACCGTTAACTGCGAACCACCGGTGGTATATTAGCCCCCACCTCATGTCCAATCCCAGAGTGAGCGATTGATCCATTCAGCTCAACAAATCGTTATAAATCTGGCCTTCTGTAGCCTCCGGATTCCTTAAAGGCTACGTGAGGCGCTTCGCTCAAAAATCGCATGATCATCGTGGCACACCGGAGGTGTGTCCCACTCGTCGATCACTGCACGCGTCCGCGGAATTCCTGACGTAGCATTCATCGTGATATCGCAGAATCCGGGACGTGTGGTAACTCTTATCCACAAGGAGGATTGGGATCGCCTTTCCCGGTCTGTGAGTTCATCTTCTCTAATCTTCTAGGACATCCACATACATACATGCTAGGATGCATTCCCGGATGAAGATATTGTTTGGGGCAAGGGTTTCCTGTCTATGGAGGTGCCTCCTCGTTGATGCTGTCCTTCTCCACAGGCATAGCGTATACGATCGACCCAGCATACGAGACAGAAGTTAGGGATTACTTGGGTGAGTCCGATATCATCAATGATGTTACGGCCCTACAGTTTGTATTTACACTCGTGATTTCCCGAAAGATTACAGAGAAAAGGTACGCCGCAGAGCTAGATTACCTGATTATGTGGGACAACGTGTAATCATCTCAGGATGGATATACAATGGAGACGCTGAATGTCTACACCATAGAGAATGGTATAGAAAAGATTGCAATTTACGATGTATGCAACACTTCACTTGCCTCGCCTAACCATCGTTGATTCCTCAGTTCAGGCTTATGTACGTGTCATATTTCTGACTGAGGTATCGATCTCACGAGAAGCAAGTGCTATGTCGGTCGGCCAGATAACCCGTCATTTAGTGAGCATCCTACTTTCCTGTTTTTAGTTTGATCTATTGACGATGCCATCAGTTGGTTCAGAACTATTAGAGGACCTGGCACAGCGGATATGGGCCTCCGTGGGACCCTCGGGACAGAATAAGGTTCGTCAAACTTCATCTAGCTTAGAGTAGATCTAAGAATATTGTCCTTAGGAGTATCTCTATCGTCTGGCGGAATCAGTTCGCCAGCTTGCGCCAGCATCGTATGACTCGCACTTGTTTGCTCTAGAGGTAAGTTCATGTACCACTGAGCAGGTGACCTGGTATTGATGATTTGTTTAAAGGAAAGACTACGAGAGCTCGACCGATCTGCAAGTGAAGATCACTAGTCAGCTAGTGGATTTGATCATTAGATATTACCAAGATGAATGAAGCACCATTCATCTACATACCTCAGATACACTGGTAGCCAAATATATAGCACGCATACAACATCTCCTCCTCCTCAGAGAGGCTTGGCGTTAGGTGGAAGAGTTTGTGATCTCAGATGGCAGCTAGGAATTGGTGCCATCACCTCCACCTCCTGGCCTTCATGTTCCGCAGTCACGGTAATCTCTTGCACTTCTAATTGCAGTGCCGCTTCGAGCGCGCTGAGAGTGGAGTCTCGACGAAGGGAGCTCATCTTTCCACCGCCAATTCTATCGCAACCTGCATCGGATGAATTGTGATACAGTATAATTTCAAAAGTTCACGGAGAACCACCAGCAGCAAAAGCACCTAATACTATCCGCATGGTACCATGAAATTACACTCTTGCAGCTTGTTCGAAAGAAAAGTGAGAGAAGAATCCTCGACGTCATATTTCCTTCGAATTGTTCGAACTTCACACCTTGATACACATCAGACTACACAACAAAGCTCAAGCTTGAGAGATATTCTGCGAAAGCAAAGTTGCCATCCCGCGGATGTGCGGCGTGTCTATCTTGCAATTAACAGCCGAACGAAGATCTACGTAGAAAGATACAGAAATTTTATCAAACACCACCCTAGCCACGTACGATACGGATCATATCTCATTGCAGTACCTTTTCTGTGGCTTGTCCACTTGTAGTTTTGATCTACATAGAAAGATAATAGTACATAGCAATAAAACAATGAGTCAATGTCAATATGCCATATACCAATAAATTCCAACGAGAAACCCTTGTGCCCATGGTCAAAATATTCATGCTTTTGGGGACTGGTTAAGTATTGCACCGTAACGAGGAATCGAATAACTGATCTCGGAGCGCGGAGTGCATGACATGAGAGGTGTTTCACGCAATAAGGGTATCTGCTCGACAGACGGCACTCGCGTTAGACTTCGTTCCCGTTCCACAATCCTTCGAAGATTATATTAGTGACAGGTGTAGACGAGGGATAACTGTGTACGAACCCCCGCATTACAGCAGCAGTAGTCATTCGTTTCGCACGTCTTTTACTCTGGTTATCCTCATATCGATCTGTTTCGTCCACGATTTCTTCTGATATGATCTCCTGCAGAAAAATCGTTGTCCCTGGATATATACTGCCGTCCAAGATAAGCATACCTCGATGATATCTAGAATAAGGATATCAGTAATGGGACAGGGTTACCTGGGAAGAACACACCTTCGAGCGTGATCACTCCAATTCCACCACCTGCAATCCCGGGTGTTCGACTGACCATTAGTAGGTGGGCACGTCCCGTTTGACTGCGAGCATTCATCAGAGGCGCCACGGAAACCAAAGTGAAAATCCTCACAAGTAATCAAGCGCTTGGAAACAATTTATACTGGGATATGCTTCCGGAAGAATCGAGAGCTTGAAATCCGAGACTGGAAGAGCTCGCGCCGGGTCATAAACCAACAACTGAGAAACAACTTCAGCGTCTAGGCAGGCTGGCATATAACTTCGAAATTGCCTTCTTGATAAGTAGAAGCCCCTGGAATGCCAAAGGATTTCCGGGTGCATGTACAGGAAAGCGTGAGTAGCCGCTTGAGAGACTGAACGAGCAGTTAGTCAAACTAACAACAGAAAACTGAAGCCGTGATATATATATACATTGCGTCCACAGTCGCGTGATCAAGAATGGCGTCTGAGCTCAGCGTTACAACGTCCTACAGTTCCGAAACACATGAGCAACACTGTCCTATCTGCCGCCAACGAAACATTTACCTTGATGGGTGTCATGATTGTCTCCACGTTCTTCGTATTTAGCTCTAGTACACCATTCAATATACTGATCTCGTCATCCCGTAGCGGTTCCTCTCCCGTGCGATGGAACTGTAGGAAAGATTTGAGTTCAGCCTTCTTGTAAGTGTGACCTTCATTCTGGCCCAGAACGTAATCAAGGAGCTTCGCGGTAGGGTATGCAACAGGGGCTATTTACCATCCGGAGTTATTATGTCCCCAAGACAGTATTAACAAGTACTTACCAAACAAATACATAAGGCCAAGTACAAAAGGTGCACACCGTGCGCCGATTGCGAGACCATATCTGACGCTGACAGCCTGCGGGATAATTCTGCAGAAAATATATGATGGGATCAATCAGATATTTGCCACGAGGATCGACTGTCACACGTACTCTCTGTGAAAAAGAGGAATATGGCGTGCGTTCAACAAGTCCAAGTCGGAGAGAGGTGAGAGCGTACCCAAAAATAACTGCGAGCGGCATATCAGCAGATAGAAAACAACAAAGTAAAAGAACCCACCTATTGCGGTGGTGGCGATTACAACGGCTGCAATGCCACCGCCAAGCTAGCGCAAATGGAATTTTGTTAACCGACACGAAGCGGAATAATTGATATCCATTAATTTTACTTACGGCATCATCGAGAAAGATCGGTAAACTTTCGTTGACGACCTGCGGATATTGAGCTGTGGCAGAGATGTGGGGCCATATTTGAGATGGCCACTTACAACGTTGCCCAGAAGGAGTACCTACAACATGAGTTAGCATTGATTTATATGCGCGTGCATGCGTGTCTCAACATACTACTAATACCCAATGACGGCCTTTCTGCATCAGTTTTAATACTGGTCGCGTAACCAATATTATCAACTCAGAAAAGAGACCGAGGCTGTTTTGCAACCCACCTTTTTGCGCATTGCGTTTCTCCTTCAAATCCTCTGACGAGGTAGCCAGGACACGTAGGTGCAATTCATCTAGACCCATCAGCCCGAGAGTTAATCTATGACGCAAGATCAACACCACCTCATAGCATATATTTAGCCGGAATTGCCTCACCCTGCGAATACACCTCCCGCAAGCACAAGGACGACACTGATAGCGATTTTCCACCAGAAGGTGGCTGAATCCGCTGGTTCTCCCGTTGTCTCAGGGGGCTCCATGAGCAGCGAGCGGGCGAGAGTAATAATCATGGTGCAAAAGGATGGAAAAGGGACAATATATAAGCTGTCGGGTCTCCCAGGGATCCTGAACGTAATCAATGCAGTTGAGAAGGCTTGGCGAAGTCCACACGAAGATTCTGTTGCAAGTCTGAATGGAATCAATGTTCAGTGTTCGGGTAAGAAACCGCTGGTCACGTGTGGGTTTCCTACTTCGACCTTACCGGCGGCGCGGAGTTGGCGCGGAGGAATATAATTTTTTCTTTGATGGTGAAGCTTTGACTCAAGAGGTACTTATGAGTGTTGTCACTATTGTGAACAGGGCCATCCACACCATTCCAAGGCTGATTATAGCCCATTCGCACCGCGGGTACCCAACTTGTTCTTCTGATTTGCTTTGTAAAGCTCGAGCCAGCGTCTTTAGCTGCCAGTCCAAGAGAACTAGTATCAGCTGCAATGTCTACTCGTGCTAGATCACCAACATCCGATCATGACGTCCCTACGCCATCGGAGAAGAAGATGCGAATGGAGGAGCATACCATAGATGAGTCTGATGTAACAAATGAAAAGACGAATAATAGCGTTCTCGTGCCGCCCGGACCCTCCAAGAAAGCATCGAGATTAGCGAAGAGGAAGCAGAAGCAGAAGCGTGTCTTGCCAGAGCCTTACTCCCCAGATGATGTTCTATGGCGTGACATAGTCGCGCTACTAGGAAACGATACAGTCGACCATGCTCTGCAACATGGCACCGAGTGGGATTCGCCGTTTGATTTCCGTGAAGAGGTAGAGGTAGAAGTATCTAATTTATCTTCCAATGGTGCGGATAAATACCCTCTCTGTTTATTGATTTTGACTAGCCTCCACGGATCTCAGGCGATGCGCTGGCACGTTCCCCTGCTTCTCATCCTCCTTGGGTGATCGTTGCACCATTCGCATTACCAGGGGAAATAATCCGTGTTCGAGTTTATCGCAGTTCGCGTCTACATTCATTCGCCGACCTTCTTGAAGTCATTTCCCCAAATCCTGACCTGCGCGATGACAGCCGTGCGAAGTGCCGCTATTTTGGACAATGTTCGGGTTGCCAATATCAGGTCAGTCGAGTACCTCTTTAGCATCGGCATGAACATCAGCTCTCAAGTTCGGCCGAACTGATAACAGATGTATCATAATCTTAATAATCATCTTATCTTCATTCAACCGCTGATGTTGCATGTTAGATGCTTTCTTACGACACTCAACTCGGAATCAAGCGTGACGTGGTCATAAAAGCCTATCAGAACTTCTCAAGTACACCTTTCTATCATTCACTTCCGATACTTTCGCTCATGTGACTAGACCTCCCCCAGGAATCCATTCCAGACGTGCTTCCAACCATAGCCTCGCCACTTCAATACGGCTACCGCACGAAAATAACACCGCATTTTGAGGCCCCACCGAAAAAAGCACGCAAGGACGCTGAATCAAGTTCAGCCACTTCGACAGATAAGCCGGGTTGGCTGAAGATCGGTTTTAATGAAATCGGCAAGCGGACAGTGCTGGATATTGAGGTAACAATAACCAACTTGAGATGCCGCAATTTGTACTTAGCAGCTTCAGGAGTGTCCTATTGCGACCCCTGTGTTAAACGCAGTACTTGGACCTATAAGGGAGGATATAATCAAGTAGGTGAGCTGTTTTGAAAACTCTAACCATATCTGAATTCCATCAGGAATATCTGGGGCTATAAGAAAGGTGTTTCGTTACTTCTCCGCGACTCCATTGAGCACTTGCCTTCCGATATTTCGTCTATTCCCGCTCCAGAGGACGAGAAGCACATCTGCATCACGAACCACAAGGCAACTGTCCGCGAACGCGTAGATTCTACGTATTTCGAGTTTCCAGGGCATTCGTTCTTTCAGAACAACAATTCGGTGCTTGTCCCGCTTACCTCATACGTAAAAGACGCAATCTTCCCTTCCTCGGCATCGTCTGGGCCCACGCATCTCGTGGACGCGTACTGCGGTTCAGGTCTCTTCTCGTTGATGCTCGCGCCACATTTCGACACTGTCGCAGGTATTGAGCTCTCCGCCGAGTCAATCAAGTCTGCTACGTCGAATGCTATTATCAACCGCCTCCCGGAAGGGAAATGTTCTTTTCTGGCGGGTGATGCAGCGAACATATTCTCGACCGTTTCGCACTTCCCCCCAGACAAAACAGCACTGATCATAGACCCACCGCGAAAGGGCTCTGATGAGCCATTCATCGAGCAATTGGTTCGCTTTGCATGTAGCACAGTGGTATACGTGAGCTGCAATGTGCATACGCAAGCGCGTGATGTGGGGATGATTATGGAGAAGATGGAGAGGGAAGGCGGTGGGAGGAAATATGTCCTGGAGAGCTTGAGGGGATTTGATTTGTTCCCACAGACTGCACATGTGGAGAGCGTAGCGGTCTTGAGGTTGGTCTAGCTTAGATCCATGTCAGTACGTACTTCAATGACGTGGGCATCTTTGACGCGGACCGCATAGTAAAGGCTCACCGCGTGTATGGTGTTAATACGTACGCAAGGTATCAGGTGCTGATATCAGAGTGATAATCAGACCTTATCAGCGACGATATGCCGTTCACAAAAGGGAAAGCCTCTCGAAGCACTTGTTTCATTTCATTGTGCCAACCGAGCTCATCGATCGCGTGAACTTTAGGACCCCGGCTGCTCTTCATACTACGCATGTCCGCAGATGTCCGCCCATTTTTTTAACAATTTGCTCCCGGTGCGCGGCATTTTTGACTCTTCAAAGTGCCTTGAAGCTGCGGGGAATCCGTGTTCCAGATGTGTGATTTTCCGTGTGATACATGCGTACATTACCGGCCCTCGGCGCCACCAAGCGCAGATATTCCGAGATTGTAAAACAAGTGCTTTTTGATGCTGGCTAGCGTCAACAGACGACACGTTGGTTTTCTAAAGTGCCAGAATGTAGCCAATGAATAAACAATTGGCAACCAGCAACGGGCATGCTCTCGTGGGGGGTACCTTTACCGTCACCGTACTTCTTGTGCAGGCAGACCATAGCAGGCCACTTGCCCCAAGAAAGCGGCCCTCAGAGTATTGTACGGTGACGTAAGATCAGATGAGTTGGCATCAACATTGCTCGTCACTGTGACAATGCCAGTACTGTTGGAAGAAATTAGCTGCGATCGTCGAGAGTAGTCGAGAGCATCAATACTCACAGTGATCTTCGAGACGTGGCACAAGCCGCGGTGAGTTGCGTGGCGGTTGCCCATGAGGTCTGCTGTAGGTTTGGAATCCTCGTCACGATGATGATGGTGGAATGGGTATTCGTACTTGTCGAGTATGGGGTATTCGCCACGTCACTATGCATTGAGTGACGAAGGGCGTGGTGGATTTCACTTAGTGCCAACCTGGCAAACTGATTCAAAGAAGTACTAAGTGAAATGCAATGTCCCTGCTCCAAAAACCTTACCGTCATAATTCATTCACCAGCATGTCGATGCCAGAATGACATATCGACACGTCTTGTGGTCACCGAGCCTGTCAAAGTCATTCAAGAGGTATGAATTAGATCACGACGTACATATGATGTATGATCGAGGCTAGTAGGTGACAAGTCTCGCCAAGTCTCGACCTCTCTCGACCCGGCGGGCAGAGGGAGCAGCCGGGGTCCTGTAGTATAAGTAATAGGACCTCGGGCTGATAATCCCCATGTGGAAATTCAGACTTGCATGGCGATTCGATCATATGACAATCCTTCTTGGGACGTTTTAAGCGAAACTTTGATCGAGTCATGCTTGTCATGCACTGTCATGTATAAAAATGAGTCGAACTGATAACTCGTATTTTCTCTCTAGTAGTCCCAATAGTCATGGGTGACAGAGACAGCATTGGAAGTGGGCCTGCTCCACTCGATGTGAGTGTGATGAGTCTGCTGAACGTCGTAGTCATGTATAACCCCAACGCTGTTGCAGGCGTCCAAGCTGAAGGTCACACTCTCGGAAACACTGAAGCCCCTGCAGCCCATCGAGACATTACGTTTCGGCCAGGTGAGCAACATCTCCGAGTCAGACGGCCATATCTAACGATAGCTATGCCAGTCATTTTCGGACCACATGATCGTTGCAAATTACGATCCTGAAACAGGATGGTCCGCGCCTGAGGTTAAGCCTCACGGACCTATTACACTTGATCCCGCATGCTCGTGCTTCCAGTACGGTGGAAATGTCTTTGAGGGTATGAAGGCGTATCTTGGGCCCGACGGTAAGGCACGCTTGTTCCGCCCAGACATGAACATGCGTCGCTTGGAGAGGTCTTGTGGACGTCTCGCTCTTCCCGTGAGTACCATTGCATATATTAGGGAGTGTCTCTGATTCGTTGCACCACGCAGCCCATCGACGGAGATGTCGTTTTGGAACTGATAAAGTGCCTGGTAGATCTCGAGAGGCGCTGGATACCCAAGGAATCGGGATATAGTTTGTATCTGCGTCCTACCGTCATTGCAACCCGACCAGGTTCGTGGAATCAGTTAATACTATACAGTCATTCACCTGATCGCAACATAGGTTTAGGAGTAATAGCATCTGACCATGCTATGCTTTACATTCTGGCATCGCCAACTGGGCCATACTTCCAAGTGTTGAAGCCTGTTTCTCTTCTCGCTGTCAGTGATAATGTGCGCGCATGGCCGGGTGGAACTGGAGGGCACAAAATCGCTGGCAACTACTCACCCGGCTTCTTGCCCCAGCAAGCTGCTACAGCGAAAGGCTACGACCAAATCCTTTGGCTGTTTGGCGACGACAGAAGAATCACGGAGGCTGGAGCAATGAACTTCTTCGTTGTGGTTAAGAGGGATGATGGAGACGGTGAATTTCGATTCGACATATTCGATATGTATCATTTACTCATCCTTTGAAGGCGTAGACCTTATCACCGCCCCCTTGGATGGTACTATTCTACCTGGAGTTACTAGAGCATCATGTCTGGCCCTCGCAGGCGATCCAGAATTCCAAAAAGAAAGCTCGCTGCGCTTGCACCCACGAGAAATGGTGTATACCATGAGTGACCTCGCCAAATGGTCGTCCGAGGGCAAATTGCTGGAGGCATTGGCCATAGGTACAGCGGTCATTATCGGACCTTGCAACAGAATTGGACACGAGGGCAAGGATATCGTACTTCCTGGGGCTGGGATGGGACCAGTTGGTACGGCACTCCGGAAGAAAATTCTTGATATCCAGGAGGGCAGAACAGAGTGGAAAGGATGGGGCGTCGTCTGCCCTTAGTGGTATTATGCTATTGCGGTTAGCAACTGCACCAAACTGCATACTATAACGCGTATGCAGGCTCGCCTAGACAGACCGTAGACAATTGTTCCGTACTTGAGGTAGACAACATGCGGATTCTACAAACATCACATGATGTGACAAGAGTGTGACACGGTCAAAGTTAACTCTGCCGAGTGGATGCCGAGCAGGATAAGTCGGTGCACTGTAAGGTGCATGTAAGTACAGTAAAAAGATTAGGTGTAAGCTATGCACGAATCAATATTATGCTGGACCTAGTAGGTGGAGGGAACATGATGATATAACAGGAACCTGTAGTAGCGCATGCCGTTTTAGATAGTTTGTCGTCTCCGCTTGTGCAACACTTAAGATTAGTGACCAGCATTGTTTTTAGTTGCAGAGTTGATGTCTGAGATGTGAGGACATTTACCCAACAAAGTAGATTCTTTCCTGGGTGAGTTGTGGGTGAGCCAGTATACGATACCAATACAAAGGGGTAATTCCGTATATATGTAAGTAAGGTACTGTCAGGGTACAAATGAAATCTCCGTTCTTCAAAATACAACTACAATATCTCAAGTGTCCTGACGTCCATCATACTACGAACAGAAGCCATGCCTTCGACTTGTGCAACAATATCAAAATCCGTCGCGACTCTCGTGTATTCTCCACTGCATTGCTGAGCTAACAAAAATGTGCGAAATGGCTGTCCGAGGCGAACAGTCAATCGCAATGCTCGCAATTGAGATTCCGAATCAGCGGGCTCGTTTTCTCCAACAGACCTGAACACAGGGACATCTTCCATTCTCTCCATCCCGTCTGCAGAATCAGGCAGATCGAGAAGGGAACGATCCCACGGACGGACAAGCAAGAACGTCTGGCGAGTGGCCGCCAACCGCGAGGACGAAATTAGCTTGCTTTCCGTGGTGATCAGCATGTCACGCAGCCCGCCTGCCTTGACTTCATATGTCTCCTTGTTAGAAGCTAGACGCGAAACACGCTCAGTGGTTGGAAACAATGACTATATATTATTAGTACCTAGACGCGAAACACGCTAGAGGATGTAAAGTAAGAGACAGCGGGATAACTAGAAACTAGGAAACATACCTCAGTGGTTGGAAACAACAACTGAGGTATAACACGATGACAATGGTAGGTATTATATATGCGAATGCACGTGACGATAGAATAAGGAAAGTTGCTATGAATGATGACAACAATGATGAATTACAACACCCCCACACCAATACATTGTTGGCTAGCGAGAAACGAGCGAGAGTCCAGTTTGATGACGAAGGAATAACGGACGAGGCAAGCACTTCGTGAAGATGTCGGCGACGTTCTTGTGAGTGGACAGCCATTCGGGTTTGAAGGTCCCTTCTTCGATGTGCACACGGATGAAGTGGTATCGGAGATCGATGTGTTTTGTGCATATATGGTTGGCTGCTTCTTCAGATAGAGCTATAGCACTGGTGTTATCAGCGAATAATTGGAGGGGAAGGGTGAGAGGGATCTTCAAGCATTCGAAAAATGA
Organism: Suillus paluster; assembly: GCF_016628075.1. Taxonomy (NCBI): domain Eukaryota; kingdom Fungi; phylum Basidiomycota; class Agaricomycetes; order Boletales; family Suillaceae; genus Suillus; species Suillus paluster. The sequence continues at coordinate 234,511 of NW_024537582.1, read as the reverse complement.
TGTGAGCCATAGACCATCCTGGATAGCAGCGGTGAGGGCCATGTATTCAGCTTCCATGGAGGAGAGTGCGTGAGTGACCTGCTTCTTGGACGAGTGGGAGACAGGACTGCCATTGAAGAACCATACATAACCAGAGATGGAAATCCGGTCTTCAGGACAACTAGCCCAGTCTGAATCACTAAAACCGTTCAACTCCGGTGACGCAGCAGCACCCCCATAGTGTGTGCAGAGACCTGTTGAGCTGGCGAGGAAATGAAGGATGTGCTTAGCTGCTGCGTAGTGTCGTGGTTCTGGGGAGCAGTTGTGTTGGGCCAACTTCATGACGGCAACGGCAATGTCGGGACGAGTGTACATGGCAAGGTAGAGTAATTCACTGATGATCTTTCGATACTCAGATGTGAGGTTATCGATGTGAGGATGTACGTCGGTGTCGCGTCCGAATGGGAAGTGAGGATCCATCGGGAGAGTGACGGAGTTGCAGTTGAGCATGCCATGTTCTTCGAGGAGGTACATGATATAGTCCATCTGGTGCATCCATAGTTCGCATGTGGTCCTGTTTCGTTCAAATTGAATCCTGAGGTGCTTGGACACAGGACCAAGGTCCGTGATACCAAATTGCTGCGCGATTTGGCCCTTGATCCAGATGAGGAATGGATGGTCACTGGCGGCGGCAAGTCCGTCGTCGACATGCCACGCAATGATGCAAATAACTCTCTCCCCCACTCCATTGACATGGTTGTATACAAAGACGGCGTAGTCTGCCTCAATGCGGAGGAAACCTAGGTGAGTGAGAACCTCGCGCAGGAGTTCATACCAGTCATAGGCCGCCTGCTTCAGACCATAGAGCGAGGATAAGAGATGACATACAAGAGTCCCTCCTCCAGGGGGGAAACGTTCGAACCCAGGTGGTTGATGCATATACACGTCCTCGGTTAGTTTGCCCCACAGAAAAGCACGTTTTGCATCGAACGTGTCGAGTTCCCAGTTATTGCGGGCAGCAAGTGCAGAGATGATGCGAATGGAAGCTGCTTTCACGACCGGTGTGAACGTCTTCCCAAAGTCTATCCCCGGTACCTGCGAGAAACCCTGCACTACTAGTTGAGCTTTGAAGATTGATCCACCTTTCTGGTCCTCTCGAAATTCAAGCACCCATTGACAACCGATAGCCCTGTGATCAGCGGGGAGTGGAACGAGCTCATATATGTTCATCTCCGACATCAAGTTCATCTCTCGCTTCATCGCAGCAAGCCAAGAATCCTGGTCCGAACGATGCATGGCTTCGTCGTACGTGTTAGGGGGGACTTTCATATTGTACCCAGGAGCTTGTGGGTTGTGGCAAATGTCGCTGTGAATGGAGATGCATGCCTGTTCGGCAACAATTAGGTTGGCGATGATGTGAGAGAACCCTACTGTTTCATTATCAGTGCAAATGGTGTCGTCGTTGACATTGTTGACGGCTGTGAGAGGATGAGTGGGTGGAGGAAGGAGGATTGGATGTGTGGCGATGGCAACGGGAGGAACGAGACTAGGGATGCTGTCTGCAGGTGGTACTCCTCGCACTCGAGCCTGTCATAAGTCGCATTGACGATCAAGGCGCGATGTATCAGAGGTGAGTTGTTCGCGGAATAGACGGCCTTGTTCAGTGGGAATTTGAGATCGACCAGAACAACGGATTGGTGCAATGGACATAGGAGTAGGCACGATGGCAGGAGGGACAGTCGATGACGAGTTGGATGGTGCAAGTACAGGCGCAGAGGGAGGAGCGATCAGTTGGTGTGGCGTGGTGTCATCGTCGTCCTCGTCGTCACTATCAGTGATGGGGAAAGGGCGGTCGGAAAAAGATTCATCAAAGATGATGTCTCGTGAATTGAAGAAGGCGCCAGAGACTGAGTCATGACAACACCAGGCCTTAACACCAGGTGGATACCCCATAAATATCGCCTCGCGGGAGCATGGTCCCAGCTTCTCCTGCATTTCAGCAGGAATACGAACAAAGCATCGGGCACTGAATACCCGCAAGTGAGAGAGGTCAGGCTTCGTACCATGCAGCATCTCGTAGGGCGTCCTCCCTGGGAGGAGGGAATGAGACTCAGTGCGATTAAATAGATAGGCTGCGCAAAGAGCCGCCTCACCCCAGAGAGAACGAGGTAAACGAGCATGGTCGAGCATGGCATACATCCTACCCTCAATGGTACGTATCACCCGCTCCACCTTCCCATTCTGCTGATGTGCATACGGTGCAGATAACTGTCGTATAATGCCCGCAGCCTCGAGTTCCGCCATGAACGCGGCGCTCAAGAACTCACCCCCATTGTCAGACCGAAAGATCTTCATGCATCGACCAGATTGGTTTTCCCAACAAGCATGAACAAGACGCCATGCATCAAGAGCCTGATCTTTAGTAGCCAGGAGTTGAAGATTGAGGATGTTCGTGTGGTCGTCGAGAAAGACGACGAAATAGCGCTTGTTGTGAGGTGTGAAGATTGGGATGGGTCCACAGAGATCAGAGTGAATGAGGTCGAGGAATTGAGCTGCACAAGGAGAGTCGGATGGAGGGTGAGGACGATGAGGATGCTTGCCCATGATACAGGATTCACACTTAGACAATGCCGCCCCTGGGGACACAGTTGCACCTGTGGCAAACAAAGGCAGGCGACGGACAGCCTCGCTGCCGATATGCCTGAGACGGGCATGCCACAGGTCCAGTGTAGGCACCACGACCAGAGGTACTCAGGCTGCCATGATTCGCAGTGCGAACGGTAACAGTGTCAGCTGTGGAGTAAGACCAGAAGTAAGAGCGGTCTTGGACGAGTGTGGTCATGGTTCCCGAGTTGAGGATGGTGTTGAAACCTGCAGCAATGATGCAGGAAAGGACTGCAGTGTCCGTGGGGGGAAGGAGGTTGGGTATCTTGATGATGGAAGTGCAGGAGAGATCTGCAAGATAGGATTCAGCTGCAGCTTCCGTGCCTGCAAAGGCAGCGATGGCGGTAGAAGGAGGGAGAGCAGCTGGAGCTGGAGCTGGAGCAGGAGGAGAGGTAATTGCTACAGCAGCCGTTTCCTTCTTCTTACCCTTCATCCAGGAGCTTGACCCTCCATGCCACCGCCCTTTGCATAGCAATGCACATGGTCGTGATCCCCTTTATTACAACCAACCGTGGTACAGAAGACCCCCTCCGGATTATGATGATGTTTACGAAGACCAGTGATGGTGTTGACGTTCGTAGTGGAGGAAGTTGTCGCTGTGTTCGCATATTCTGAACCAGGCGCGCTGCCTGCGAGAGCATGTTCATCAAGGATACGAGCAGCTTCTGCAGAAATGCGGGCAACATAGGCATCGAAAGTGGATGCGGATGGGAGGAAGAATGAGGGGCTCATAGTGGTGGTAGCACCAGCAGTGGTAGCGGTAGATGCAGAGGCGGTGGTGGTGACAGTTGCAGTGGCAGTAACAACCGGAGTGTGTGCAGGAAGAGTCAGAGTCAGGAGGGCCTTGAACTGGGGCCATGTCCCGGTCCGAGGAAGTCCGTGCAGAAGTTGGAACACTGCCTCAGCGTCAGTGTAGATCACCCCCATGCGAAGCAAACATTTGTGAAGCACAGTGTGCTGGCCCACATAGTGTGAGGCATCAGCGGTATCTTTCATCTGGAGTGAATATATGCTCTGTCAAACGATGTGTTGGGAGCCCATGTCCACCTGCCTGAAGTGGTCTTCCAGAGTTTTCCAAGCGTCCCAAGCAGTCACCCGGTGACTGGTCGAGATGAGCTGTTGGACAGAGGTGGAGAGACAATGAGTGATGATGGATTTTGCCTTAAGATCGTTAATGAGCCATTCACGAATGCTCTTCATCTCATCAGCGGTGGGCGACAAGGGATTAGCAAGCATCGGTTGAAACAAGGTGTTGCCCAGGACGTCATCGGGATCAATGGTGTCGGTCACATGACACCACTGATCCTTGATACCAAGGGCGTAAATCACCTCATGCTTCCATGCGAAATATGTATCCATGCCCGTCAATTCCGGGATATGGTCGAGCTTTCCCATGTTGAAGAAAGTCGAAGAAAGGTCTCTAATAAGAGAAGATTACAGTGAGTTGCTGAAACAAGCCCGCGTGTCGGTATGTAGCTCTAGAAGATTTCATTTAGAAATTGCAGCTCATAACCTGTTAGAAGCTAGACGCGAAACACGCTCAGTGGTTGGAAACAACGACTATATATTATTAGTACCTAGACGCGAAACACGCTAGAGGATGTAAAGTAAGAGACAGCGGGATAACTAGAAACTAGGAAACATACCTCAGTGGTTGGAAACAACAACTGAGGTATAACACAATGACAATGGTAGGTATTATATATGCGAATGCACGTGACGATAGAATAAGGAAAGTTGCTATGAATGATAACAACGATGATGAATTACAACACTCCTGACCTTCACCAGGCCGATACGTGATTGTGACAGGGAATACTATGCAAGAAAGATGCAGCCGGCGGTGTGCGAAACGGGGGGTGCTCAGGGAAACGAGGGTGTCATAATTTCGAAACCAGGCTTACAGCCTCAGGATCTCGCAGCGAGGACACCAATGTTTGTATATGATGTTCAGAGAGAAATGGTGGGGCATATGGTGGAGCTTGATAGGAAATGATGTCGGCTGGGAGACAACTGTTGAACCAGGATGATTTTCCGATCCAGTTCAAGGCAGTGATGTCACCCGACTGAGCTACGATCTCCTGCAAGAGCCATCCAAGAGCGTTTTGCTTCTTCTCTCCATACATTATAGGTAGCTGGATGCCAAAGACGCCGAACAATGAATATGCAGTATCCTCCTGCACCGTGGTGACACGCTTTGACACCCATTGGAATTTCTCTCGGGCATCTCTCATCCCCAGACGGAAGGCAACGAGAGCCTCTGGATTTATGCCTGTGGCATTCCCCAACTCCTGCATGATTGTGTCAGATTCCTTGTGGTTGGGAGAGTGGTCATCGAGATATAGGCTCCAATCCTTTTGGTAGAAGTGAATAGTTGTAGGAGCCAGGAATTCAGGGACAGTCCATCCTCGCGTGATCCAAGCGCTCTTTGCCAGTGCACCAGACTTGGATGAAGGCAGAACATCCGACATGTAGACGAATGTGATTGCTGATTGATGATACCAGACGAACATGGAATTGAGTGATTTTTGGAGCTTGACATGGTTGTCCTGGTCAATGCAGCACGAATCAACCCACCCCCAGCGATAACCCACATCGCAAGCAGTTTTGCAGAAAGACTGTAATTTCACGATGCCGCCAACTGGTTCCAACTCGTCCACGACCTTGTCCTGGATGTCGTGCAGCATGGGCTCCTTCCCTTCCCACCTATGCGACAGCATGACATAACTGAAGTACTTCACTATTACACCTTGGATACATTCCATTTGGAGGTCTGCATGCATCATTGTTGATGACAAAAGCTCCTCGAACTCGGTGGCCGTTTTAAAGGCATTTTTCTGTGTCTCTCGATCGCACAAGCGCCCCGTGTAGGTGTTAAGTAGACGAAGCGGGGCATCGTCAACTTGACCTTCAATTGCCTCTTGAATGGCACGTTCTGCTTCGGATAAAGAGATATACTGGTGGCGTAGCTCTGGAGAAAGAGTCAAACACGTTGACGCATGGGTTATTAGCTTACCTTGTCCCTTTCCATCGTGAGCCTCATCTAATTCAGAAAGCATGATTTGGACAGTCTCGATTGTTTCATCATAGTTTTGCACGCTTTTTGATCCGGATGGAGTGGAGGACTGCTGGGGCAGCTCTGGGGAAAGAGTCAACCATCTTGACACACATGTTACTTTAGGGCTTACTTTGTGCTTGTGCATCGTGAGCCTCGTTCAACTCGGAAAGCATCATTTGGACGATGTCTATCGCTTCATCATAGTGTTTCGCACCATGAAGGGCTGCGTGCTTCACCTGGTATCCAAGGCAAGATGAAGGGCTGAGTTCAATGACCTACGTAGCGAGTGACGATGGGCATTGGCAATAAAACAATGGATGTCATCATACCTTTTCCGCATCATGAAGCGCATCAGTCCATAGCTTTTTTTTCGACCTTGCCTTACTACGGTTTGCAAATATTATATCGGTTGCACAATCCAGGTCGATCTCCGCTGAGTATAGCTCCATAGCCCTATCGTAATCACTTGCAGCGAGGGCAGCATCTCCGCTCGCAGTGAGGTCAACAACTCCGTTGGCAGCAAGGTCAACAATTCCATGGGCAGCATATAACGCTCTACACTCATCCTTGAAAGCTGAGTGAAATGCGAGTGAGGATTGTAGCCTGGTGACAAAACAGGAGACTTGCCAATGGACCACTCAAGGCAGCTGGCCCGTGTAACTTCATCACTCATATCCATCATATATCGGTATGATTCGTGGGCTTCTCTAAGTCTTCCTACCCGAAGGAGTGAGTCGCACCAATTCTGGCTTGCAGTTTTCCACAAGGACTTGAGGTCCCATCTGAAGAGCTGAAAAAAACACACCGTTGAGCATGAAAAGGACTTTCGGTTAAAAAATCCCAACAACACACCACAGCAAAGTCCTCATATTGTGAACAGATAGCAGATCCAGATGAGCTAACGATGGTGTGCATAGCAGCAGTGAAGTGCTCAGCAGCTTTGTCATCATGCACCACACCATCCAAGGTATTCATCTGGAGATGTAGATACACCTGATATGCGAAGTTCAAAATCAGTGTTAACACACGAACCTGGGCATGACTGCGTGCATGATACTCACTTCCACGACACAACAATCAAGAGTATCAGCATCTGGGCAAGCGGCAGCCAGTTCTTGGATGCACTGGATTGCTTCATCATGTTGATCGACATTGGAAAGTGCAACGGTCTGAAAATTATCATGGAGTAGGGCACATGGGAGACAAAATAACATGCCTGGATCAAGAAAAGAATGGTCTTTGAACGTCTGTTCGCGAACATGAATGCGAAGTCAAATGCTTTCATTGCATCCTCAAAGTGCTTTTTCCCGCAGAGGGCAATGCCCTTGGAGACATAACCTGTCAAGGAGGGCCGAATGCTGACAGACTATGTCACCATGACAGTTAGTAGATCTGAAGAGAGGTGACGAAGTATCTCACCATAAGCGCATCATGTAATGCGCGGTCCCAGTCATGCATTCGTGCCATGACAAATGAGCGACTAGCATAGGAGTTGTAGGTGTTAGCATCAGCGGAGATCCCTTGTGTTATCAACGTTTCAGCGGTAGGCAAATCCCCAGCTATATATGCACTGCGAGCTGTCGGGTGCATAGCAAGGATCTGCATGAAGCAAGTTCACATTGTGGTGTCAAAATCAAGGACGCAAACTTGCCTCAGAAGCTGGCAAAGTATCCTCGGGTATTGCCCACTCTGAGATCTTGTTATCATCTCCTCCGCTGAGGATGTACTTGCCATCCATGGAGAAAGTGACGCAGCGCACAGGGGCAGACTGCTTGAATATGGCGATGATTCATTGATCTGAGAGCCGCCAGAGGAGGATATCACCATTGCCACTAGACACAGAGGCAACAATGGTGGCAGTCGAGTTCACGGCAATGATGATGCCAGCATCATACCAGCCACCGCCAACCTGTTTCCAGGTCGATGGGTCCCACTCCTGTAAGCTATAATGGTGACAACTGAGCAGCCATGTGCCATTGGGTGCCCACATGAGTGATGTAGGCGAGTTCAAACTTTCGAACTGTGCGATACATTCCTTCGTGCCTGGTTTCCATATTTCGATATTCTGTACAATCGACAACCACTCCGAGAAAGTTGACACTGCAAGAAGTTCCCCAGATGGTGAATACCGAACACAGTTGACCGATCGTGTCCAATAAAAACCTCCCTCCCACGTGGGGTCTGTGCTACACAGCTTCACGCCCCATTCACCAGCAGTTGCCAACACAGCATCATGTGCCAACACAGCATCATGTGGAGAAAAGTCTAGCGATTTGATGGATTCATCGTTGACAGACCACACAAAGAATGCTCTCTGTTTGACTTGAGTAAGACATTGCCAGTGTCACCGTGCCACGCAATGACCTCTCCGAAGTCACCACCGCTTGCTATCAATCGTCTGTCTCCTGAGACTGCCAACGCACCCACATCACTTTGATGCCCCTCCATTTTCTTCAACATAACGCCAGCCTTCAAATCCCATAGACGAAGTGTCTTGTACGAGGCAGTTACCATACAGCATCCATTGGGCAAGACTGCGACTGCGCTCATGGTCCCCTCATGATCTTCAAACACTCGACCGGGCTCCTGGATGGCTGAAGCAGCGTTGTCCATTTGGAGTGGACTTGCTATAGGAATCGTGGCCTGTGGGTGTCTTTCTCTAAGCTGCAGAGACGTGTGTCCTATGCGTTTTTGTGCTGCTTCACACGTGCTGTTAGCCGTTGTGGGGAACGACCCCACTGTAGGCCTGTATCCCGCATATTTCCCATGCTTTCCCACCATTTTCCCGTGCGTTCTGCTACCCATCCGCATCTTCCCCGACCCATCCGCTACACAGAACCAAGCGGAACCAAGCGGAACCCAGCGGAACAATCGCGTACCACACGCATTATATTCCTTCAGCCTTTGGAACATCCTCCTATGTCCTGTCCATGTCCTTCCATCCTCGCTGGTGAGTACTAGCTACGTTCCCCATGTCACTAACATGTTCCTATCTCATTTCCCATGTGTTACGGTACTTATACGGATCCTTCCGCTACTCGGGACCGATTCCTTATCTCACAGCCTCACCCGGTTGTAGCATATCGCATTTCGGAACCCCTTCCTATATAGGTAGCAATAGATGGGATCTTAGTTTTTTACCTTCTGATAGACTCGACTCCACTTCCACTTACAGAGTACTTCCCAGTACTCCACTCACTGTTTAAAATATCTTCCCGAATCTATTCCTGATCACATTGCATTGCTCCCGCCCCCATGAGTTCCGCTCAAAACGCCCGACATTGGATCCAACGACTTGGAGCAAGTACCAGACACAAGCCTGGTCCGACTTTGCCCAATCATCCTCCTGCAGGCTTGTAGTTTCTTTTCCCTCCATTTGTTCCCCATTAGTTCTGTTTGTTCCCCGTTTGTCCTGTTTGCTCCACGTTAGTTCTGTTAGTTCCCCGTAGTTCCGCTCATCGCACGCTGAGTTCCGCTCATCGGGAACCCTCCGCATCTTTGTGTTCCCAGTCCTAGTAAGGGACCGGAACCCTTCGGGTCGCTAGACAGAGTCTAGTCTTTGTTTCCTCGCACTTATTCGAGGACTCGCTACCCAGTAGCAATCCCCTCGGGACGAGTATAAGCCTCGCACCCTTGTTAGACTTCTGATTTACACAGGGTCTATTTCCTCACCCACAACTGGAGCCCACCGCGAGGGGACCATCTGGGACGACTAGCAGGTCACTTAGACCCACTCCGGCTCGTTTAGACCTCACGGAACTACGAAAAGCATTCCAAGACCTTCACCTATTGCCCGAAGATATCCTCGTTTCAGTCCCAGATGACTTAGCGCAACACTCCCAACCCCCGATTACCCCGTCGTCAAGCGACGAAAGTTTGCACCTTACCCCGTCTAATTCCTCCTCATCCGCGCTTTCATCTCCGCCTTCTACATCTGCTTCCATTCCAGGGCAGGAACCAGAGTTACCAAGCCCGCAAACTTTGGACCCGTTTTTTCATCTGCTCCCGTCGCACCCAGCTAACGATATCCCCACAAGTCCCCATCCAGCCAATCCACATACAGACCCTTCAGTCCCGACTCCCCCAGCCACACTTGCTTTCATTTCCCTTACTCCCGTTCAGCTTCTGCAACCGCAACAACCTGTTCCTATCCCATTACCCCCAGTACCTATGGCCGCTATCCCCTACAGGATGCCCCTTGGTGGCACAAGCGCCGCTCCCAAGTTTGATGGAACCGCAGCGCAACTGTCCCGTTTCCTTGCAGATGTTGCATATCTTGCAGATCAGGCCGTATTGACTGAACCGGAACACATAAAAGCTGTGATGCGGTATGCTAATTTAGACGACACTGAAACATGGGCCTGTCTGCCCGAATCTAAGGGAGTAGTCCTCGTCGACTTCGTAGCTGCAGTAAAAAAGTTATATCCGGGTTGCAAAGGCGATTGACGCTTCACACCAGCGGACCTCACGGGACTATCAGCCGAGCAGGCCTGGACCCCCATGTGCTCCCAGGTAGAGCTCGGGGATTATTATAGGAAGTTCCTCTGCATATCCACATTCCTCATAGACAAGAAGCACCTAGCGGAGACCGAGCGGGACCGTCTCTTTTTAGACGGGATCTGCAAGGACGTCAACAAGCTTATCTGCGCCCGCCTAGCAATCAAGTTACCCGACCACCACCCCGACGAACCCTACCCAATAGCAAGAGTAATTGAGGCGGGAGAATTCCTATTCCCGGGCACCACCCCATCAACCCCGCCAGTACCCGTCAAAGCCCCGTTTGTTCCGCAGCGATCAGCCGCTCCAGCACCCCCGGCGCAACCAACACAACCAACGCTATTGCCTCCGCTGATCCATCAGCAACCCGGTCCGGGAACGGTAATTAAACAGGAGTATTCATTCCGCCAAGCCCAAGGGCCTAGGCCCTGCATGTTTTGTGGAGGAACCGATCATTTTGTGCGGAGATGTGCGGAAGCGGAGACATACATCCGCGACGGTAAGTGTAAACGCCACATGATCAGTGGACAGATTTGTATGCCAGACGGGGGATGGATCCCCGGGCATCCGAGCGAGGGTAGAACCCTAAAGGAATGTATTGACGGTCATGTACAGGACCCCGCATCCACTACATCACCCCGTATCCTGTGGAGCCAGCGCGATCCGCCCCCCCATATGAATGTAACCGCAGGAATGTTTTGTCGTGCTGGTCCCAACGAAGAGGTCATGTTGAAGTAGAACCATCCGCATATCTGACCACTCGGGCAGAACCCGAGTCAGACGACAATGATGAGGATGCCCGCTTTGTTAAGGCTTTCAGCCTCACATGGGCCGCAACCCAGTCTTCCAGGCCAGCCCCCAAGTCCGACAAGAAGGGCAAGACCATCCGCTTTGACGGAGTCGACATACCCATGGTGTGGTCGCGCGCGGGGCCCGCCTCTAAACAGCCTACCGTGATGGAGGAGATCGTATCTCCTGTGGTCCAAGCATCGACCAGCAAGGGGAAGGCACCAGCAGTCGCCCCTGCCGCATTACTACCAGTTAGCATGCCTGCCCCGAAGCCAGTCAATACTCCCCGTGTCACGCAGCCACCGTCCGCATCTACCAGTTCGTTTCCCGCTGATTCAACACGTACTAACACACCTTCCTCCGTTCCGTTGTTGAGCCAATATAGGTATGCGTTCAAACTAGAAGACAAGGGCGCGGATGCTTGGGTCCTCAGTCGGGTCCTCGATTCCTCCGTCTCTGTTCCTGTCAGGGAGTTGTTCGCAATCGCGCCAGACTTCCGTAAACAGTTCCGGGATCTTACTACCACGCGATGGGTGACGAATGGGACCATCCTTGTAAACGGGCTCACTAGTCGCCCAGAAAACGAGGAGTTTGTCAGGGGATTTGAGGACTACGTCACCCGCGACGACCGGGGACATGTAGTAGGCGAGCACTTTGAGCCCCTGCGATGCATTGAAGCGACCGTCCATGGGAAGTGGGCCCTCACCTGTGTCCTGGACCAGGGAGCAGAAATCATTGTCATGCCCCGGTCCATTTGGCAGGCGCTAGGTGTACCCCTTCGTTCCGACCATCAGACCACCATGGAGTCCGTCAATACTTCAAAGGACGCTACCCTAGGCGTCATCGAGAACTTGTCCTTTGATTTTGGGGCAGGGGAAATGTTTTTCCAAGTCCAAGTCGTCGAGCGGGCTAACTTCGAGGTCCTGTTGGGTCATCCGTTCTTCAAGTTGACGAGTTGCCATACTACAGATCTCCTCAGCGGGGAACAGGACGTAACACTTACTGACCCTAACACAAGCTGTGAGATCAAGCTTCTGACCCGCGCGTGGTCTAAGCCCTGCACGCGCTGTGGTTCCGGACAGCACTGTTCCGAGCATCCCAAGGGAGGGGAGCGGGATTTTTGATTTTTGATGAGCCACTAGACCCGCGGGGAGATTCAAATCCGATAGTCGAAGTTACGCGTCCGCTTTCCCCATCTCCATTTCATTCTCGTTCTGTCCGTCCCATCAGTTCCATCCGTCCGTCGCTCTCAAGGAGCTCATCTGTCCGTGCATATTCCTATGAATCCGCGAGTCCGCATTCCGAGAAGTATTCATATCTCACGTCGACCCAGTCCGTGTTCAATCCCGCAGCCGTTGATGCGTTCAATTCCGTTTATTCCTATGATCCCGCCCGTCATGTGCTGGTGTATAAACCAGTTGCGAAGAAAGTGCGGACAGTGCCCACCACGATGCCCAAAGAATTTAGGGTCGTGCATCGGCTCCCAGACGATCCGTTAGCAGGCATGCCTGAATTACCCATATTCCCCCCCGATTTTGTTCCGGGGGTCCGCTATACAGAAGAGCGGATGGGAGCATTAGACCTTGATCCGGCCAATTGGTTATGGCCGGAGGAACTCAAACTGATCCGTTGGCTAGTCCGCACCCATGAACTGGCATTTGCTTGGGGCGCTGCGGAACGCGGGCGCCTTAACGAAGATTATTTTCCAGCATATAAAATCCCCACAGTTCCGCATATCCCATGGGTTCAACGTAACATCCCCATTCCTCCCGCAATCCTAATGGAAGTCATCCGCATCATCAAGGAGAAAATCGATTCAGGTGTATACGAGCCATCCACAGCCGCATACCGTTCCCGCTGGTTCTGCGTCGTGAAGAAGGACGGGAAGTCATTGAGGCTTGTTCACGACCTCCAACCCCTGAATGCAGTAACCATCCGTGACACATCCGTCCCTCCGTTTGTCGAGCATCTCGCAGAATCATTCGCTGGGTACGCAGTATATGGGATGATGGACCTTTACTCGGGTTATGACCAGCGTCCCCTCCATGAGGAGTCCTGGGATCTCACTACCTTCGGAACACCCCTCGGCCCCCATCGACTCACTACCCTTCCACAAGGACATGCCAATGCAGTCCAAGTCTACCAAGGTGATAGCGCATTCACCCTCCAGGATGAAATCCCGGATCATACTTCCCCCTTCATTGATGATGTGCCCATCAAATCAGTTAAGACCCGGTACCAACGGGACGACGGATCCTACGAAACCATTCCCCGAAACCCGGGGATCTGTCGCTTCATATGGGAACACTGCCTGGTCATCAACCAGATCCTCCAATGTCTTGAGAATGTCGGGGTCACGGTTTTCCGCATCGAAATTCGTAATAGCAGCTCCGTCCGCGGTAATTGTAGGACACATGTGCACCTTCGAGGGTCGCATCCCAGAAGAGTCCAAGGTCCAGAAGATCCACAACTGGCCAGAGTGCAAGACTGCAACACAGGTCCGCGGGTTCCTAGGAACCTGTGGGGTGCTTCGGATCTTCATCCGTAACTTCTCCCAGATTGCCCGCCCGCTCATCAACCTGACGAAGAAGGACGCCGTATTCGAGTGGGGAGCGGAATACCAACTCGCCATGCAGACCCTGAAGGACTCGATATTAGAGTCCCCTGCACTGCGTCGGATCGACTATGAGTGCGGGTGGGAAGTCATCCTAGCCGTCGATACCTCCAATATCGCTATCGGGTACATCCTGCTTCAGGTAGGGGCGGATAAGAAAAGATACCCGAATCGTTTCAGATCCATCACACTGACGGAAGTCGAGTCCCGCTACTCACAAGCCAAGCTCAAGTTGTACGGACTGTTCCGCGTGTTGCAGGCGGTCCGGGGTATTCATTTTCAGGGTCACGAACCTCACTGTAGAGGTCCGATGCAAAGTACATCAAAGGTATGATCAATAATCCGGATCTTCAGCCCAATGCGACTATCAATCAATGGATCGCGGGTATCCTGCTCTTTTCCTTCGAGCTCGTTCATGTTCCCGCAGCCAAGCACGCAGGGGTAGATGGTCTCTCAAGGAGGCCGCCCGCTGAAGCGGATCCCGTGGAGGATGATGACCACGAGGATTGGCTAGACCGCGCGTATTCCTTTGGGGTCGAGTTCCTCAATGATAGGACTCTACCCACAATATCATCCGTCCCGCCTGCTGACCACGAGCCCATCCGGGCCCCATATATGAATCGTTCCGCTGTTACGAGCAGCAGTGCATCCCCATTACTCGTATTCCTAGATATCGTCGGCCCCCAACAAGAAGAACCATCCTTTCCACAATCAGCAAAAGCAGATGCCAAGCATGCGAAAATCGACTCCCTCCGCCTATACCTCGAAACCCAGGAATGACCCGAGGCCTTATCAGATACGGAATATACGTTGTTTGTGACGTCCACATCCCGGTTCTTCATTCTCGAAGGATTGATGTGGCGATGGGAACCCCATGGGAGGCATCAATTAGTGGTTCCAGAAAGGAAGAGAGACCAGATAGTAAAGGAGGCGCATGATGACCTCGGGCACAAGGGTGTCTTCACTGTCCGGTGTGGGTGAGGAAAATAGACTCTGTGTGAATCAGAAGTCTAACAAGGGTGCAAGGCTTATACTCGTCCCGAGGGGATTGCTACTGGGTAGCGAGTCCTCGAATAAGTGCGAGGAAACAAAGACTAGACTCTGTCTAGCGACCCGAAGGGTTCCGGTCCTTACTAGGACTGGGAACACAAAGATGCGGAGGGTTCCCGATGAGCGGAACTCAGCGTGCGATGAGCGGAACTACGGGGAACTAACAGAACTAACGCGGAGCAAACAGGACAAACGGGGAACAAACAGAACTAATGGGGAACAAATGGAGGGAAAAGAAACTACAAGCCTGCAGGAGGATGATTGGGCAAAGTCGGACCAGGCTTGTGTCTGGTACTTGCTCCAAGTCGTTGGATCCAATGTCGGGCGTTTTGAGCGGAACTCATGGGGGCGGGAGCAATGCAATGTGATCAGGAATAGATTCGGGAAGATATTTTAAACAGTGAGTGGAGTACTGGGAAGTACTCTGTAAGTGGAAGTGGAGTCGAGTCTATCAGAAGGTAAAAAACTAAGATCCCATCTATTGCTACCTATATAGGAAGGGGTTCCGAAATGCGATATGCTACAACCGGGTGAGGCTGTGAGATAAGGAATCGGTCCCGAGTAGCGGAAGGATCCGTATAAGTACCGTAACACATGGGAAATGAGATAGGAACATGTTAGTGACATGGGGAACGTAGCTAGTACTCACCAGCGAGGATGGAAGGACATGGACAAGACGTAGGAGGATGTTCCAAAGGCTGAAGGAATATAATGTGTGTGGTACGCGATTGTTCCGCTGGGTTTCGCTTGGTTCCGCTTGGTTCCGTGTAGCGGATGGGTCGGGGAAGATGCGGATGGGTAGCAGAATGCGTGGGAAAATGGTGGGAAGGCATGGGAAATATGCGGGATACAGGCCTACAGTGGGGATGTTCCCCACACCGGACCCGCCTTTTCCTACGCTTTTGGTGGCCTACCCTGGTTGACGATGTCAAGTGGTACCTCTGGACGTGTCATGAATGCCAGATCCGCCAGACCCGCAAGTTACATATCCTGCCCTCCATTCCGATACCCGGGGGCCTGTTCCATAAGGCCCACCTTGATACCATGATGATGCCCAAAGCAGGCGGGTATACACGTATAGTCCAAGCGCGTTGCGCATTGACTTCCTACCCGGAATGGAGGATGCTCCGCACTGAAACCACGAAGATGCTAGCCGCGTTTATCTTCGAGGACATTTTTTGCCGGTGGGGTCCTTTAGCGGAAATCGTTACTGACAACAGAACCCCTTTCATCGCAGCAGTAGACTCGTTACGCGAGCAGTACGGGATCCATCATATCCGGATCTCCCCCTATAACTTGCAGGCGAACGGGATCGTGGAGCATAGGCACTACGATGTCCGGGAGGCCATCATGAAAAGTTGCGAGGGGGATGAGTCGCATTGGTACCAATCTGCGCACTCTGTATTCTGGGCGGAGCGGGTAACTATCCAGAAGTCCACCGGACTATCCCTGTACTTCATGGTACATGGGGTTGAGCCCCTCTTTCCGTTTGATATCGCAGAAGCAACTTACCTCATATCCCCACCCAGGAAGGACTCAATTTCATCCACAGAGCTTATAGCATGGCGCGCAACGCAACTCCAGAAGCGTCGGGAGGACCTTGACGCGATTAAGGGTAAAGTCCTCAAAGCGAGGTACCAGTCCGTCAAGGACTTCGAAGCGAGGTTCCGCACCTCCATCAAGGATTACGACTTCCTCCCGGGTAGTTTAGTACTAGTCCGAAACTCACGGATCGAGTCGGAGCTGAATCGGAAGATGAAGCCCCGGTACCTAGGACTGATGGTAGTCCTTCGTAGGACGATGGGAGGATCGTACCTGTTGGCAGAACTGGATGGGTCCGTATCATGACTTTGTTACGCAGCATTCTGCATACTCCCGTACCACCCCCGCAGTGCGATCTGCATCCCCGTTACTACTATCACCGGACTAGAGGACGACGCATTAGACCAGTTGGCTGAAGGAGATGCTGACGAGCCAGACGAAGAAGAACCCAAGCCCGACCCCAGCGCATAATGATCATCATCCCCATACCACCTGACCCTCATACCAGTAAATATCCCCCGACCCGATCGCATCCTATATCCAAGAAAAAGAAAATACCGTCAAAACAAAAATATATCATAGAAGTACTACTCTCTGTTTTACCCCTAGTTTCGTCTGGTGATCCGTCTCTCATTCCGTTTTGTTCCGTCTCTATCCACCCCGCATACTAAAAAGAAAGAAATTACATATCTACAGATTCCCGCTATATATTCGCCATTTGATCCGATTAGACTATATGTGTGCGCATAAACCACAAGGACCCGTTTTACTTCTCCCGCATGAAGCCACACCATGCACGTTTGTAGTTCCCAAGTGTTCCGTTCGATAATAGACAAAGCCCATCGGATCCGCGGACGGCGGGCGAGGAATAGAGGAATGAAGCAGATCGATGAAGACAAGTCAGACGCGTAGTCCGCAGGCTCACAGTGTTATATTTCTCCTTCCCGACTCATACCTGCTTATACGTTACTTATAGTCCCATTATCCCATAGCATCAGTGAGGATCTGGATAGGGACACGGACGGAACCAGGATGGATCCCAGGACGGATCCCATGCAGAACCCATGCGGAACCCATGTGGAACCCATGTGGAACCCATGCGGAACCCATGCGGAACCCAGACGGAACACCAAGAAAATGCATACATTGTACAAAATATAACGACGGATATTCGAAGACATTGTATATACGGGAGGGGAGTGGATCCGCTAACTAGAGGAGACCCCCAAGACGCCTCTCCAAGCGACCCACCTCAGTGGAGATCTTGTAGGCAGACTCATAGAGGCTGATGAGCTGGCCCTTCAGGATGTGCAACTCATGCTGCACCTTCGCGATTTTGCCCTTCTCATAGTGCGACACTTCATCAGACGACTCCTCCACTGTAGGGGTGGCAGGGACGACTTCCTTTGCCTTACCCTTTCCCTTACCCTTGGGTTCCGCTGCCTTGCGCGTGTTGCGGGTAGCGCGCTTCACAGGGGCCTCGACGATTTCCGGCTCACTGCCAGACGGAACAGCCAAACCGGGAGACGAGACGGTCCGGCGGAGGGATCCACTAGCACTAGCAGAGAGGGTGGGTGCATCCGATACCTTGCCCTTAAGGCCTATCTGTACACTCAGTCAGCACCATCCGGAACACAATCAGAACCCATATCACATACCCGTCGCCTTTCCGAATGAAGCATACTCACACTTCTGATGAACCACGTTGCACCCATTACAGGACCGCTTGTCCTCACCTACACACTCCTTCTTTACCTTCACACAACACGCACAAGGTGGATCCATTGAACACAAGGCAACGGGATAGACGTACCTTGGACGGGATAGCTACCTCCATCTTCATACGGTTGATCCGGGGGGCGAGGGATGCAGACCCGCCTGTTCCGTCCGTTGAAGGGGGTTGCGCAGGGGTGGATCCGGTGCGGGCGCGCGGGGGGGAGTCAATACCCATCTGCACCTCACGGGACTCACGATCCTTTGTGTGCGCTTCGAGGGCACTGCATTCACGAGTCCATTGTTCGTACTGCTCATTAGCCCCAAGCCCAGCGGCCCTTGCCTCACCGGACATTGTAAGGACGACATTCTGGGTGCGGCCCCGGTCAGTGCAGTCAGATAGCGCTCTCTAGAAGCAGAGGGGTAATGTTCCGTATCGAATGGAATAGACAGATCACTCACCATAATATTGGCCCAACGTTCGCACCACATCCTCCATTCTTCCTGCAGCTCCTCCTTATCATCCGGAATGCACTTTGCCTCAGCAATCACCCTATCCTCCAGTTCCTTCCATTCCGTGAGGATCCGATCCTTACCTGAGTCGAGGGGTGCAGGAGGAGTGAAGGCAGCAAAGCTAAAAGACATAGTTGTGAGAGGGGACTTAGTGGGCGATTGGGGGTGAAAAGTTGACAAAAAGAAGCGGATGATCCAAGGAGCGCCCATGTGTATCCTTCATTCCCCATTACATTGAGGAACCGGTTCTTTGGTCGTGTTCCGGCCCATCGTTCCATCATCCTGTGCGACAGCATTACCATCAGACTTCTTAGGCCGCGTTCCGACCCTTCGTTCCTCCGTCCTGTGCGACATCATTGCCATCAAACTTCTTTGGTCGCGTTCCGACCCTTCATTCCATTAACTTCTCGCGCGACATCATTCCCATTGAGCTTCTTCGATCGCGTTCCGTTCCATCATTCCATTAACTTCTCGCGCGACATCATCATCATCATGCTTCCTCAGCCGCGTTCCGTCCACTCGGTCTGTTACAGCCACGTCATGTGACTCTTTTAGAAGAAATCCTGCTAAGTCTGTCAATTACTATAGTGCTGACCGGGGACGGTCAGTATCTGAGTCCCCCACAGGTGTGGGGAACGACCCCACTGTAGGCCTGTATCCCGCATATTTCCCATGCCTTCCCACCATTTTCCCACGCGTTCCACTACCCATCCGCATCTTCCCCGACCCATCCGCTACACGGAACCAAGCGGAACCAAGCGAAACCCAGCGGAACAATCGCGTACCACACACATTATATTCCTTCAGCCTTTGGAACATCCTCCTACGTCTTGTCCATGTCCTTCCATCCTCGCTGGTGAGTACTAGCTACGTTCCCCATGTCACTAACATGTTCCTATCTCATTTCCCATGTGTTACGGTACTTATACGGATCCTTCCGCTACTCGGGACCGATTCCTTATCTCACAGCCTCACCCGGTTGTAGCATATCGCATTTCGGAACCCCTTCCTATATAGGTAGCAATAGATGGGATCTTAGTTTTTTACCTTCTGATAGACTCGACTCCACTTCCACTTACAGAGTACTTCCCAGTACTCCACTCACTGTTTAAAATATCTTCCCGAATCTATTCCTGATCACATTGCATTGCTCCCGCCCCCATGAGTTCCGCTCAAAACGCCCGACATTGGATCCAACGACTTGGAGCAAGTACCAGACACAAGCCTGGTCCGACTTTGCCCAATCATCCTCCTGCAGGCTTGTAGTTTCTTTTCCCTCCATTTGTTCCCCATTAGTTCTGTTTGTTCCCCGTTTGTCCTGTTTGCTCCGCGTTAGTTCTGTTAGTTCCCCGTAGTTCCGCTCATCGCACGCTGAGTTCCGCTCATCGGGAACCCTCCGCATCTTTGTGTTCCCAGTCTTAGTAAGGACCGGAACCCTTCGGGTCGCTAGACAGAGTCTAGTCTTTGTTTCCTCGCACTTATTCGAGGACTCGCTACCCAGTAGCAATCCCCTCGGGACGAGTATAAGCCTTGCACCCTTGTTAGACTTCTGATTCACACAGGGTCTATTTTCCTCACCCACACCATCCAACACACGATGCCTCAGACCTCCATGTGTTGCAACGGCTAAGTATAGCCAGGTTATCATATCCACCTTGCTCTCTATACATTGTTTCATTCTTGGCACCACTTCAAAGAGGTTCACACGGTCTCTCAGCCTGGTTGCTTTGTTAAGGGAAACTAGGCTGAAAGACCATCCTCCCCAGGAGGGTCTCCCTCGAATTCCTCTAGTCCTCAATGCCCAGTCCCCCGAGCCCTCCGTTAGCAGGCACTATCTCAATGCTCCCTCAATTCCCGTGCCCTCCCTCAGCATGCTGCACTGTCCCCCACTGCACTCTCGCTCACTGCCCTGCACAGCGCTGTCCTCTACCCACATGTTAGCTAGTATGACGGCAGTTGTGACCATTGGTATCAAGCCTCCTTGTGGGTATTATTTAGCTGCTCATCACTCTTGTCTGGATGATCAGCGAGTAGCGTTAGGGCCAACGAGACTGGCATAAGTATCTTGATCTCTTTGAGCTTCGGTCAGTTTTTTTAGACTAGCACGTTCTTCTTTGTTTCATTCAACTTCAGACAGGATGATTCTTCTTGATCAACAGCCTTTTAGCTTCAAACAGTTTTTTTGGCTGTTCTCATGCTAGGTGTCCTCATGTGCGTCGCGGGCATCTCATGAAGACTTATCATTTTTTATGTACAGAATACATGTGTACATTGGCACTCCTTGACGTGGAGATGGAATGAGTGGAAATGCGAGCATCGCAGGGCGTTAGCGTTAGCGTTGATAGGCTACCAGTGACCCTGGTGATTGACTTGGATTGGACCCTGTGAGCAAAGACACATGGGTGGTCGTATGACTACTTACCTTTGTGCTCCCAAACCTGGGTCACTACAAAGACGCCTTCTTGTTTGATTTTGCTGTTCTCTGGTCTGAAGCTTGCAGTTGGGATACATCTGTGTAGTGTCAAAAAAGAAGCTGAAGAGATTGACTCACCTATCCAATCTCGGATCATTTCAAACACTTACTATTCGACGTGAGTCTACAGCTACCTCTTCTTGTTTCACTACCCACCATAGCTAATATGGTCAAAGATATGATCAAAATGATAACTAGTTTGGGAAGCATCCGAACACTGTGGGTAGTAGTTTCAATGAAATTCACTAGATGAAATCAGAAGATAATTCAGTGAAACAAAGAGCATTAAGAGCTGAAACAGAGGTGCTGATATTGCCGTTTTTTACTCTGAATTTGTACTCTGAAAGCATACTCTGAAAATATGCTGAAGTTGGGCTGGAATCATGCCAAAAGATTAATGTTGCAATGCCACATCACATGATCAATTTCACATATGATAATTTGCAATTGGCAGGAATTGAACCCAGGACCTCAGACGTCACGCAATTATAACTGCAGCATCATTACCACTCAGCCACAAGAGGAATAGGCGGTGGAGGTACACTCGTCTTCGTAAGTTCCGCGACAACATCAAATATCCAGTTTCCAAGTATCGCAGTGACAGGGCGCATACCACCCAGCGTAGACGCCATGCTCATGTGTCATTCATGAACCAGGAGCTCATCCTCATCGTCATCCTCTGCTGCGAGGATCTGCAACTGCGTCGTATCCAGGAAGCTCGTCTTCAACGTCATCCACTTGCAGGAGGTCCAATCAGAACCCTTGCTTGACGACAGAGCCTTCCCGCATGATGTAGACAATGTCTTGTTCTTCGATTGAGGCGACGTTGTGCGTGATGATGGTGGTGGTGCGGTTTTGGTGCCATCGGCAAATAGCGGCCATGATAAGTGCGCGAGTTGGGGGGTCTAAGGCTGATGTTGCTTCATCTGAAACGAGATTACAAGATTAGGGTAAGAATATGAGAGGGAGATGGGAACTTACCAAGAATCAAGACGTCAGGGTCACGTATCCACGCCCGTGCGATTGCAAATCTCTGGCGTTGTCCACCGCTAGTGTAGGGGGCAGAAGTATTTTGGGGCAAGTTCTGCCAAAAAAACGGCAGAACGGCAATTGGAAGAATGGCAAAAGTTGGCAGAATTGTTTTGAGGGTTTCTGTGTGTTCTAAGATAACGGCAAAAAATTATCTAAGCTATTGGATGGATGCTACACCCTCTGACGTCAACAGCGCATTAATATTCCAGGCTGCCTCCGTGCCTTGTGACCCACAGCCAACCACATCAATCTCTTCAACAAACCCTGCAGGTGTAATTCCTTTATCGACTTTCTCCAGCTCATCCCAATCAATAATATCTCCCCCGAAAATATCTGGGACTTCGCCAGTACCTTCTTGCAAGCCTCGTGACTCCAGCATCTCATTTTCAAATCTGTCAAATTCTTCGAGCAGCTCCTCATCTGTAATTGACTCGGGACCTGCAAGAAATTCGTTGTCTGAGTTGCGAGAGGCACCAGTGAGTGGTGGCACCCATGCAAACGACCTTTGAAGTTCATCTGCCAAGGCTGTGTCGAGTCCGTGCTCTGGCCGAGTGTGCATATGGGCATGTTTGCGATGTGCTGGCTTGCCAGCTTCGTGATCCACTTTGTGCAAGAAATTTGCATAGCTTGCCCGGAGTTTGCTCAGAGACTCGAAAGTCTGAACTGATAGGTTGCAGCGCTTCACAGATTGTACCCCACCCAGACCCGAGAAATAACGCTTGACATCAGCAGCATGAGGTACGATTGAGTGGATTATGATCGCAAATGCCTTCAATGGACAGCGCTCGGCACTGATGGGGAGGGTTTCCTACCAATTGAGTGCGTCAGCCTGCCCTCCCAAAAATACTCCAGAGCATTTGTGATAATCCTTTAAGTCAGCAACGAGCATTTTTGCAAGCTGTTCGCTCCATTGCCACTGTTTAGCAATGTCGAGAGCTACCTCCACCATAAATTTGAACGAACGTCCGTTTATGGCTTGCAAAATCACAAGTTTTCGGCACATTGGGTGTAAGAATAGCGCAAGACTGTGAGTTTTTGTGTTCATTGCAAAAAAACGCCGGTTGAAGACAGCCTTTGCGTGTTGCCAGAAGTGAACATTATCTCCTTCTTCAATTGGCAACTGAGAGATTGTCTTCGCAAGCCGAATTAGCCCAAGCATGCAGGAAGCGAGTGACGAATCGCGGGACTCCTCATCTCCGATAAGGTCAACAATTGGCTTCATAACCTTGATCCCTTGTTCAATGGCAGGCCAAAACTCTGCGTCGTGGAGGACAATGGTGACAATATCTGGGGCAACAGGTGAGAGGCCTCCGATCTTCTTCTGTGCGTCTTCCCGCAGACATAAATGGGAAAGTGATTGTCTATAGTTCATTTAATTCTTTGCTCAAACTGATAGTAGTCATATTTTTTCGCACCTATGATCACGGACACTCATTGACTGGAGAACAAGTGCATACCAAGAACTCAAGGAAGTTACGGAAAAACCAGTTCTCCGCAACCAAGAAAGGTATATTAGCGTGAACGATGAATCTGTGGGTTTAATATTCACGCAGTCAGTACACAGTCAATGATTTGTGACACTTGAACTCACTGAAACAATTTGAAATTTGCACGTGTTGCTTGCTCTGGAGTGACTGGAAGATCCACGAATCCAAAGAGGTTCTTCCGTTTCTGTGGAGCTTTAGCTGTGTCTCCTGAAGTTGACGGGGATGAAGAATCTGCATCCACGATAGGTGGGAGTAGTAGTGCTTGATTTCCGTTCTTTGTAGCGAGATAGTTACGGACTTCTGTGCGAGCGTGATCTGGAGCCGTAGGGCAAATATTCCGGTCAAGAATATGCTTGAGATGTTTGTCGTCGCGACCTTCTATAGACGTCGAACAGTAGTTGCATTTGTAAAAATAACGGTTGGATGAATTTTGGACTTTTTGATCCTGGATAAAGTGGTTGGTGATGATTTTTCGAGTAGGGCGGCCCGTAGACTTTTTCGAGGACATATTGGCATGCACGGAGGCTCAGATACACTTATTCGAAGTCAAACATATTCTATTTGATGATAATTCAAATAAGATTCACGTTGACTTCTGCCGACTTCTGCCCAACGACCTCGACCTACTGCCGGCAATTGCCGTTTGGCAATTGCCATTGGCAGAATGGCAGACTTCTGCCAACAACACTATCCACCGCTCAACTGAATGCCTTCTGCACCGTGCCACTTAATAGCGTCTCGTAGCTTTGATCTAGACCTAGCACCCAAGACTCGGGCATCGCAACTCTGCATGCTTCTTCTACTTCGCCTCTACTAACGTCCTCTGTACGTTTGCCTTTGCCTACGGTGCCGAGGGCTACGTTCTCGTGAAGGCTTCCGGGGAAGACTGGCGCGGACTGAGGTGGGTTTGGAGTCAACGGGAAAGTGATGCAAGGGGCTGATGGGTCAAAAGCGGTCAAACCGCAACTAGTAAATAAATAATTACCATACAAGGACAGTACAAGTACACCACGCACCTGCCAGTACTGCGACCCGACGCGCGGCGCTACGTAGCTCATCATCGACGACAATGAGGGCATGAGGAGTCAGGACAATAGAGTAGGACTCTACTGCTTTTGGTTATCATTCCGAGATTTTTGAACATACCACGACTTTCGGGTTATCATGTATGTAGTGAAATACTGCAGTAGTTGAGCTCGCTGTGGGCAACAGCGAGCACGAAGGTTTCGGAAACGTGCAGAGTGCTGTCCGCGGTGTGGGAACAAAGTGTCGCTTACCCGTTTCGGTACATACAATACTTAACAGTTAGTAGTAAGTAATACAGTATTTAGGGCGAGGTTTAATGCTGGTGTTGGGATATAACGCAACTAAGCTATGTAATAGTTAGCGAGGCGCTCGATCACCCAGTATAATAAGGCTTACTTATTGGGTAACCCAGGTGTGAGATTGATGGTGGTGACATTTTGCGTTGTTTGCTGTTGTTGAATCCAGAAGCTGCCGATTCTTCATGAGTTCCCATTCAAGTCCTTATATTTCCGATGCCACGGAAGCACTCTGAGTCATTTACCGTCATGTCTGCTTAGCCTATGTAGACACACTTTCCTTTCTCAATTTTCGACATTATCATTATCTCTTTCATCTATTTTTCGCAACGTTTGTGTGCTATCACGATCCGAGTGGTTAAGTGACTCATCATGTCTGTTCTTGCACCCTTGGTCGATCAAAACATTTACACTGTTCCATCTTTTACTCTTGAGAATGGGAGGATATTGCGGGAGGTCCCGGTTGCCTACATGACTTGGGGCAAACTGAATGACACTAGAGACAATGTTATGGTCATATGTCACGCGTTCACTGGCAGCGCAGACGTAGAAGATTGGTGAGAATTCGTGTGTTATTCGTTTTAGAGGAGTTCTTATGCTTCCTAGGTGGGGCCCTCTTATCGGACGTGGAAAGGCCTTCGACCCCAATCGCTTTTTCATTTTCTGTGCTAATGTTATGGGCTCACCATATGGATCGGCCTCTCCTGTGACGATTAATCCAGAGACAGAGAAACCTTATGGTCCAGAATTCCCCCAGACATCAATACGTGATGATGTGCGGTGGGTAGCCTTTCGCTGTTTCCAATGATCCCTGACCTGATATTCTGGCAGACTGCACAAGCTCGTTCTTGACAATTTGGGGGTTTCTAGTGTTGCTGTAGCCATTGGAGGCTCGATGGGCGGAATGGCTGTGCTTGAATGGCCTTTATGCAGCCCCCCAGGTTATGTCCGCCATATCATTCCTTTGGCTACGTCTGCGCGGCACTCTGCTTGGTGTATCAGTTGGGGAGAGGCACAGCGACAAAGCATTTATAGCGATCCCCTTTACGACGACGGGTATTATGCAACACAACCTTCAACAGGTTTATCTGCCGCTCGAATGGCCGCACTATTAACTTATCGATCGCGCGACTCTTTCGAGAGTCGCTTTGGACGTCGCCCGCAAGTTCCGCCTGTGGAGTCTAGCGCCGTCACACCTTCATCTATTACACTTGCTGATCAGGATCTTGCTGCTCACAACGAGGGTCACAAAAAAGTGACCCGCATACGCTCCCAAGCTCAAACCTCAGCCACGTCATCTCCACGTCATTCTCCAACAGAAGGGCAGAAGGGCACGGGGTCTATCTCACCCCCTCCACCTTTTTCAGCGCAATCGTACCTGCGCTATCAAGGCGCCAAATTCGTGGCGCGCTTTGACGCTAATTGTTACATCCATATCACCCGCAAGATGGATACGCATGATGTCGCTCGAGGACGGACGTCTACTCCCGAAGATACTCCATCGCCGACCGCACAGTCGACCGCTCTGGCCGCTGTGCTTGCAACTCTCCCCCCACGCGCATTGGTGATCAGCGTCGAAACAGACGGCCTGTTCACTCCTTCTGAACAAAAGGAGCTCGCAACGCACATACCCGATGCAGAACTCGTCGTCATTCCATCGCCTGACGGGCACGACGGTTTCTTGCTTGAATTCGAGCAAATCAACACGCACGTACTCCGATTTCTCAGAAGAGAGTTTCCAGGATTATATGAGAAAGATGAGGAGGACACCCCTGAGGGGGACTTTGCGGTGAAGAAGACAAGTTTGTTTGGAGAGGCTGAGGCAGATATCGCGAGGTGGTAGAGGTAGGGCTTGCCCGACTGATTTATGTGATTCCATGATACTTATTGTGGCGGGGATGTGTCTTGATATGTTTTCCCTGATATTCTGAATAAAGGAATAGATGGTCGATGGGGACATAACACTACATATCAGATATCTGAGGTATGCCAAGATAGCTAGGTTAGGTTAATAAGACATCCGTCGCAATTGGAGTGCGCACTTGTGGTTGGACTAGTATTTGTTTAGGACAAGTTTAGGAACGACTATCCTGATTCGGTTATGGTTTGTCTAGGGGAGACTGGTCCAAGTTATTCACCAAGCTACTCAGTAGTCAAATTATCCAAGTCGGTGTACTACTTGCTTCAAGCTTCGACCGGTTAACCAGTAACCCTGTCTAATTAACTCGAGTTCATCGCTGCTGCCAGTACTGCCCTGTCAAGTCGCGGTATGGTTCTCTTGAGATTTGCACCTTCTCCCACTGGTGCTCTTCACCTCGGTGGACTCAGGACCGCTCTGTACAACCACCTGTTCGCCAAAAAACACGGAGGCAGATGGATTCTCAGAATAGAAGACACAGACGCGGTCAGTTCTATGCTTCTCTATGAATCACAGCAAAATCTGATGTGTGTCCAGGCGAGATATGTACCGACCGCAGTGGACGGCATTAGGAATGCATTGGCATGGGCTGGTCTTCCTTATGACTTCGGTATGCTGCACGTCACGTTCTAGCTCAAACAACTAAATGAATCTTCATCCAGGTCCTGGAATGGATGGGCCGCATGGGCCATATTTCCAAGTCGGTGCTTTACAATCTGTCGCGCACCCCGTATACTGAGCTCTACCAGTCAGAACGGCTAGACCTTTACCATTCATATACACGCAGGCTCCTAGAAGTCCGTCGTTCGCTCATTACTTCTCTACTCTTCATTTAACCATCGCCAATTCGTAGTCTGGTCATGCATATCGGTGCTTTTGCTCACCTGATAAACTTGCTGCCACCCGCGAGAAGCTTGCACGCACGGGGTCGAATGCCACGTACGACAAGTCCTGCCTCCATCTCACTGAGGAAGAAGTTGCGCGGAGAGTACGTGCTGGGGAGAAGTCCATCGTTAGGCTGAATGTGAGTACATATATTGTGCAGGCAGACCTCATGCTTACAACTCATAGGATGACAACCTCCCAGACAGGTCTTCACCTACCGACATCGTTTTCGGCACCGTTAGGGATGCACATGCCTCACTTCCGACAGATCCTGTTCTTCTGAAATCTGATCTGTTCCCTACATACCACCTGGCATCCGTTATTGACGACCATGAGATGGATATCACTCACGTCCTACGCGGAGAAGTGGGTATTCATACCTCCATGATGCGACGTCCTCAAATTTCATGCATTCCAGGAATGGCTACCTTCACTACCACTGCACCTCGATCTGTATTCATGTCTGGGCCTCAAGCCCCCGCAGTTCGCACATCTACCCATCCTCCTGAATCCGAATGGAACAAAGATGTCAAAGCGCAACGGAGATGTGTCTGTCCTAGATTTTATGGTACGTCACTTTCATTCACTTACAAACTTTGAACACCATTCCCCATAGCGCCGTGGGTGGGAGCCGGAATCTATTCTAAATTGGCTGGCACTGGCCGGGTGGGGCGTGCACCACGAAAATGGCCATGCTTCGCCGTCCGGAACGCCCCCGACTCAGCCTCCCGACAGTACAACCCTCATGACGCTTCCAGAACTCATCGATCAGGTGCGTTGTTACTATTTTATGTGTTCTTTACGTGTTCTACGACAGTTTGATTCTACAGTTTGATTTATCTTCCCTCACGCACCGCAGGAATGTTCTTGATCCTACGAAGCTCGCATATCTTAATAAACATCACCTGATGCGGAGCTGGCAGAACGAACAAGGGATTGCCTTCCAGGCAAAGCGAGTACATGATGTTGTGAAGGCTGCTTTCCCTCACAGGTAGTCCGTTCATCTATCAATATCTGACTTTGCTAACTGATTGTTTCTAGTCGATACACTTCTGTGGAGTACATCACGCGTGTGATCAGCGTCTTGCAGGTAAGCATATACCAACTACTGGTTGAAGTCATAGTTATAATGCACTCAGGGTCGCATAACAAATCTTCATGACGTTCCTACACTCGCTCCGTTCTTTTTCGTGGAACTGGACTACACGTTGCCTGAAGCGCACGGTATGAAGCGAGGGATATCAGCTGATGACTATGGCAAGTCGCGCACTACCACGCCAGTAGTTGACATCACTGATCACCGTGCCTAATTGTAGACCACGCACTGCGACGAACTATTCTGCAACTTGAGTCTTCATCACCATCAACTCAATCTGACATTGGAGTTTTCTTGCATGATGCGTGCGAGAAAACAGGCCTGAAGCCAAAAGTCTTCATGACTGCTTTGAGGCATGCGCTATCTGGGATGAAAGCGGGACCCAGTCTTCCTGAGATCATTGATGTTCTTGGCACCGAACGGACAGCGGAAAGGTTGAAATTTGCACTTTCAGCACATAAAACTAGCGATTCCACATAAAAATGATCGAAGATCTAATTGTCCTCTAGCTACTTGTATACAGATGATGTGCGATGTACAGTTTCTTGCGAAAATTACGATGAAGACTGTCATTCAAGAAATCAAAATCAAAGTGTCTCCCATCCTCCACTGTCGACCGTGCTCTCGAGCTTACGAGCGACAGCAGTTGGGATGCCGTGGTTGAGCCACGTTTTGCGGACTTCTTCCCACCTAGCTGGGTGTATGTATTGACGACGACCGCGTCTGTACGCCATAGTTGAATATTCGATTAAGATACAGCAGCGAACTGACTGACCTCATTGAAACATCGACCTCACCATGAACATCAAGATAAGGGGACTGTGCAAATGTCCCGTTGCTAGCATACGAATAAAGCAGCGAGCATCGTTTTACAACGAAGTACACGCCAATGGCACCGCCGCACCTGTGACCCCAAGGAATCAGTATCATGTCGTGGCATAACGTGGATGACTCACTCTCGTGTGTGCATATTACACTCCCCTCTAACTCCTGACTCGTCTTGACAGCAGTGACTCGCCATACAGCACGTCACTCCGCAGATCAGACAAATTGCAGCATCGGTCGGAACGGTGTTGCATCGGTGGCATTTCATCACCTTGTCTCGCTCACCAAAGAGGTTATCGAGGATCAGCGGCAGACGGGCGATCCCATACACAGCCGCGTAGTCAAGCACAACGCCACAATTGAGTTGCGAGGCTGCATGAGAGTGGCCGTAGTGGGCGCACCATCCCGAGAGGGCGTTCTGAAGTGTATCTTGATTTGGGAGGTCTGCCAAGGGAGGAATGCCGAGGGTAGCCAGTAGGCGTTTATACTCGTTGACGTTGGAGGCACCTAGTAATGAAGTTGGGAATGTGAGCGGGACGACGGATCGACATAGGATTGCTGCCCGTCTGAGGAATGGAAGGGTAAATGCATATAGCATCTTCTCAATACGAGCTTCACCAAACGCATCAAAGACTAGCGTAGCAGTGTGCTCGAAGACGGGTGAGTGTCGCACGACAGACATGAAGAACATGCGGACATCGCCGAAGATATCAGCATGAGCACGAGCAGCGGGCTGCTGGAAAGCGGTGTACGTCCTGGCCTTGTTGAGGACATAAACCATGCCGATGACTGTGCGAGCCAAACAGGCGTAGTAGCACAAGATCAGGACATGCTGCATCATCTCGGGAGCTACTGCGGCAGTTTCGATGAGGACGGTGAATGGGTCGCGTAAGAGCAAGGGGTATGCGAAGGAGGTCAGTGATGTGCGACTCCACTCTGGGAGCAGACGTTTGATTATGGCCTGCTTGACCGATTCCCGGCCACCGTCTGGCCGACCATCCAGTTCAAGACCAGCAAGTCTTGTCAAGCTGGCAAGCAACCCACGAATCATTCTGCTTTGCGTATCCGATAGCGAGAGCGAATCCGCCACAATACCTCCCGAGGCATCAGTCCCACGAGCAGCGACCTCGATAGCGGAAATCGTGTATCCAACAAGGTCTTCCGGAAGATACATTCCGGCGCCTCTTTCTCCTACTTCCGGTTCAGGGCGCTCGCGAAGATGGCGCGTTTGTTGCGAGACCATTCTGGATGTCAGCATAAGGGTATCGAGCATCTTCGTCGAAGCCACTGCTTCCGGCTTCCGCACAGCGGCGCCATAACCAGGATCCTGAGCGCTCCAGAACACAAATTCGCCCGTCCCACTTCTAAACTGCAGACCATCCATGACGCTATCTGGTTTGGACTTCAAGACGCTTATACCCGCGGCTCGAATCCAGTCTGGGAATGAGGTTTGGCTTGCGGGAGCATTGCTAGGGTGAAGAACGGGGAGAAGGACGTTGCCCAAGCTCTTACATAACGGGCAGATGTACTCCTTGCGCTGGATGTTTTCAGGATGATTTCTCGTCGCATGTGAGCGGTGCCGCTGGCGAATGGAGGAATTGTACACTTGGAAACAGTCGAGGTGCATCATGTGGCCACACACGGACGCGTGGAGCCCGAAGCGAGTGTACTGTGTAGGGAAGCCATCGAAGTTGGGCGGGCTGGTGCTGTCGAGCTCCTCGGCATTGGTTGGTGGAAAAGTGGTGTCGCGCGGAGTCGCTCGATCGAGCGACGGAGACATTGTCATAATCTCGTTGAGATATTGACACTGACTGTCTGGGTGCTTCCTAAGCAATCGACTGGGTTGCACAAGGCCCAGAGAACCAAACGCTTTGGCCTCGTTGAGATCTTCCTGGCAGACAATGCAGGTGCCATACGAGGAAAGTTCATCGGACGTCTCATCCATATCCTGATCATTTTCCTCCTCCTCTTCCTCGAAATTGAGTGAGAAACTCGCTTGTTGAGCCTTCATCTGCGCCATGATAGCCTCTTGGCGTGCCTTAGCTGCCCGTTTCTTGGCGCTCTCAACATCAGGCGCTGACGTAGTAGGGCTCAAGATTATGCGAGGAGGCTGTATCCCGTCCGGAACATGCTTGGACATCTCTGTGAGAATCCAATCAACGCGGCTCTTGTAGGGTTTGTATTTTTCATCATGTTCCATGGCGCATATGATGTCGGCGAGTTTCTTGCCTTCGGCAAAGGGTTTAATGACAGAGACGTGACTGAAGACAGCCGGCCGTTCTACGAGCGCTAGCATGATGAGCTGGAACGCCTGGTCGAGGATAGCCTCAGCGGAGGGCGGGGCCGTACCCGCACTGTTGGTGAGCGCAACCACGTTGTATATGGAATAGAACATAACCTGAAGCAGGGCTTCAGACTCCAGGACGGACGGGAGTATCGAAAATGGCCCGGACGTGATGGCCAGCGGCTTGGGGACGATGACTGGATCTTCCACGCCCGTCTTCTTCCGGAGTCTGTTCTTCAGGATGACCTCAACCTCCTCACGCTTGTTCCGCGTGTAGTGGAAGGTAAACGGATCCACCTCATCATATGCCTCGTCCTTCAGCTCGTATGCGCCTGTGTCGGACGTCGACTCTGGAGCGCGGAAGTGAGATACGTCCTTGAGGACGCGCTCGAAAGATACATCATCCACCATCCTCTCTGAGACGCGCTTGGCGAGGTCGGTGAATGAACTTGGCCCCGCCGCGAGCGCGTGCACAATCTCGCGGCGGATAGCACGCTGGAATGGAAGCTTCGTGGCGCTGGCTCTCTCACCAAGAATAGTTATGAGGACATAGAGTACCTCTTCGACCATGCTCAGAAGATGGGCGCCTTCATAGGGGGATTTCTCGACTTCGCCTTGGAAGAATGAGAGGAGGCCGAAACGATCTAGGATGGAGACGATGATGATATTGGGATCAAGGATGATGAGGGACGACTGGAGGATGAATAGGTCTTGGTCGTAGCAGAGCTCGCGGAGCATGAAATCGCGGTAGTGCAGGAGCTGGCCGCGGATAGGGAAACCGTTGCGGACCCATAATCCTGCCCTAATCTGGGCGATCATAGCGAGCACTGCGAAGCCATGATGTTAGACAAGCCGTAATATTGATAAGTTCATTTTACCTCGTAAAGGGAAATCGATTAATGTGAGAATCGCGCCCTCGTTAAACGGGCGCAAAAACAGGTCTCGGACACCGGATACCCCGATCTGCTTCAACGACTCCTCCGACAAGATATCAACATGCTTCAGCAGATCTGCCAGGAGCCAGTGGAGCGAGTGATGGAAACTGACCCATCCTTCCAGCACGTTGAAATCAACAATCCGATACTGAGCGTCGCCAAACTCCACCTCGTGCAGCATCGGCTTTGAAAATTTGGCCTTGTCGAGCCTGTCCGTCGTGAGCGTGCACACGGCGAGGATTTCCCGCACGACAGTTGTGATTGCCCCTACAAGCTGCGTTGGGTTCGCAAACTCAAAGGCTTCACCATAGACCTTGATGACGCGGGACAGCGAAAGCGTTACGTTGAACACGCTGATCCACACGTCCGTCTCATACTCGATGTGGCTCGATGCGATGCGCTTGTTTGGGTTGATACACATGAAGACCTGGCATACCTTCACGAACTTGCGTATGAAGTTCGGGTGACGAGCGATGAGCTGCTGGACAGGCCGGTTGTGACAGAGATACCGGAGATCGCTGAAGACGGGCATGAACCGCTTGCTTCTAAATGGGGGACTTTCGACGTCTATGTCTTGTTGGGCAGGGGTCGTGGTGAGGATGTGCTTGTCCTCGATGTGATTGGTGAAGAAGTTGACGATGATGTCGAGCAGACGTGTCATGAGATCATGTTGGTGGACAATATGAAGGGCAACAGACGGCGCTGTGAAAAGTTGAAGGGCGAAATACTTTATGGATGTTTCCGCTTCACGGTCAACAAGAAGATAAGCGTCAGCGACGCGATGGTAGATACTGGCAAAGTGAGACGCTGTAATACATCAAAATGTGTTTGTAACGCAGACTTCATCGTGACATACCGATGGCAATCTTATGGGGATGCGAAAGTATCAAGATCGACGCATAAATTGCCTTCAAATGTATCCGGGGTTTCTTCCATAGTCGAGTGTGGTAGATGAACAACCAATCAATACGGCATGGACGCGCCAGATCTGTGGCGAGGTTTGGGATTTGCGGACCAGAAGTGAAGAATGTGTTCTCCCGCCGTCTCGGCGACAGCAGCTCGGCAGCAATGATTTCCTTGATTATCAGTGTATCCACCCCCAGTCGGCTTCGAGTGAGATCCAGCAGCCACTCAATAATGACACAAGCGACCTGCTCGCGGAAAGTATCGTATGCACGACGAATCGTGACACCGAGCTCAATCTTTGTCATTAAATGCGCTGCCTCGAGGAGCCGGGGGACGTCACCGTGGATGTCAATGATTTCCCGACCCGCATCGTCAATAGAGTGCGCCATGATGCTTGCTGTCTTCCTATCATGACCTGTGGTTTCGCATATAAGCTTGATGACTTCGTCAAATGAGTGCTTGTCGTCGTTCCAAATGATGATGGCATATTGGTCCTTCTGCATAGGATCTGCTGAGGGTTGTAATCGCAGATCAGCCTCGTTTAAAGGGACGGTCGCTTCATCTGGGGAGTAGTCCAGGGTGTCAAGGATGAAGTCGAATGCATATGCAATAGTACGACTCATGAGATCACGTAAATCGGGCGGGATAGCGACTCTGTACGGGTAATTCTCAACGAATGGAATCTCGTCAGATATGGGGCGCTGTACAGGTCGAGGAGTGTCGTCGACTGCACTCAAGGACTGTTCAATCTGCTCTTGGATATGGGGAGCAAGTGGATGGAAAGGACATGAGATAGGTTTACGCCAGGCCTCGATGTCTCCGCAATCACAGCAGCCGCCGGCCTGCTGAGCGACGAAGAAGCTGACATTATGATCCGAATGGTCACTGGAATGAAAGCAGCGGCTACAGAGAACGCAACTATCGTCGAGAGCGCAGTCTCTGAAGGGGTATTGTGAATGTCTGGCAGGATAGTAATCGGATTACTAACTTGCAACGAAAACAGCTCTCTCCCTTGCTGAAGATATGTCCACAGGGCCTTCCTTCAACGACAGGATCCTCTGAACCGGCACCAGCAAAGCCCAGATCTGCTTGAACGCTACTGAGAGTGGCGTGCATGGGGAGACTGGAATTGGACAATGGGAGGAAGAGATGTGAATAGGGTCCCCAGAATGCATCATAAAGC
Organism: Suillus paluster; assembly: GCF_016628075.1. Taxonomy (NCBI): domain Eukaryota; kingdom Fungi; phylum Basidiomycota; class Agaricomycetes; order Boletales; family Suillaceae; genus Suillus; species Suillus paluster. The sequence goes on along the minus strand of NW_024537582.1, from coordinate 199,746 downwards.
TCTGATAGGACTTCCGCACGGGTTGCGGGAGAGAAAATATACTTTCGTGAACTTGGCATCGTTTCGAAGGCGTAGCGGAGACGTGAAAGTGGGTCTGATGGCCTGTCGCGAGGATTCATTGTCGCTGGATGCCGGGAAGCGTTGAACAATGACATGAAACTCGACATTTCAGTTCGACATGAACGTTCAATTGGTCCGAACTCAGACACGCATGAACTGAAGACTACACCGATGGAGGGTCTCTCCTACCAGTGGCTGGCAGTAACATGATATTATCTTAGAGGCGATCAGATTATGTAAGCTTTGAGTACGCTTCAACATCTCCTAGTCCGCGGCTTTAGCTTCTAGTTACACGGAAGCTCGTGGGTTCACGATATTCGTATTTTCTAGTGCATTCATGACCTCGTCTTCCAGCGAGACATACTCGAGACACTATTTGAACAGTGCAATGAAGCGATCAGGTTTCGCGTGAACGAACCAGAACGTTTCACTACATTGCGGCTACCTTCAAGAAGTTCCCCGTGCTCAAACCATGTTGCTATTCAAGCCTGTACTCCCAGAAAACTTGCAAACACCTCAGGATTCCCCTTTGCATGCTAGCTCACCAACGCTTCACTGGCTACTGAAAAAGCGACATGTTCGCCATGACGACTCTTTTTATGCTGCGATACTCATTCATAGTAAGTTTGATCTCATCGGTGACTTGCCCTTCTCAGCTCCCTCAGGATATACTATACCACAAGTGCAGTGATCACAATGAACAGGTTGCCATGGTCTTCATGACGGAAACAAAGTGTCTTTGTTCTCGTCTGATTGGGATGTGCGAATGCGCTTTGGACATGGGTTACAATGCTTTCATATTGTTATCGCTGCTATCCGCTTTATGTGTCCTTATTCTAGCAAAAAACAATTAGTGGTGGTTTACCTGTTATGAAACATCTACTTCGGAAAACAACAAAACGAGGTGCAGCACATCCCAATGACTTTTTAAGTTCCCCTGGTGCCACCACTGACAAAGAATATTGCAAAGAGCTTCGGGAGACCGCAGTCTCTGGCAGGTCCTCCTGATCTAGGTATCAAATCACATACATATCCGCCTTCAGTTTATTTCTTGCATCATTAGAAGATGAGGGCCATCGAAAAGAGGCAAGCATCACTTCTACATCTCCTTAGCAAGACATTCTCATCGGTGCTGTTCTCAGTCTCCACGCCGCACCAATGTGACGCCGTCCTCAGTCCCGAAGTCATCAAAATCCACTCAGATTTCCGGCGCTCCCAAAAACTTGAAACATGGAGAATCAACCCCACCTATCAGTGCAAATATCGCCCGCGACTTCATTCTTGCGACTCCGGTGAGTGGCACCAAGGCTTGAACTTTCATCAGCCTAACAAGCTTCAGAAAAAGCCAAAGCCTATCACTGTCGCAGCAAACAACATGCATGCAACCCCACATATTAATACGAATATTGCCCGCGACTTTGTGCTTACCACTCCGGTGAATGGCACCGATGCTTGAACCTTTGTCAGCCTAATAAGCTTCAGAAAAAGCCGAAGTCTATCAATTCAGCAGACAACATGGATGGTGGGTCCGTTCCTTTGGGTTCCTCGCTCATTCTTTTCAAGCATCAAGCGATGGACCTCGAGTGGTTGCTCGAGCGGGAGAAAGCAGGACAAGGAGGTTCGATACTCGCGCACGAGATGGGGTGCGTGAAACGCGCATGAATGAATGCTTCTATCACTCATTCAAACTCAAAGACTCGGAAAGACCATAACTTCCATCGCATTGATAAGGAAGACGCTTCAAGAGTGGAAAGCGGTAGATCTCAAGAACTTGACTGTGCTTCCTTCTTCTAGGACCCGTGGCTCCGGCAAAGCGCCCCTTGCTCGGCCGAAGACGACACTGTAAACCCGATGTTACCTTGCCACTGATGTCTTACTCACGGTCTATAAAGAGTTGTTGTTCCTAGTGTCTCTCCGCGAGCAATGGATGCGCGAAATTGAAAGATTTAGTGATGGACTAACAGCGAAAGTTCATGAGGGGCACATGAGTAGGTAGATTACTTGTGGCCAAACGAGCTCATGCATTTTTATTCTCCATTTCGGTGGGTGTAAACGCTCTCATGAAGGCAGATGTTGTCGCAAGTTCTTCCAAAACAATTACCTGGTGCTACCTAATGCCCCGCACAGAACGACCCCTGCATGAAAGTGCTCCTGATGTCCATTGATGCGGTGGTGTCGGACTGAACATTACTGTCGCAAATCATGTTATCCTCGTCAATTTGTGGTGGAACTGTTGCAAAGAGGTGAGTGGTTAAAGCGAAGCGCGCTATCGATAATGTAGAAGGCCAGCGATATAGGTACAGACCATCTCCCGATCTCACCGTTTTGATCAAAACAAGACAATTTTTGTATATATAAAGTCGTCATACAGGACTCTGTGGAAGCTGATGTTGTTAAGTGTCAAGAAGAGAAGAAAGATATCATTGACTATGTGTTGAACTCCCTCCTATCCTCTGAGCTCGAGCTTGAAGAATTCTGCTTTACTGTATTACGATCTTGTTGTACGTATACTACATTGTTATCTTGCTATCATTTTCTACAACACTGCCGAACGCTCAGTCGTGCCATAAGTCAGTACACCAGTGACCGTCATCCTTATACACAGACCACATTCACTCAACCTGAATGCACTCCAAGATATCCGTTGCACGAAAAATACATTAATACATATACGATCCTAGTAAGATACCGCACGTATTGTCTGCAGGCCAACGATAATCCAAGAAAAAGATAAAAGATGGGCAGAGATGTTCTCTACACAGCAGGCCCACGCGAAGCAGCCGACGTCGTGGTGCGTTCAAGGGCAGTCCTGATACCCACACTCGCGGTAGTTGAAATGGACATAGTGCTGTCAGCACTCCCCCCAGAGTGCATCCTCGACGCGCGCATCCTCCTCTGGTTGGTAACTGAGTTGATTGTCGTGTCCCCTGAGCCACTTCCCTTTCTGGACCCAGGGCGGACATGACTTGGGGACGTGGGAGATGTCGGGGTATAAGCGGGCGGGTTCATACGTCTTGGAGTGATAGTTTGTGGTGACGTGGAGCGTTCAGGGGTGGGGTCAGCGCTACCTTGGGCGTTTTTTCTGTCAGGGGTGGTTGGTCGGTTTAATGGCTGGGTGGCGAGGAATGGCGTGATAACATCGGCTGCATCGTTGATGGGCGATGATGTAGGGATGACGGGGGGTGACAAAGGGGACATAGTTGCATGCCCAGAGGAAATGGGTGAAGTGATGCGGAGCGACTGGAGGCTTGTCATTGAAGAAACACCACGGGTATGATTAGATTGGTGAGTGTAAGGAGAGGTAGACATCGGAGCTGATGTTTGAGGGTATCCTGATGGTGCGAGGGGAGCACGAGACGTGTCTCTGGTCGGCACGGCGAAGTGTGAACCATTCCGTGTAAGCGGGGTCATTTTGGGTGGGGACGAAGTTGCTCTTTTGCGCTTCCGATAGATAATGAAGAAGAGGAAGCCGCACAACAGAAGTAGCAGAACTATTCCCCCGATAACACCTCCAGCAATCGCGCCAACAGGGGCTGTCGAAGAACTGGATGATGAAACCGACGAAGTGCTGGAAAGGGGAGCTCCCATTACGTCGGGTTTTGCTAATCAAAGTTAGTGCGCATTGGACCGTTACACTCGAGTGAGCTTACACTGGCCGCCAGAAGGAGAGGCGATGTTCACGTCAAATATCCCGTTTGAGTAGGTACTAGCTGTAAGATCATTTTTATAAAGGGGGCTCGCTGATGCTGCTATCAGAACTTACGATTGTATACTGCATAATAGGGTATCGATGTATTGGAAGGAAGCCTTATTCCCGAGTCCCACGGAAAATACCTTTGATAACGCATCAGATTAAAACACACTAGTAAGTCATATAAAAACTCACGTTGACGTTGACGTCAGGCTGCCGCAATTATGCGTCCATGTATTCCAGCTGTGCCAGATTTGTTAAATTGAAGGCTAGTGAATTTGGAAGACTTACCTCACCAAAGATGGCGAACCAGAGGAACAATACATACAAGCGCTAAGCAAGTTGTAACTTGCCCAGCAACTGGTCATCATCATGAGCGCCCATTCCAGTTGCAAAAAATACACCGAATTTACACGAATGCGACTCACCAACTGCACGAAGTAACATTTGAACCAGCAGGAATAAATGAGTCCTCAGAAGAGGAAGAGGGAATGGTAGTATCTAAAGCGACTCAAGCATGTCACAGATATGAGCATAAGAAAGTGCTTACATGTATATGAGCACGAGTTGTCCAACATCTGAACCACCTCACATGGCGTTTGACCCTCTTGGTTCATGGACCACGGTGCCAGTGAGCATGCCATTTTGATTCGAGTTTCTTGTCAGCAAGGCTGGAAGAGCTTATGAAGTGGCTGATAAGGAGAAGCTGTGCGAAAGATGTTACACAGCCCGAATCGCGACGTTGAGATATCTGTGAGGCAATGAGCTGTAGGCCGACCGCTGGCGGTAACGAATGGCACCAGGAGAGAAAACGGGGACAAAGAACGGAGGGAACCTGCGAGGTGACCGGCGAAGGATGCTGCACGGCTAAACGCGGGCCATAGTAGTTGCGCCTCCTGTCATGAAGCTTGAAGTCCCGTGGACTGTTGTGTTAATAATGTAAATGGCCGTGATAGGAATGGGTGAACCAGGAATACCTCCGTCTGCACCATCTGGGACACCCTTTCCTTGAAGATACCAAACTTCTGGTCCCAACACCTTGGCGCCAAAGGGCCAAGCTTCAAGTGAGTGGCGTTTCGGACAAACTGAATATGGTCGGAAACCAATGCTATAGCCGCAAGTACTACACGCACAGCCTGAAACGATTCGGTTGCGGCGTTCAGGTGATTTCCGAAGTCGAAGCAGTTCGTGAACCTAATTATATTAATCACCTTATGATATCAGTTATCTTAAACTAGTGTCGACGTCGGTGGCAACTTTAGTACATACTAACATTGTTTTCAGGTTCCGGTGTCTTCGAATGTCCAATTCTATCCAGCTCGAGCTTAGGAACATACCTTCAAATCTCAATTCAACTGATTCCGCGCTCAGATTGACTAAATCAAAGAATACTTACTGCGGTAGGTCCGGTCCGCTGCAGGCCCAGGTCACCAGACAAGCCATCGAGCGCTGGCTCGATAACGTGGTGATAAGAACATTTCGAATAACTCGCGTGATTGCCCACATCCCTAGCAGTGCGTCCCAAGGCTACTCCCACAACATGGTGTCCTTGAGGTTCTGTCTTTTCGTGTCTGTAATTCTGTGTATTTCGACTGTCCTGGCAGCTGTACAAGTGCATCCAGTCGCCCGTGCTGTCTCCTCGTCTGCCACATGCATTGACACATTCTCATGGATGAACGACGCTCAAGATTACTCGCCTTGTCTTACAGTCGCTTATGTTGAGGCTGCATGCATTGGGAACGGCACGTAGATTGTCCTCGTCTCTTAGCTGTGTACTCATATGCACTTCAAGATTATATCCAACCCGTCCTTCAGAACAACTATTCATACTCCTTGCCAAATTCTTCGTCGGAAAGTCCATGTTATTGGCAAGTGGAGGATACAACTACTTGTCCAATTGTTCTGATATCATAGCAGTTCTTGGTCGTCCTACAATCTCATGATGGCGTGTACTTTATGTCAAGGGTCTAATTTCACCAACTCCGTCTGGACGCAAGTCACCCCTCTCGTGAGACCTGGGGAAACATTAATGATTTAATAGATGGCCTACCTGGGCATCCGGGTGCACTGCCAACTCGTCATGGACACAAGAGTTTGTTCAGGTTTTATGGTTTGTTGAGCTGCGCTCACTGATTATAGATATTTCCCTTCTGGAGGATATGAGCTTGCTGGAAATGCGTCCATACCTTACTGGGCCACTACAAATCGTAAGTTGATGTTATTTTCTGAGTATATGATACCAATCGACGCGGTTTTAGCGACGACCTGGACATATGCAACTTTCAATATCCAAGATGCGAATGCTACTTATTCACAGAGTATGTTAGCTCGGTTCCATATCTTTCACCGATGTTAATCTAGCCCAGATCCTTCTAACATCACTCCAGGCGCAACCTCATCATCATCTAGCGGTTCAAGTTCAACCCCATCATCATCTAGCACTTCAAATTCAAGCTCAAAATCAACTGACGTGGGTGCAATAGTTGGTGGCACCGTTGGAGGCGCAGCTGCACTTTTACTTGTCGCCTTCGGCGCGTATCTACTGTACAGACGCCACGTGTACAAGCAAGGACGTTACACTTACGCCTCCTTCATCAACCAACAAAGGACGACACCCCACAACCGTAACCCGTCCGATTCATCCAACTTTTCACCGTCAATATTTGGTCCTCCTGTATTGTATGGGCAGTCTGCGTCCCTATCGCAGCCCCAGACAACATACCCCTCTCTGCAAGGTTCATTCTCACCTCCTCCGCGGACAGAGACGTCTGTCTACACCACACATACTAGTAGTGGGCAACGTTCCGAAGCCATACCCCTGGTTTAAAGTCGATACCTTGGAATATCAGACTGGTCTTATTGTCTCTTGACAAATATTGCCCTTCGCGATGTTACGCATTTTATTATGACAGGCAAGGCGTGGATCACAGTATTTATCCCTGCGCTTCAGTCAGTGTTTCGTGTATTTCGTCTTTCCCATCTTGTGATACTTCTGTCATGATTAAAATATCACTGTTTTGATTGACACCAGGTACGATGCGGGCATGCTTCCGGCATTCTTTCGGTGTTCTTTCGTTCTCTTCCAGACCCACAATTCGCACTCCAAATTGTCCAGGCAACTCGCCAGAGTAAAAGCACCAACCCAATACACCAGTTCAAAGTCACTCTTGCGAATGATAGAATGAAGGCTGCTACCGAACTTCGTGACTCTTCGGCATCAGAAGTCAAGTCAATTGACAGATTGCGGCAGGTAAAAATGAGTCGTCGGTTAACAATACTATAACCGCTTGTACACTACAGTATGTACTATACATTATAGTTTATAGTCACCACATGCGATGAAGGTTATACTTAGACGGATCTGGTAAGTAGATTTATGTAATTAATATAATATTAATATAGTGACTACTTACTCCCGCCCGTGTTACTTTGCCCCCATGAAAATACCTTCATACGCCATGGCCTTGGGTCACCAGGCAAGTATCGAGCGCCGGAACGTAGCGATAAGAATATGCCGGCACTAACTCGAATAACTCCCGCGATTGCATACATCCCCAGCAGTGCGTCTCAGGCTGCTCCTGCCAGCACAACATGGTGCCTTTGATTTTCTATCTTTTTGTCTCTATATCGTCTATAATTCCCTCTATTTCTACCATCCTAGCTGTGCAAGTTCATCCAGATGCCCGCGCAGTCACCTCTGCTGCTACCTGCGTTGATGGTTACTTATGGATGAACGACGCTCAAGGTTACTCGCCTTGTCTTACAGTTGCTTATGTTGGGGGTGCATGTATTGGGAACGGCATGTGTATCTTCCTCGTATGTTGGCTACGTACTCATGTGCATTCTAAGTCTATAACCAATTGCCCCTGACGGTCGGCAATTCGTACACCTTGCCAAATTCTTCGAACGCAGATGCATGTTATTGGTAAGTAGTGGGGCTACAACTCTACGTCTCCGATTGTCTTGATATCACAGCAGTTCTTGGTCGTCCTATAATCTTCTGATGGCGTGCACCCTCTGTCAAGGGCCTAATTTCACCAACTCCGTCTGGACGCAAGTCATCTATCTCGTGTAACTTGGGAAATATTAATTATTAATTAGATGGGCTCGCTGGGCATCTGGGTGCACTACCAACTCATCATGGACACAAGAGTTTGTTCAAGTTTCATGATTTGTTGAGCTGTGCTCACTGATTATAGATATTTCCCTTCTGGAGGATATGAGCTTGCCGGAAATGCGTCAATACCTTACTGGGCTACTACAAATCGTAAGCTTATTTTGTTTTCCGAGTTCCGAGTATATGATACCAATCGACTACTTTTTTTTTAGCAACGACCTGGACATATGCGACGTTTAATATTCAAGATGCGAACGCTACTTATCAACAGAGTATGTTGGTATTCTTCCATTTCTTTATCATTCGTATTGATCTGATCCAGATCCTTCCAACGTCACCCCGGGTGCCTTATCATCATCATCATCATCAGGCGGTTCAAGTTCAAGCTCAAAATCAATAGACGTGGGTGTCATAGTTGGAGGCGCAGCTGCACTGTTGCTCGTTGCCATCGGTGCCTATCTATTGTACAGACGTCACGTATACAAGAAAGGAGCTTACGCCGCAATCATCAACCAAAAAGGGACGGCATCCCACAACCTCGATCTGTTCGATTCATCCAACCTTGCACCATCAACATTTGGCCCTGCTGTATTATATGGGCAGTCCTTGTCCTCGTCGCAGCAGTATTCCCCGCAGCAGTATTCCCCACAGCCCCAGAGAGCATATCCCTCCCTGCAAAGTTCATTCTCACCTCCTCCGTGGACAGACACATTTGTCTACACCACACATACTAGTAGCGGACAACCTTCCGAAGCCATACCAATGATTTAAAGTAATGTGTTTCTGATACCCTGGAATGTCGGACACGCGCGCATTCTGCTCTGTAGACTTATTGTATCTTATCCTTCGCGATATTACTCATCTTGCTATGACAGGCCAGGCGGAGATCCCGGATTTTCTGCCTCCGTATTTAGTCAGTGCATCCTGTCTTCCCCATCGTCTTGTGATAATTCTGTCATTATCAAAATAACAATGTTTTTATTGAAACCAAGTAGGATGTGAGCATGCTTCCGGCGTTCTTTCGTTCGCTTCCAGACCTACAATTCGCACCTACTCCAGCTTGTCTAGTTGGCAACTCCCCAGACGTCAAGGCACCAACCTGATACTAGTACACCAGTTCAAAGCCATTCTTGCTAAATGAAAGCTACCTGTTTTTCGAAGATGGTCTTGGCTCCTTGGCGTCAGAGCGAGTTGATTGATCGCGGGAACTGAGTACTGTTATAGTAATGCTTCACAGCTTTAACCGCATGTGCTACATAGTCACAAGATGTGCATGCTGTGTAGTGTGGGGTTATATACAGCCTGAAACGTTTAGGATGTGATGGGCTCCAAGATCGAAGAAGGACTTAATTATAGGAAAGCATGATTGCTCGTTGTCTTTGATCTTGTCGATGTCGGTACTTTGAAGTTTGAAGACATCAACAAAAGAGCTCGAAGCATGCAAGGCCTTGTGAAGCTTACAAGAGCATGCATGCTGTGATTTAGCTTTTAAGATATACACAAGTCGTACACAAGGTCTTACATTGCGACATGTATGTGAACATATGCATATACGGTTCAGGCTCTTTTGTTGATGGACTAGTAACTGACCAACCTTTGACTTTTTTCTCACGTTCTTTGACTCGATGCAGTCTTCGATCGACTACGCTGTCTTTCTTCAACTATCTGGTCTGCCCAGGGGGAGACCATATGATAGCAGGTCTATGTTACTTTTTCCCCTAGGAAAATACCTCATCACCCCCCAAGTTAACTGATTCGACGCTCATCAGATCATTGACATCAAGTTTTAGCGTCTTCAACATAACACATGAGTCCGGTCCACCGCAGGTATTACCTCATGCCAGGTCACCAGACAAGTTATCGAGCGCTAGATTGATACGTAACGATAAGAACGTGCTTACCCTCATTCGAATAATCCGCGTGTTTGCCTACATCCCTGCCGATTCCCCAGCAGTGCGTCTCAGGTTACTTCTACAACATGGTGTTCTTGGGTTTCTATCTTTTTGTATCTATAATTCCATGTATTTCGACTATCCTGGCTGTACAAGTTCATCCGGTCGCCCGTGTTGTCACCTCGTCTGCTACCTGCATTAATGAATATTCATGGATGAACGACGCTCAAGGCTACTCGCCTTGTCTCACAGTCGCTTATGTCGAGGCTTCATGTATTGGGAACAGCATGTGGATTTTCCCTGAGTCATGGCTGTATACTCATGTGTACATTTCAAGACTATGAGCAACCTGCCTTGATGGTCGGTTATTCGTACTCCTTGCCAAATTCTTCGACCGCAAATGCATGTTATTGGTAAGTGGAGGCTATAACTGCATTTCCAGCCGTCCTGATATATAGCAGTTCTTGGTCGTCCTATAATCTCTTGATGGCGTGCACTCTGTGTCAAGGGTTCACCGACTCTGTCTGGACGTAAGTCATCCATCCCGTGCAACTTGAAGAAATATTAACGATCAAATAGATGGCCTACCTGGGCATCCGGGTGCAGTGCCAACTCGTCATGGATAGAGGAGCGAGTCCAAGTTTCATGATTTGTTGAGCTGCGCTCATTGATTTTAGATATTTCCCATCTCAATATGTGCTTGCTGGAAATGCGTCCATACCTTACTGGGCTATTAAAAATCGTAAGTTGATTTTGTTTTCTGAATACATGATACCGATCGACTTCTCAGCGATGAACTGGACATATGAGACTTTCAATATTCAAGATGCGAGCGCTATTTATGAGCAGAGTATGTTGGTTTACTTTCGTATTTTCATCACCAACGTTGATCCGGCCCAGATCCTGTCAACGTCATTCCAGGCACCTCGTCAACCTCATCATCATCCATCAGTTCCAGTTCAAGTTCAAACTCAAAATCAACCGACGTGACTGCGATAGTTGGCGGCACCATCGGATCTGTAGCTGCCCTCTCGCTTCTCGCCATCGGCGCCTATCTGATGTACAGACGCCACCTGTACAAGAAAGGACTCTACGCCTCTGTGGTCAACCAACAGGCATTCATAGCTAGAGGTGATGGCACAACAACGCGCTTGACCCCCAACCGTAGGCCGTCCAACACATCCAACTTTTCTCCGTCAGTGTTCGGCTCTCCTGTGTTGTATGGGCACTTGTCCCCGTCGCAATATGTGTATTCCCCACGGCCCCAGATGGCATATCCTTCTCTGCAAGGTTCGCTATCACCTCCCCCACGGGCGAATACGACTCCCTACACCACACATAGTAGGCAACAACAACGGTGCGATGCCATACCAATGATTTAAAAGTAACAAGTTTCTGGGCTTAGAATGTCGGAGACGCGCGCATTCTGTGGATTTCTTGTACTTCTAGACTTTTTTTCTAGAACAATCTTCATTTTAGTATAACGTGCCAAGTATAGACGATATTTAGGGTCAGCGAATTTCTCTGCTTCGCTGCATTCTGGTGCATCCAGTCGTTCGTTCCCGTCCTCTTGCGATATGTACACAATCTCCGTAGTTATCAAAATACAGTATTTGATTGATCATGAGATGTGGGCGTGCTTCTGGCATTCTTCTATCGTTCTCTTCTCGAGACCCACACTAAGCACCTACTCCGCATGGCCAGTTTCCAATTCCCCGGACGTGAAGGCGCCAAGCCAAAAGTCTAAACCAGTGCACCCCTAGTTTACGGGAAGAATCAATCGAAGGCGATGCACCGATAATGCTTAAGCTTGTTGAACTCGCGGAGTCCCAAGCCGCTGGTTTGCAGGATGAGGTCAAAAACTTGAATTTTGATCAATGGGCGCATGCAAAGATTGTAACACCGATCAATGTTGCTGCAGGTCCGGCCTGGCCAAGAGATTATTCAATGAAGACCCTCGTGGAAACACAGCAAAAGCCGCAAAGTTCACGAGCTCGCACAAGTTATGAATGGTAAAATGAATCCGCTCCAAGTTCCGCCAGAACTCGTCAAGATATTCATGAGCCACGCTTCTATAATGAGTCTCGAACATGGAGGCGTGCCGCAGGAAATCTAGAAGCATCGTCAGGAAATGATCTTACATATCAATTACAAAAAGTTCTTCTTGCGCACACCTATAGAGTTGGGCGCATTCGTAATGTATTCCGTAGGAAATTTTAAGGCGTACGCGCGGCACGAGGACTACTGCCGATTTTTTCCATATAATAAAGAAGGGATGACTATTTTCCTTCTATTTCGCCTACCTGGAAGAAACTTGATTATTGCTTACATACGTATTGTCGAAAAGGCCGTCGAGTAATGTCCAACAGAAACAACGGTTCTTAATACACGTAACCGTGACACCGGGGTGTATGGTGACAAGGAAAACTTCGCGCTACGAAGACGCTCGTCTCGCAAACTGAGAGGCCGCCGGCGTATCGTAAGTCGCGAAGGGGAATAAAAAAACTGACTTCCAACCCCGAAGTCACATGGATATTCGCAGAAGAGAAGGTGGTCGAGTAAACGAAAGGGATCGGGAGAGACGTCGACAATAAAAAAGCTTGAGGTCCCAAAGGGTGAATATGAAGTCCCTGGGAATGCTCAGACACTTACTGAAGGATCGCAATTTAGGTCGTACTGTGGATAAATTTTGATCTACAGCCGATTTCGTCCTCAGATCGGTCTTGTTGTCATCTAAAACGTCATTATGCCGAACACAATCAGTAGTGACTGGATATCTTCGATGACAGCGTCTGGAACCGAAGAATAAATTTGTGCTGCTGCCAGTTCATCGTTTGTCGAGCATCATGTCCATGATTCCGGCACTGGCGAAGCGGACATGGCTGAGCCTGGGAGTTGTTCTGCATCACTTGTCGATGTCGACAAGATTAGGCGCTCTGCGGATTTGAGCGGTACGAGGACGCACTCATTGAAGACTGCATGGATCCAATCGCGATGCAGTTGTAATTGTAGTGGTAGAATTGGGTAACTTATCAGTTTCAACGTTTCAACACTAAGGAAATTTGGCATCCAGCAACAATTATGATGTTTCGGTGCGCGGATATTCTTATTTTTAACTTGACAGTTGACCTGAGTTCTGCCTAACTCGGATTTGCGCTTATATAGTGCAGGGCGAACTAATAGATGAATGGTCGGACAACTGCAAGCGTTGGATTGAGCTGCCAAAAAGATGAAATTCTTGTGGCCAGAAATTAAGTCTATATGGCATGGCAACCGATGAGTACGAGGTGGGAGGACCAAAATAAATTTATCATACCAGTGGGAATAGATGGATAATGTCTAAAGGAGCTCAGTAGATGCAGAATTTAAGGTTGCTTGTAGAATTTCGCTAACTGTTGGAGGCGCAACTGTGCGCTGTCGCTTTGAAGGACCTGTCGAAGTGGCTTCACCATCGACATCCATGGTGTCTGAGCCAGTAGCCAGTTCTTTCTTCCGTTTCGTCGCCAGGAAATGCAGGTATGCCAAACTATGCAGTGGGGGTGGTGTCCGGGCGCTGTTCATTGGAGGAGCAGAAAACCAGAACAACTCGTTTGTGTCTGGAGAGCGATCAAAATGTTTTGCTAACAGAAGGTGTAAGGCATATTTGAAAACGAGAACAAAAAACCCACTCGTATCAGGGGGGAGCTTGTCGACAATTGGGGGAACAGTCAAAGTTCCTGCCGCGGTCAGCATGGTCCGGTCACGAGCGTCTTCATGCGCGTGAGTCTTAGGAGGACTGTGCACAATTTCGACCAGTCGGTCCTGTGGCATAGCAAGTATGTAAGTACACACACGGGGATTAAACATCACCACGGTTGAGAGCGGTCGATTCATGAATACTCGCCTTGCTGGCCTCGGACATCCCTAGTTCTCCAAAGCCTTGCCATCTTGGGAGACTTTTCTCAAGCTGACGGACGATCGCCTCACTATCCCCAACCCTTTCTTCTCCAGCCGCTGATCCCTTTAGAGGAGTGGATTTGACGGTCTGTGACTCGGAAATTGGAGCTACAGCGGATGTTGGAACTGTTGTTCTCAGTTTGGTCGTTGTAGAAGTGGAAGGCTGCGTGACAATGGACTGCGGCGGTGCAGCGGGACCCGTTCCGTGGACCTTTTGAGCGGATGAGGGAGGTGGCGAGTGTCGGGGCATAGGAAGAATGCTTCTCTTCTGCCATTCAATTTCGAGTACAGTCTGAACACGAATAGATAACGTCGGAACGCCCAATCGGTGTTCAGGGCAATTGCGCCGCGGACGAGAAGTAGAAAACGCACCTTGAGAGTCTGCGCATCTGTAGCAATTTGACTATCTGGTTCGTTGTAGAACAATGCGTTCCAAAACACGAGTGACAGATCGGTATACGCGTTCAACGCGTCCTTGTATCTGTTCCGTTCAACGCTTGACTTAATGGCGTTGATACATCGTGGCTCGGGTATGACCTAGTTGAAATAAATAATTCGGACATGTCTAGCGTTCGTTTGTGCGGAATATGAGAAAATACCTCATAGTACTCAGGCCACTCTGTTCTATCCACCAGATCCATAAACAATTGAGATAATTGGCGTTTTCCGCGACCTGGGGTAGTTGCAATTAAAATTTCAATGACCTCCTCTATGGCGGTCTTCTGTGCAGCTGTTATTGTCATGATTGGCAAGCCTTGTATCCAATAATTGTTTTCGGCTAGTGGAAGAGGCGTTATTTGTGTTTGTTTGTCAAAAGCCTTGAAAATCAACAAATGACCACACAAACGTAATTATAATTGATTCAAGTTCCGCCTAGGAGAGCCTCGGGCCCTGAAGAAGTTCAACTATGAACGAACTTGATCTTGTTGCTATCTGCAATCAGAAATGAATTTCCTGTGCTGCAGCCTCAATTACTATTCCACTACCGGCGGCTGCGTCATCTCCATTGACTAACTATTAAACTAAGTATAGGAGAATAAACCAAAGTTACCAAACACAGACTCAAGCATGCATATCCAGCGAGCTGTTCTTCTATTTCCATCCACACGAGGAAAGCTTCATTTCCTCAAATGCGTCTGAATGCACCGGGATCGTCGTTGTTCATATCTGCCATCTGCGTGGCCAAAGAGAATACTTCGAAGCGACACCGGAAAGGAAGTGGGTAGGCCATCATTGCGAGCACTCAGACAACGAGGCGCACCGAGCGTGGTATTTCCGCTCCGCCGAGAATTGAGTGGAAGTTGAGATGTTGTTGCTCCAGTTAACGCGTGGGGGAAGTAGACTTTTGTTATCACGGACCGAGAGCCCATCAGAGTAAGTATGATTGATGCAACAATTTCCTTCCCGCAGTGGTGGCCTCTGATCTTCCTCAACAACACGCGGGCCTCCGAGGCTTCTTGCGAAAGCGGTGAGTTCGAGAAGAGCTATAGGAATGCTTGACTCAGCCAGCTGGTCGGTCCACGCCAAATGACGATTGCAGAAAACGGTGGGAGCCGCTGGGGTCGAATGCTAATTTCTGCCGTAAACCAGCTGCTCGTTGCCTGGGCCTTCATAGATCTGGTCCTCGTTTTGTTTATGTCTTCGCATCTTTAGGGTTGCAACGGATGTACCCAACAAATTATATATAAGCTTTCCTGCTCACAGAATTAGTGTGAACTTCATCAGACTTCGTCCTCCTCGTCGATACCCAGCCGCCCCCTGACGTCCCACACCCTATGATGCAGAGTCCAAGCCCTCTAGTCCAGCAGCCCAATTTGCGGCAGTACCATATGCAGAGCGCTCAACTGGGTCCATCTCTTACCCAGTCAAACACCTCGGATTGGGTTACAGGCTTCTTAGAAAGATCATCCATCTACGACGCATACGATATACAGAGCGGCAGATACTCTCTCCAAGATAGCGGCGCATCGACAACGTCGGCCCTACGTGCCATGGTCACCGGACCACCTATATCTTTAGATATACCCCCATCTTTAGCTAACTTTCGTACCATCGCCGGCGGCCATACCTCATGTGAGTGGTCGGACACGCTGCCTTTATTCTACCAGCAACAACTGCACTACACATACCCTGCATGCGATAAAAGCCCATCGTCATCACATTATTCTTCATCGTCGCACTCTTACTGTATTGATCTTCCAACATCATCCAACATGGTTCTTCCATCTCATCCATCACCGCCGCTCCCATCTGCCCTAGCGTTACCAGGGCCTTCCACCACCCCTGCCGAGCTAACCCAGTCCATTCGGACTGCGTGTGCCAACTCTTCTAGGTCTGCATCATCACGCAACGCCAAGGGTGAAGGCTCAGGCCCAAGACCACGGGAAAAGAAGCATGCCTGCTGGATGTGCGAGAAATCCTTTGATAGGCCCTCCACGTTGAGAAAGGTCAATATTGTTCTGTTGCTAAAAATAGCCAGCTCATATCAATGGTCTATTTTGCAGCATCTGCTCGTACACACAGGAGAAAAAGGTATGTGACTAGCAAATTTGTTGCGGTCGCGTGACGCTAAAAATTCGTGATTGTAGCATTTGTGTGTGACACCTGTGGCCGTCGTTTTGGCGTTGCCTCCTAATCTTAACCGTCACGTTAAGCGGTGCATTCTTAAGCCCGTAAACACTGCAAATCGCACAAACCAGATAACGTCCAGCGACTCTGCTGGAACGTCACAAGAACCCACATCTGTCCCGCCGGCAGAGGCTTCAGGTACTGCCGCATCATCTGATTCAGATTCGCGACCGAACAAGCGTGTTCGCGATGAATCGACGACGTCACCATCAGAACAGCCCAAGACATCCGCAAAGAGACGACGTCGCGCTCCGTCCCCGTCGCAATGGATACCGACGTCCCTTCTTCCATTTAACCTTTTCCCCGCGGAGTCTACAAAAGCGACTAGCGTCCCCCTCCCACCTGTTACTGCAGTCAAAGATGACGTATCCAACGAGTGGATTGAAGAGCGCGACTCATGGGACGAGAGTGTTGGCCTCACGCCTTATCACCCGTGCGGATGGAAAGGTACCCTCCCGGGTCCAGCAGGTAGGGTTTGGCGGCAAAGATGTAGGGAACGTTGGCCTCGTGAACGGAGGGACGTACGTCATGGGAAGACTTGTCATGGTCTAATCATGTTGATATCTGCCGTGTTCTTCTTTGGATTTTTGGACTCCCTCGCTCATGCTGATAGTAGAGCTGAGCTGAGAGATTTCTTGACATTCTTGTCGGCTTATTTGGACTTCTTTGGTTTTAGTCCCGTCCCAGCATTTATCACTGACACATCACCTAGTACCCGCCAGATCTACCTCTGGCCTCATCACCATTTGCTCGTTTTTTTTTGACCCGTTAGGGGTTTTTGAAGTGCTGGTCACCGTATTCGTTGTCTTCCAGCATCTAAATTACTATTGTCTCGAGTACGTACTGTAACGTTAGCCTGTTATGCGATTTGTGCCTGTATCGAGTATCATCCTGACGATATCTATATATCTGATTGTGTTCTTTGCCTGTTCGAGTTGAGAAATGTCTCCACAAGCAAAATACTGCGTCCGTATTTTTGACTTAGCTGGTCCGGCAGAGTTCTTAAGTTTCTCAACGGGGTTTCATTATGACCTTGGCAATGTTTCGCCTGCTGACTTTGGGGAGGCTACTCCGAGTTGGTCCGGAGAATGTTTACCCTGACCGGCAACAACACATCCGGCGATCACCATGAACATTTACATGGGTGCCTTGGGCAATTTGCCAGTGTTCGGAGTTCATGTTGATTTAGCGCCGGTTCCACTGGAATGACTGGCCAAATTTATGTTTGGGAGAAGAACCTTGCCAGGTGAATACAACTGGGGCTGCAACTCGTGCAAGCACTTCGGAGGCGGGAACTTGAAATATCATAGTACGTATCTCGAGATCCTGCGACATAAGCAGCATGAGGAAGCATGCCGCCTCAGATGCCCGTTTACCGGCCGTACTTTCAGCGTCGTGTAAGTCGTCGTCGCAGTAGATATATTGAAACCGGCGAGTGTGGCGCCTGGGTGACTTTCCTTGGTCCCTCGGGAACGCCAGGTAGCTTGATCGCGTGATAGCTCGTGTGATTTACAGGAATACCAATTCGCTGTTTGCGGCATTCCCGCTACCAAGGTAGCCAACCCCTAGGGGGGGATATTGCTATCAGGGTCCGCCCTTTTCCAAAGGCTCCTGATAGTGGTAGACATATTGAGTACAGCAAGCACAAAGCTGCATGGACATTGCGCTAAACGGTGAACTTCGGTTATTGGTATGCATCGACAAACCCCAGATAAATCTGTATGGGAAAATTACAATTTGCCTCGTCTGGGTCTTGCGCTTTCCTCTCTGTTGTTTACAATTTCATTGACGGAAAGGCAGCACAAGTCCCCTTTCAAGGTTCCTCAGGTACGCTTTGGGACGACTGCGCTGGTAATTAAGCACAGCGAAGAGAAACTGTTTTTCTCCCCAAGGAGAGGATAACAGTTAGACATTTTCGGTCGAAGACCCACGCCATGATCATCAAAATTCTCGGGTTGCAACCCGCGCCAGATCGGGATCACACACTGCTGCAGTAGCAATGTGTGGAAACCTGTTCCAAGGTCGTCAGCACACCGCAGCACCCTATCGCTCCCACCCACCTCCAATTGCTTACCCTCTACTGCAATATTACGGGAAGCAGTGAGAAGGCAACGCCGTAATCCTATAGTCTAGCAGTCGTATGTCGGAAGAAAATGTTCCCCAGTGGATTAACAGGTCAGGCGACACAATTATCGTCGTCGACCGATGCTGGAAGGTCTTGAATGGCGACTGGTGCTCCATAATTCTTCTTCGCTCTGTATTCGCAGATACAGTTAAGTGAAGCTTACCATGTCACTTCAAGGATAATCTGACCATGACCTTAATCAGCCGTCATCGTCTCATGCCATGCACTCACCCTGGTCAAGCTCATCTTCTACGTGGGCCCTCATTTTCCATAACGTTGATACTAAATTTGCACCGTTCTCATTGCTGTTCGCAGTGTAGTGGATGTCTCGAAGAAGCGCTCACTCCAGTTCCCAGAGGGAGTGACTGGTCTGCCGGGCAGTCTGATCATAATGATATGTCTGGAGTCTCGCAGACTGGTCCCTCCGCCTGCCACCAGCATACTTCATCGAAAATGCAGAAACCGATGCTCACTGCATTGTTCAGCTCATCGAAAGGCCGTAATACATTCGTTCATCTTGTTTACCATAACGGGAATTTACGTCGCGCAAAGCAACCAACGCTCAGTGCATCGCACTCGAAGTTCTGCCCTCTGTGAATAGTGGTACGTAACCCGTCGACGTCTTGGGGACATGCGCACCAGTCTAACTCCACTACTAAGTTCGAGCCCATTATCGT
Organism: Suillus paluster; assembly: GCF_016628075.1. NCBI lineage: Eukaryota > Fungi > Basidiomycota > Agaricomycetes > Boletales > Suillaceae > Suillus > Suillus paluster. The sequence goes on along the minus strand of NW_024537582.1, from coordinate 180,620 downwards.
GTGGATCAGCTTGGGTATACTAGGCTCATAGTACCTCAGGAACAGTAGGCCACTTCCAAACCACCAGCCGAAACCATCTAGTTGGATAAATGTTATTGTTTCGCAACGCAGGAATATAGTCATTGTCATGGGCGCTTACAGCCACGGAGTCCAAGAAAATTTCCGATGGGGATGTCGGCCTTCCTCGTGGTGGATCGATTGACCGTGGAGATTCAGAATGCTGTAGATTGGAATGAAAGCGAGCTGTGTATCGATGAACGATCTGCAAACGCAGTCCTCAGCTCAAACGTTACTTATCTTTCTTTACTTGAAGATTCATCGGCGAGCAAACCAATCTCTGAGGCCTATGATTGGCATTCCAAGAAGCGTGATTTACATTTTTGCAGTAAGGTCAAAGGGTATATTTGGGGTCGTCCAAGCTCTCGATGATCCTTGTGGGTTGATAAAGGTTTTCCGCAATAAATTTCCCATCTAAGGAGGCCAAGCTTTAGCATTCCTCATATCATTTCATAAAGATAACGGTGATTACTTGGCTCATCATTCTGTCCTGCTCTCCAGATCGCCTCTTCCATATCTTTAGCCACTCCTGTGAGGACGTGCCTTTTGACCAACCGCCGTCTCGCTTCCTCCAAACCTACCTGTACCCACCACCGTTCATCCATTAGCTGTGCACCCTGCTCCCATATGTCATATTTTAACATGGAGTATAAACCTCAATCACGACCAGGCGGTGGGAAGGGTATATTGACACAGCGTGGGGGGTAGGATCTTTCATGGCATGATCGAAAGAAGGGGCAGTTATCACAGCAGTTGCTGGCTGACGCAAGAGCTTCGCAAACTCGACGTAAGATGGTCCATCGAAAGTCCAGTGTGCACCGCGACGATCATGTGCAAGTCTAGGATCCGGCATGGCATCTAGCTGTGCACGCGTCAGATGCCACCCATCCAGGCCAACTAAGATGGCAGAGGTAGGATGCGTGGCGCTATCAGCAGCCAGAAGTGCGTTGATTTTGGCGACTACCAGCTCAGCAAGGGTTGATTTGCCAGACGCGGGGACGCCGGCGATGGCAACCAAGAGCCTCTCTCCCACTGCTTTACTAACTTGGCCATCAAATGAAGTGGCATCAGTTTTCGAAGGATGAACGTACAGTTTGAGTTGCTGCACGAGATAGCTGGCCAGGTCTTCTGCAGTGCTATCCATGGCGTCTGGTGCTGATCTGCTGATAAGGACGAAGGTCATCCTGTGAGACAATTATGTAGTATGACTCTAGATAATAATAGCTTTTACCCTCTGGCTGTCAGCTGCGGTACATCGTATTGGGCATGATGTCAAGGGAGTCCTGCCAGTGAACGCGTACTCGGAGTTCCACAGGATGGAAGTCAATGAAATATTTTACAGAATGAAAATAATATTTATGCGTGTTTCTGAATTCTGACAGCCTGAAACTTACATAGGAGCGGCTACATAGCATCACTCCGTCCGCAGTTCTTGCTTAGTGGTCTTTGTTTCTCACCATGTCGGCGAAAGAGCTAGATGGACGAATTCTCAAGAGGTATGTTCGCTGGCTGACGTGAAGTTGCTCAATGCTCATCTCCCTCAACCTCACCGCAGAGCAAACCCAAAGACAATACAGGACAAATTTCTAGTCGGATATCAGGGATGGTGTGTTCAATTATCACTTAGATGCAAGCCCGTGGGCCATACATGAGTGCCTCCGTAGTGGTCTAAAGTCGCGGACGCATGATGAGTGTCGCATATAGTGAGCCGCATACTCAACACTGCTTTTACAGGTTCACCTGCAATGGAGATGGCGAGCCAATAGACCCTAACCACCATGGATGGCTGCACTGGTTTGATAAACCCATCCCGGACGGCGGACGCCCCAATACCGACCTATGGCCAGATGTATCCGAATACTCCCCATCCGAGCTATTCCCCGCCCCAGGTCTCAAAAATGCAGACGGAGAACAGATGTTTCTCTTCTCTTCGCGTCCACTCGAAGACGGTGAGGCGCCATTTCCACTGGATGGCGTTGCACGGTGTCGACGGCTGCGTTCTTGCAACGATTTGCAGGCCAATGTGACATGGAGGCGGGCTCTGGACCAATCAGGAAAATCAGAGATGAAGTGGGAGATCGTGTTAGAGAGGCTGCTGAAGCAGAGGGAAGGGTCTTTGCCATCATGTGTGCATACTCGTTAACTCAGTTGGGTCGATGTTCACTGTGCATTTAGGTATGATGTCTCGGGGTTCACCCAGACAAGATCCAGCGGGTGCTCGAGCAAGATTGGATGCATCTCATGCGTGATCAATGCATTCTAGACAGCCCCAATTACCTTCGGGAGAAAGGCAAACCGGTCATCGCTCTATGGGGTATGCTCGCACAAGACATCATTCTGGTTGTCTAGCTCATTTGTTCTCCAGGTTTTGGGTTCAACGACAGAAACCACTCTCCAGAGGTCGTCCGATCTATTACTAATTTCTTTCGTTCCTCCACACCAGGCGGTGCTTATCTTATGGCAGGTGTACCTGGACACTGGCGCACATCAACATCTGATAGTGACCGAAACCCCGAGTTCCTGAGGGTCTGGACAGAAGAATTTGATGCTTTGAGTCCTTGGACTATTGGGCGTTACGGGAATGAAGAAGATGCGGAACGTTGGGGGAATGAGAAAGTTAAACCGGACTTCGATTTTTTGAAGAAGAGAGGAGACGAAGGGGGGAAAAGAGTAGATTACATACCTGTGGTGCTTCCTGGAGGCAGTGTAGGTCTAGTAATGCCACATTCTGTGATCATTATGCAACTAATCATTATTTCTGTTCAATAGGGCTATAATCTCTCTCGCGGACAATGGGGACTTAATGACATAAAGCGTAACGGGGGTCACTTTCTCTGGAAACAAATATATGCTGCACGACACGCAGGGGTGCGCATCATTTACGGGGCTATGTGGGACGAATATGACGAAGGCACGGCATTTATACCTGTCGTCTCTTCTTCTAAGGAACTCCCGGTTCATCCACAGTTCAACTTTCTAGCACTCGACGCCGATGGCCACTCGCTTCCGTCAGACTGGTATATGCGCATAGCTGGGTTCGCTGCTGAATCATTACGCGGTGAGCGTATGTTACACGAGACATTTCCCGTCAAGGAGCTACAGGACTACTGGGCGACTCGCCCCAGGTATGAGGACAAGACAACTCAAGAGGAAGAGGCCGAGCAATGGAATCAAGCTCAAAGAGCATACCGTGACTGGGCTGCAAAAGAGGGAGGTGCAGCGGTAGATGAGGTTCCTCCGCCACCATATAGACTGGAAGATGAGCCACACACAGAGAGTCCTCAGGCAGCCATCGGACCGCTTCCTCTAGCCAGCGGTGCATTGAATACCAGGCCAGTTCCGCCTGAAGCCACCAAACCCACTCTCAGCCATTCATCCGGTGCCTCAGTCTCCTTTGGGTCACCACCACCTCTTCCAGCCAGGAGTTCATCACTGACCGCGAGTACGTTATCGGGGAGCAGCCCACCTCCTGCCGTTAACATGAGCTCTCGCCCTGCGCCCCCTTTGATGCCAACAAGACCAGTGTATCCCCCCGACAAGATGGAGGTGGTCATGCGCCCCCAGCAGCGACCAAGCTCCTCGCATTCCCCTTTCAGGCCATCGTCTCGGGTTTCTTCTCCTCTCCCCGCGCCTGCATCCCCTACTGTGGGCCATCTAGCCGACGATCTCGCTCGACAGAAATTATCATACCCTCAGGCAGGACCGCAGCAGTCCTATACGTCAGGAATTTCCTCTATATCTTCTTCTTCAGTAATGCAAATGCCTTCCGTGGAAGCGAGCCTAAGGCGTCGTAGCACCTCACCCGCACCTATCGTTTCTCCGCGCCCGCCAGTTTCGCCAGTACCTATTGCATCATGGTCCCAGTATCCTAGTCAACAACAACTTCATCATTCTCCGTACAATGCTCCGTCTTATCCCCCTGTGCCACCCCTCGGTTCCCGCCCCTCACCCACACCCCAGGGGAAGCCTTCCACTATAGGCGGACCAGTATACGATCGGTATGATGCCAACGTGCACCCGCACGATCCTGCCTCTTTCCCCCGCGTAGAACAATATTATCCGACAGACGGTCAGTGGCCTCCCCACACAACTCCACATTCTGGTACACCTCAAAGGACCTTACATGGCAATGGACAAGCCAGCACATTCCTACCCCGCCTACTCCGCACCAAACCCACTTGCGCAAGACTACTACCAACACCAAATTCCGCCCGGACAACCTCAGCCTGGTGGTTCGCACTCTCCCCGACCCTACCCTCCGCCTGAATGGGGGATCCCAGGGTCGCCTCCGCCCACAGCGCACCGTTCGTATCTTCTCTTCACAGCTGCCCTTGCGTTGCTAATCCTTGTCGTGCTCACAAGGTCCTCCCACGCATCCGCAGTCTCAGAGCTATTACGCCCCGAACCAGTCGGCACCGACGTGGACAGGCAATGGTGGAGGGGGTGGGTTCGGTCTCGCGGGGCGTGCACTAGACACGGTCGAAGGCCTCGCGGGGAGGGATGCGAGGAGACAGCTGGAGACTCTTGCGCAGAGTGAGTTTGCTCCTGATCACCATTATGTAATCACTGATTGATGTTGCTTCCCTGCAGGCGGGTCGAAACTTACTGAACAAGTTCAAATGATGTTGGATCTCTTAGGAACTCAGCAGAAATGCTGCTACTCACTTCCTGACTTTGTATTTTTTATGGATATTTCTGATTGTAAGTACATGAATAATGATTGTTGTACTGTGGTACGCGTATTCGATAGCAATGATATTACTTAGTACTTACTCCATTGAATGAGAGACGATTATGGTGTTGTGCGTCACATGAGACTGTATGTTTTTGGAGGCGGAAAACGAGTTTGCTTCTTTACATGCTTATAGTTTACGGCACGTCGGCATTGAGTCTGTCGGTCTTTGGTCAGTACACTTGGCACAGCGGCGCATCAGAGAACTCGTGAGTCTACCCACATCTGCGAATGACCCATTTTTCTCGCTTGTCAAAAAGAAGTTTGATGCTTACGGCGATGGTGAGAGTACATGTTGCGCATTGGACCGTCGCAGGCACCACAATATTCCTGGTAGAAAGGACTACATCGTTACAGCGTAGAAAGCAAGTTGTTCGTACTATTAGTATATACTACTACAAGATTATCGCATGGCCTACTAGTAACAGAGTCCAGACACTGTTCCTTGATAATCAGTCTCAACATAACCAAACTGAGCGTTTACGAACGCAGACCTGAGCTAACCAGAACAAAACCCTTGTAAGCGTCTTGCGAGCGGGTTACAATACCATTTCTGCAAATTCGCATTTTTAGATGCAGGGTACTTTACATGACTTTATATGTATGACTTTATATTCCAATAAAGGAAAGAAGTTCTATATATGACGATATGTTGTCATATAAGACTTTATCTGCGGCTCATCATGATGGCTCGCCGCCGCTGTCTTCCGCGACGGCCGTCGACTTGCATACATGCCCTGCAGCGCCCTGGCACACTTCCGCTCCTCCTTCGAGTTCTCAGTTCATGATAGCATCCATGATAACATCTACACCACACGGTTCCCAAAACTCCTACTTTTACTGTTTTCATGAGCCGGAATCACGACAGTAACATCCGTACATACAACAAGAAGACAAGGTTCCCAGCTGCCTCGCGAGTCGCCACATTCCAAAGGGAAGGATACGTTCAGAGACTGTCGTGATCATCGGCACGCGTGGTGGGCGCTTCGGGCTACATAATTGCGCATTCGTCCGTCCACAAGATATATTACACTTTGAATCGCGTTCACAAGGATAACAGCATGCTCAGGAAAAGACAAGGGGATGAATTCACGTGAGATCGATCCTAGTCTTCTCCAATCTTCTAAACTTGTGCTACTTGAAGGAGAACATATTCAATGTTTGTAGAACCTAACCTTGGTTTAAAAGAAGACCAATTCCACGAGGTACGATGCTGTTGGATAGTTGCTATGGTTTTTGGGGTATAGCGCAGAGTGGAAGGATCACTGTCGCCATCATCCTGAATGGTTGTCAGCGCATCAAGACTCAACGTTCGACTTCGCTTTACCGTTGCATAACTTTGAGCCTGTCATGGCAAGGACGTGCAGGTTGGTTGAAATGACATTGGCTTCACCATGCAAATATCCGCTGCGCTGTCCTCTATCGGGATATTCTAAAGTTCGTCTTGAGCGCATGCTTTGCGAGGCATTTACTCACGACGTATGGCAGAGATATATGCAAGTGATTGAAATGCCTGTTGAGGTACACCCCCGGTCACGATTCCATGGCATGGGTTATCGGGAATCCAAATGTGTGCTGAAAGCTGCCGCTGAAGCTGGACTCTCCTTTTGTTCTGCGAGGATCGGCCAAACAACTGAAAATGTTAATGGGGCATGAGGTATGCAGGAGCGGTTTCATGCGACACTCATGTCTAGTCAAGCAATTGGCTGCTTGCTCGTGGACGACCGGGTATACTTCCTAGAGCAACACTGCAATGCCGTATTGATTTCTCAATCTGTCTGTGTCAGGTTGCGAACTCCTCCGCGACTCACGGCTAGGGCGATGATAGAATGGATCTAATCTGATGAACCACTCCATTCACACGCGAAGCAGGATACTATGGGGATGCTGCGCGTAGAGCGCTTTCGAAACTCCGTGTACGGTCTTGTGTCTGGAGTGGGCATTTCGAAGATGGATTAGTATTGGCAAGATGCGCTCCTAAAGGTCGATCACTTTTCACATTCGTCCATGACGCTACCCTCATTCTGGTTGAAGACTATATCCAGATACGATAAAGATATCTGGACAAGAATAGATAGCTATACTCAACTATACTTACTTCTGTCATTGTCAGGCACCGAAGGGATCAATTCCATCTGGATCACACTATTTCCTAATTATATAATGATACGATTCCGGGGTTGGCTGTGATGCTCCGTGGCGCGCCCAACCAAGAATCCTTTCCTAGTATCGCCCCCTGCTAGGTACCACGATAATTTCTCACACACCGCGATGATGAATGCCCACCATCGGAGCCGATCCGCACCAGAAACCCCATTAATATTGGTCCGCAACTATCAGAATGAATTAAATTCTCCCATCCAGTCCAGAGCACGCTTGAGCTTAGAGAGTACTTATCAATTGTCATATGTCTTTATTAGGTCAAGAAGACTAGACTCCGAACGCTCCGTTCTTCGTTTCGTAAGCCCGTCTTTTGGGTTTGTACCTCGTGGTCCGTATCTTATCTTTCTGGCAGATCTAGAGTCTCTATTTAGTTGAAGGTACTAGTGGTCTGCAGAAGGTTGGCCAATACAAATCAGTCGTAATTAGTTGATGGCTGCTATATGGCCAGGGATACCATCTACGCAGCCACCAACCCCACCCACTCCAGACCTGCACTCAAGGGAATAATCGGCATCTCTCACGAAGCTGTTCCACACAACATCAAGGCACAACCGCAACTTCATATTCTGGCTATCTACATTCGCGGCGTATTATGATGCATACCAGAAAAGGTGATACTACATGAATGAAAAGAATCGATTATGGATTTTACAATTCACCGAAATTACTGTACCTCCGGCGGCTACAGAAAGCTGAATGCTACTACACCCCTGTTGAATAGAAAATAGTTCTCAATAATGCTTCATCCATGCGGGGCTTGAAGGTCAGGCCGAAAGGCTTCTGGTGTGATACTACGCCAGGGGTAAAAGCAGTGTCGTCAATAGGGTTACTTGGGTCTTCTGCCAGTGTGAAGGACCAGAGCACAAGAGCAACAGCGATATACACTGATCTGAAAAGTGATAGACGAGTGAGACAGAGTGCTCATCGGACCACGTTGTCGACTCACCGGTTGGCAATATGCAGCCCCGGGCACGCACTAACGTATCTTCAGCGAAACCCACGGTGAGAAAAAAAGATATGTACCGTCTTCCGAAACCAAAAGTGAACAACTTCATGTCCTCTTTTATTTCCCCGTCTGTACCGATCCATCGTTGAGGGTTAAATACTTCGGGATCATGGTAGACAGTGGGGTCACGCCCGATGCTCCTGAAGAACGAAGTAAGAAATTGTAAAAAAAAAAACCCTGACGTGCACCAACCAATGGTTTCCGAAAACAGTGGCCCCAGCAGGAATGCATATGCCATTCTGTGATTGTGATAAACTCATATCTGATTTATCATGTTATGCAACGTACCCAAATGATATCCTTCGTTGCGCGGTGGGGTAAACCTGGAACGCCAATGAATCAAATGACCTTGGAACATGCATCCTTGGCTCACCTATTGGGTTGACCGGCCTCCATCGAAGAGCTTCCAGAATGAAGGCTTGAAGCTGAACGAGCTGCGACCAGTCCTCAAAAGTAGGAGCTGTGTCACAAGGTAAGCCGGTTTTGAACTACAGTGACTTATAATTTGCATACGGGTCTCTCGGTCAATGACGGCTTCTAGCTCCTCATGTACGCGAGCCTGTGCGTGTGGAAAACGCGCAGCAGCCATTAAGACCGTCGAAATTGCGACAGCAGTCTAAGATTCCGAAAGTTAGGTTGTATGATGTTGATATCGGTTCCTTTGCTTACCGTATCAGAGCCTGCTCCGATGAGGGACCCGGAGAGATATGCTATCTCTGTCTCAGATAGTTGGTTGTCATCGGTGTGTAGGAGGAGGTCCTTTGCGACTGAATGAGGAGCAATATAGCTTTGCCTGTTTGGGTCATGGCAAGGTCGATGCAATGACTGAAGAATAGAAGAAGGATCCATACCACTTGACTCTTAACCCAATTCAGCTGGCCGAATAACATCTCATATTCTTCTTGGCTCCACTGCTTCAAATTCCGCCCATAACCAGGGATATATTTGAGGATGGGGTACTTGTCGACGAGGTATGCACCTGGCATCATCGCGCTCTGAACCCTTGGGATCATTTTTTGCAGCTGCAGTAGATACGGGTCACTAAGTAATGTAGGGGTTGTCTTCCCATAGACGACATGCAGAATGACAGATGCCGCGAAACTGTGTGGATGTCACCAACCGGAATGTAAGAACAGGGGACGGACGAACCGCTTGATATGCTGCTGGTGTAATTTTGGGTCGTGTAGTATGTCCAAAACAATATCGCGTGCATGCGCGACCTGTACTGGCTCGTAAGTCTGAGCAGACTTCACTTGAAGGTGCGAATGCGAAGATCTGATGTGATCGGGCCGGTTAGCCAGTCGGCTTTTTTAAACAAGTTAACGTGTCGCCTACTTGCGGAATTTGCGGAGCCTTTCGCCAGCGCCAATTTGGACGAATCGCATTCCTCTGCCAAGGATGTCACAGCCAGCGACTGAACGAGGACGGTCTGCGAGGGACGCGCCCTGCTTCTCCATTATATCGATTGCTTCCTGTCAGAGACGTGAATATCACAATTATAACATCCTGCAAGATGCGTTCAAACCTGGTGACGTCCGATGATGACTAGTACATTTTTGCCCTGGCTGAGAGAGATGACTGGACCATATTCGTCTATCCATTGAGAAATCTTCCTGGGTGGACTGTTCCGGTACGTCAGTATTGTATCATTCATTACAAACTACGACATACTAATGCCCAAGAGGTGGCTCTGGAGGACCAGGAGGTAATGGCAGTGAACGAGAGCTAGAACGGTAGGAGTATATAGTCGCAACGCCTAGCAGACCGAAGACGACTGCCCCAGTCTGCCACGCGGGGAACACATCTTGGATGGAGGACATCATGGGCAAGGGTGTTCTTGAATCCCTTCTTTGGATCCTCCTCCTGGCTTTTGTAGTGATAAGGCCATGCTCGTCACCAATATTTGCGGGTTCTTTTCTTTACTAGTATCGGTTAAAGGAACTAGCTTCTTACGTATGAAGAAGCTCACTCATTTGACATATATCCGATTAGGTTATTGGATGTAAGCCCGTTGGCTTTCCTGAGTTCCCATAATCAGCATAAATATTGTCCGAGATAATGGAGCGTGAGCTTTCATTATCACTGCCTTTTGGCGTAACGGTTAAGGCCTAAGGCCTAAGGGACGACCGTCAGTACTAGTCTTGACTACTTACGTTGGAGTGCGTTTCTTGCCGTCTTCGGCTCGGGTCAAGCTTTTACCCTATTCGCTGTTGCCATAATAGGTAGTACGTACATGGTCCACATATTTGAACACGTGCACACTTTGCTCGGAATTCCCAACATCGGCGCGGTGGTGCCATTATATTTGCTTCGTCCGGTATAGCGCCATCTCAAGCTACAAAATAAATAGCAGATTGATTGTAACAAGGCCTTGACGGAGGTGGAGTGGTCGAAGAAGATTGGCTATGCGGACTGGAGTGACCGGTGTATGTCACTGACGATCGAGTACCACGCATGACCATGGTCCATAATTGTCTGTTGGCGATGCTTACTCAAGAGTTACCTGTCAATCGTCTTTGAAATGAGTAAATTGCAGCACAAGATGCTGTCGAAAATACAGTGCGGTTTCCTAGGACGAGCGTCTTGGATGATAGATCAAGACTTGCAACTCCCCTATCTCTGAATGATGAGCTCTGGAAGGCGTTGCCAAGGGTTCAGGCCTAGACCTAAGCTGATCAGAGAAACCAATTCTATCTCATGATGACGAATCGCTGATTGCGCTCTGCATCTCTGTCAGGACCTTTCTCGTCACCTATCATGTTCGTAGTGCATCCCTGTCAGGACCTTTCTCGTCACCTATTATGTTCGCAGTGCATCTCTGCCAGTCCAAGGGATCCCCGAAATAGCAACGCTCACAAGCGCTTTCTCGAGTAACACATATAGTCCCCCGCTAACTCAAGGTTTCAATACACCTTTGAGAGTTGATGGCGTCAAGGTTTACTGGCAATGAAAAAGGATTGGGGCGTCTTCGGTGAGTAGAATCCTTCCGAAGCTAAGGTACATCGGCGAGTCGTACATGCGTTTGTGTTCAGGAGCTATGATGGGCCAACTCCGAGTCGGTAGCCAAAGCAGAAACCTTAGGTAGTGCTGCATGTATTGTGCTATTTTTGATGCACTGTTAGTTGCATCGATTTCGTCATTCCGTCAATAGAAATCAGATAAAATTAACCGCCGCCGCGCTGAGAATTCTATTGAAAATAATCGATCCGCTCTTCGAGGACACGCGCCCGCCACCACCAGAAAAAATCCATTGGTATGATGGACGCTTCCTGCCGCGCCGTGGTTGCCATATCAAAGACAGTAAGTAACGCACGAGTGTTTGACAAATTCCTTTGACGATCAGTTAATCCCCGCAAGATATCGGTCCCTGATCACGACGTGCTCAGGCTGAGCATCGTATGTCAGTGTCAAAAATATTGATCGGCAATGTTGCATTTGCCTCTGAGGCCACTGGCAAGATTGATCTGGTCCAGAAGGATGGGGATACGATGACAGAAATATGAAAGTTCAAAGCCCAGACACGCACAATGTTGCAAAGTTTCGCAGTAACCATAAGGAAGCAGAAGGGCCGCAAGGACTTGATTGGTCATACCAGGCTTTCAAAAATTGAAATTAACGGCATCTTCCGCTAGCTACGCCACAGATCTACCCCTGTAAGTCAACTTAAGTACGGCGACTCGTCGTACATGTGTGCTGTACGTACTTGTACATGTGCTATCTGCTTCAAATAGGATTTGAATATAACGTCTCGTCCACGCAACGTTCAGGTTGGTTGTCACCGTATAATGCAGGCGTAAAGCAGCCCGATTTAGTTAAGGCATCATGCAATGCTGACATGATAAGTAATCGACATCTACGCACTTCGGTGTTGCCCCGGCGAGCACTTTCTTTCCAACTTTTCTACAACGCCTTGATCTTATCTGTTTCTCCGATATGAAACGGCCAGGCAAGTTCGCATGCTGCCTCAGCCAGTTCTGTGATCCGTTAATCCATTTCACAAAAATCCACCGGTCCCGGTGACCCAGTGGTTCTACGATGTCAAAGCGTTTGGTGTTCCTCCGTTCTGCGATGTCTTTGAAGGCGCTGCCCTTCTGCCAATACATCCAGGCACTTACGTGAAAACGGCCTCCACGCTTGATAAATCTTAGCGCTCAGCTTGACATTATTGCCCCCGACCAGTTGTGCAATGTGGTCCAGGAGCCCGTCGAGGAACTAAACCTGTTTCAGGGCGGTCGGAGAAATAATCGTGTGGCTGGTTAGCCAGGCCTAAGGCTAGCCTGAAGGAAGACGGTACTAGTCGTTCCTTCATCTTAAGGCTCAGCCCCCGCAACTCGAAGAGCCCGAGGTGTCACGCCTACGGTCTGGACCCTCTGTGCGATGCTTCTGTTATGTAACCTGCAACTTCCCGGAGGTTGCATCCACGTTCTGCAGCCCTAGAACGTCCTCAAACATTAAGTTATTGCTCTAATCGATTCCAACGTTGATGCTTAGATTGATGCTTATAACGTTGAACTAGGGATGATGATCATTACCTTTGCAAGTGTACCAGACCTCTGCAGAAACTGGTGTAAAGTAACGCGCTGCGATTCATATTTAAGGGATATTCTACGTCTTTAAAGAAGTATGTAATAGATATAAGATATACTACTCTTCCGAATCATTCGACAGCACGGCGTTCGTGAATATTATACAGTAGGTACAACAGTACCCTGAGATATATCACCATGAGCGAGAGATGCATATAAGATACAGAGATCTACGGGGGTTAGATGCGGTTGGGAACTTTAATGCTGGGGCGTTCACGGTTCGGAGACTTGGCGGAGAGATTAGTTGTGGAGAGGTACTTTTGGGAAGGATACACAGAGAGGAAGTCACTGGGACATCAATTGAAGCGTCCAACGAAACCATCATATGACAAATACACTGGTGCGAGCGCTGTAAAAAACGGTGTCCGCAGTGCAAGTTGTCGCCATGCTATCCATACTCGGGGAGCGTACCCACAATCTGTGGCTATTTCGAACAAAACCAACATCACTCCTCCGCGGAGCATCAGTGTCGCTACTCCGGCGAACCCACGATGCTTCCGAGTCGAACATAGAAACAGGTCTCGTATCCGCTTTTGGAGATTCATCCATGCTACTGGGTCCAAACCACCCGCACGCGTCCCAACCAGAACCTCGCTTCCCACATCCTCCATCGAGATCAAGCCCGCCACCGTGAGGACCGAGGCTCGCGGGAGAATCTGGCCGGGGGAAAGGCTCGAAGAAAGCTGGTAGAGGTAGTGGTGGAATGTCGTCCTCGGGCTCAGGTGTGGCACTTGGCGTAGGGAGCTGTGTAGTAACAGAACATTGTTCTTCTGCGTTGTTCTTGATCTGTGTACTATGGGTCGCCACCCCTTCCCCAACCATCTGGCGATCTACACCGAGGGAAAGAGTCCAATCATCCCCTTGCGCTATTTGCAGGGCTTCATCAGCTTCATGAAGGGCGCCATCCTCTGACGGAGGAGTTGGCACAAATATGCCACTCCCAGGTACGTCAATGCAGAAAGGCAGCGACAATGTCCAGTCTGCACATGCAGGAGAGGTAGGCGTAGACTTAGACGTGGCTCCGCTTCGCAGTAGCGGAGCAGATCTTCTTCGCTCCCGCGGAACCGTGAGAAATGGTACGCTGCAAGCAGCACTCGATTTCCTCCTCATCGGTTTCTTCGGCGAACTCTCTGTATCGAGGTTCGCCTCAGCATGGATCTGCACCCGTTTTGGAGGCGAACTGGGACAACTGAGCGTTCCCTTTGAACGCCGGGTACCTAGTACGAGAATGCTCTTTGTGCGCCGTACTCGAGCTTCTAAGTCACTGGCGGCCTCTAATACCCCAATACTTGCACGCTTGCCCAGCGTAGATGTAGCATTGGACAAGCCGTTCTTCTGGTCTGCGGTCGAGGAACACGAAGAAAGTTCTCTATTTCTCCCTTTTTTTGAAGGGGAGGAAGGGGGGCTAGGTAGACTAGACGGCAGTGGAACCACCATGCGTCCGGTAGCGCCCCAGCTCAAACGAGAAGGAAGTCGCAAACTTCCAGGAGAGGGAGGAGGAAGACATGCAAGTGTGCCCGAAGGTGAACCAGTAAGCACAGAAGTACGAATATGTTTCGAGGGACTGGGGTTCACTGTCGGAAGAGGGACTTGCATGTTCTGTGGCGTGAGAAAATCTGGATTTTGCGCCGCCAAAGCGGGTGTTGGAGGAAGGGGGCAACTAGGTGGAGGTCCCGGCAATGGCGGGGTTTGCATGGAACGGGAACCGGCCCGTGCACGAGACCAGGGAAAACAAGATGTCGTTGAGGTAGGTGATTGTATGCTGGAGGTAGACGACGCAAGTGCGCTAGATAAGACAGAAGAAACGTAAGATGAAGGCTGGCATGACGTGGGTATGGACAATGTAGGAGATGGGAGGGAGCACGTGGAAACGGAACCATCGGTATCAGAGGGTACATGGGGAGATACCCCGATTGCTGGTCGAAGGCAGAGGGATGTAGTCTCTTGTGGAGGAAGAACCAATGTCAACGCGGAGGGCCGTCGTCTTTGTTTGGCCTGAACGGTACTGTCACTACGTCTGTGCGGTGGAATAGTAAATTCAGTCGCTCGAGGTGTGATGTCATCATCGATAGATTCGACGTCTGTGCATTCAGCTACTGAAGTGTCCGACCTCTTTTCCACGACATCTGCACTCGACATTGCTCCTCCACCTGTGGTAGGGACGATGCTCAATGATTTGTTACCAAACAGGAGCTGCAGCGGTGAACGTGGCGCGGGTGGAAAGTAGGCCATTTGTGTCGGAAAAAGCCGAGAATGTGCTATGGCAACTGGAGATGGTGAAGGGGACCTCCTCGTACTGGTGGCCACATTTCCTGCTTCCGTGCATACAATTTCTTCTGTGTCATGCTTAAGGAAACGCTCAGATGTAGGTATCACCGAACCAAGACTAGAGGTGGACGACATGCTAGTCAATGGTCTTGAAGGTGATGGCACGGCAGAAGTAACAGACGACGAGCGAGAACGATTCGATGGGCCCACAGGGACACTTGCGACGCCTTCCGGCTACTGTACCGTCAATATGGGCACTAGACTGCAGAGACAAATACGCACCGCATTATCTTTAGCTGAACGAGACCTCTGGGGCGATAAACGCGGTAAACGCCAAGTGAATGCCATCTTGCGAGGACTCGGTGTAACAGGCTCGTCTACCTGTATTGTGGGTGAATGCGGAATGACAGGTAGATGTGTCGACGAGCGAGAAAATAAGCGGTAGAATGTCGAGTATTTTGGCTTTTCTGGAGTCGAAGGGAGTGAGTCGTGGTGAATGATAGTCTCTGCAGGGAGGTTTTCGAATCGTTCTATGTCAAGAGACTCGGTGATAATTTGATTCAACTCATTTATAGACAAAGTTGGTGGTCTGCGGGTATAGAACATTCTAAGGAAAGAGCGACTGAGTGAATGAAAAGAGTTGGACAGACAATGAAAGACGAGTTGGACGGTCGATGGGCAAGCGTAAACTGTCCCTCGCAAAACGTTAGCTAGCAGGGTTGCAGGAGCTTTACCCGTTCTAGAAGGAAGGTTATACTTAAGCCGTAATTCACTTCAGTTTTAGATGAAGTTCTAAGTTCTTGACGGAGATTGGTTAATGGGCGCCTACTTTAATACTGATTCCAATATATCTCTGGTGACCGCCTTGACCTCTTCGTATGTCGGTGTTTCGAGCAGATACTGGAGCACCAGCTGTGAGCAACATGACCACCTATATAGGAACCATGAAGAGGCGAGCAACAGTGTCAATGGACAGACTAAACGGATATTGATCACTGGAAACTTTAAAACACGAGGCATAATGAAACGTAATAATCCAGCATAGCCCCACACACAATAACTACCTTCTGAGACCCCCGGTACCGGGCATTTATCAGTATGGACCACCTCCCCATTCTCGAGTCCAAGCACTGAACTTGTTTCAGCTTAATTTTCACTTTGCCAATCTCAGTTCTGCCAGTACTTCCATCCTACTAGACTCTGGTGGTAATGGAAGGTAAAATAAATGAGCAGGACCCTTTTACTTATGTCGTACGTATCACTTCTCGTGAGTTTATGTCGGACTCATAGTGAACCTGTTTTCCGTGTCCTCATACTCATAAGTAAGTCCTCGGGGAGAGCTTTTGTTCCATCAATGTGGATCCGAACAGAGAGCTATCAATGTCATATATCTCAATTTTCGAATATGATGAATTGGCTCACATTTTGACAGATATTAGGGCATTTGTTTGTCGGCGGACCCTCCTGATTCCATTCAAGGACAACAGGTATCAGTGACTCGGTAATTGTCTGAAACTCGTATGATGCTTAGTATACAGACACTTTTTTTTTCGAAACTGATACATGCGACTCTGAGTCAGTGGCGCGTGTCAGCATCAGAAGCATTTGAATGCTCTGCAGTGTGCTCCCAGACTTTGTTTCCTTTTCACAGAGTCTTCACTGGTGAGTGTAAAGACAATTAGCCTCGATACCAGCCAATCAGATATCTTACTTACCTCGTCAATGGTCTTTTCCTCTTCCCGTGAAGTATCGTGACGCGTAAGTACCAGAAAATGTGTCTGATTCAGCGGACGGGATGTTCCTAGCGCTCAGAATCAAGAGCGCAATTCTTGCACTGAGTCTCGTGATCGAAACGATGGCCCTTGGAGCCTTTATGGCAGCGTGACCAGGACGACCTGAGCAACCCTGTGGGTATGGCCGTCATGACGAACAAGGCCACGACCATGTTTGGAAGTTTGACCATCCCGGTCACTTATCCAATCTTTACTACATCATTGCTATGTCCAAAGTGCAAGCAAAACTTGATCACATAACCGTTCTTGGTCATTCTACATGCCTATCTTGTTCTTCGAACAATCACGGATTCAAGGATGACCCGACGACCACTGTTCCTCACCCAATTGTGCAATTGATGGCGAATTAAAGGAGCGATCGTTTCTCCATGTCCCAACCGAGCGCATCCCTGTGGCACTTTGCGGCTGGGACCGAAATTCCACACGAGTACTTGTCATTGCCGTCAAAGTCTGCTCAGATGAGATGCCCAACCCAACACGAATTATGATCAGGGTGGACGCGATGCCCTGATGTGTATGTGCGGTTTTAGCTGAACCACGGACCAGAATGTGCAAGAACTTACATATATTTGTGTTCCCGCTAAACTTAATACCGCCTCGGCCGGATTTCGGATAGCTACGAGAACGACAAAGATGAGCTGCGTGACCAAGTACAGCGCACCACTTTCGATGATTAGCATCATCGAGCGCCCACCAACAGCGATTTTTATGATCTTTGGCTTTCCATGTTCATCGACGACGGGAATCCGAGAGATGTACCAAAGGCGACCAGCAATGAGTCCAGTGACCATAACGTTTGTGCAAAGAGGCAAAGCATATCCGGCAATGGTTAAGGGCACGATCTCAGTTGGAGGAGTTGGTGATGTCGGGTTGATCGACAATAAGAGGGATGGAATGGGCAAGATGCATCCTGATGCATATGGAAGGTGAGCTTTCCCGTCTAAAGAAAAGGCTGATCATGATTTACCAAAGCCTCCAAGAGCAGTGAGGAGAGGGAGAACAATCACATAGAAATTCTTCTCCCAGACAAGCCAGCATCGATAGAGCAAGAGCAAGTCTCCAATGAAGTCAACCACAGAGATCATTAAATTTGCTCCTATCAACGCAGGAGTTTCGTTTGCGAACTCTGCGAATGGAGCATTTTCCTGCAGCGATATATATGAGTCTTCATTTTATCACAAACCTGTTATTGATTTATCCCTCACGAGTGCAATATAGAAGTGGTTGAACATCAACGCAAAATGGGCTGTTGATGTCATGAACAGCAGGCAGTTTGCAACCCAAATTACTCTGTTGGACACCCGATAGCGTTTTATGAGAATCACGACAGAGGTGACAAATAGCACGCAGTAGACGCCTGCACAGTGGTGTCAGTGACGTCTGATCCTAGTCTCCCCTAGCCAGATCATATAGGAGGACGACAGTCGTTCCTTCTTGATTATGGTCTGATCCAGAGAAAGCAGAAAGTCGCGCACCGTATAAGAGCGCTTCGCATACGAGACCCACAGCTTGAGTCACATTTATTGAGACAGCCATCAGCAGAATGACAGCGGCAAGGAGGGCAGAAGAAGGCGGGAGATGTAGTGAATCCCTCCTTGCGGCACTTGAAGACTTGAAGTTCGCTTAAACTGTTGAATTCGGTGTTATGGTGGAACGTGATGCCATCAGGTCCAGAGCCAGGACAATTTTGCAAGGCGGTCACATTGCCAGCTCGAAGCTCCTGGGTAATCAGTTCCTCCCAAAAACTTGCCGCAGCGCCTTTCGAAGCGTTTTCCCTCGCTTACTAGTAGTAGGCCCGGGGAAGGAGCGCATGGCCTCCCGTCCCCATAAGTAGCATCAGCGCGATCATGATGTAGCAAGCTTATCTATAGCGCTCGCCGGCAGAACTTGCGAGTCCATCAAGTATGTGTGAGCGAGGAAAAACTTACTATCGTAGGTACCAACCAGTAGCAGATCATGTTTCTACACAACTGGTGAAATATCACAGCGGTCTCGTAACGATGTCAGGGGTAAGGTAGATTGTTGGCAGAGCAGTGCGTGGCACAGACTGGGAGCATTGGTCACTATGTAGTGTTTGCAAATACTATTAGGAATAAAAATAGATAACAAGAATGTGTCGAGAACGTGGGTGCCGATCGTAAACGCGCGAACAGTTCATCATAGAATTCGTGAAGTGAAAAAATATCAAGCGAAGGATAAGTAAAAGTTGAACAGTACATCATCGTCGTTAAATGGTCCCAAGGTTGAGAACCAGTTGCATACCCTGCCCCGTAGGAGAGTAGCTTAATCCCATCCATCTACGAACGTCTCCTAAACAGTCTATACGCCGCGGTCCTTGTCGATACTCCCAGCCATGCAACGTCGGACTCGTAGAAGCTCTCTCATGCAAAGCCCTCAAAACTGCTTCGACACTAGCTGGGCTCACACGTTCGATGTGTTCCATCTCCGCTCGAGTAAGAGGTCTCTGCAACCATTCGTAAATGGCGTCAAGAACATCTTGGACTTTGATAGCGCCGGTTCTTTGCACCCTGACGACGTTCCACATATAGGCCATGGAACAAGCTGGGATGGCAATTTCGATAATGCTGATCGGGGGATCCGTCACTGGAGAACTCAAGACTTGCCCCAGATCCGTGGAAATATGTGCGCCTGTTGTCAGCCTGGCTGTAATGGGGTTCTGGCGGATATCCCACTGAAGCATGGGCATAGCTGGTTGAAATGGATTTATAGCAAGCCAGGGTGCAAATTTCGGGCGTCCATCCTCTGTCTGGGGCCATGGCATAGCAGGCAGTGCGGCAGGGATCCACTGAACTGTTGCGGGGAAGTAGTTATATCTATTCCAGTGGGGAGTCCATGTCAAATTGCCACTCGGGTAAGACCACACGCTGTGGTCAGGTTGTCTGGCTGGCAACATAGGTCTGCGGATGGTGTCGGTCCAGGTCGGCCCCCACCACACATGCCGTGGTACAAAGCCATTTCGCCATGGAGGAGGGGCCGATCCTAAATCACACATATGTCGCACGATATTAACACAGAGAAAACAGAGAACAGCTTACCAGGGGCAATCTGGATGCCATGATTTACACCCCGAAGCGTTTCTCTGCCTTGGGCGGCGGAGGGAGCAATTGCGCCACAAACCACACCAGCCGCTGCGATTGGACCAATCAGATGGGTCGTTGGAATGCATAGAAGAGGAAGTTGATGAAGACTCGAACGTCGACAAAGGGGTGATTTTGTACTTAGGTCGGGCACAGGAATATGCCCAATAAATAACCCAAGGAAGCGCCACATGTTCCAAGAATCGATGCGATGCCTATCTGCGCAGTGTGCACCTATAGCATCGCATGCGAAACCCTGGAGAACTACAAGGGCACGCATCTGAATTTGTCGCTAAGAGAAGGGTTACTCAGCTGACAGCACAACAAGACAAAGTTACAAATTAAGGCATTCGCGAACCCGTAACCTGGCTGGCAGTACACATGAATGTACACAGGCGCCCACAAAGGCAGTGCACGAAGCAGGTGCGGCTGTGCCACCACATATGTAAAGGGCGCGTCGAGGAAACGGCCACGTCGACCAGACTGAGGCCCAGAACCACCTCCTCTAGATCTGTAAACCTATTGGTCCCCTCGGGAAGGCATCAACAAAGGTCTGACAGTCCGACTCTTATCGAAATGAACTTGTCTGAGCAAGTGCTGAGTGTAACAATATATAAACAAATAAAACTAAATGACTCACACTGTCGCACAGAACTGGCAGGTATGTCATCCTGCCACTGAAGAAAGACTCGAAAGCGTTCATCCTTAGCTTCAGAGCCGAAGTCCAGAAGCCTAAGGTGAACCAGAATGGGAGAGCTTCACAATGGTGATCACCAGTGCACCTGCACCAGAGCACAGGACTGGATCACTGGTGGCGGTGTTATTGTTGAAGGGTGGAACCCCCGCACTCTAGTGTGAAGTCTGAGGCACGGGCACCTTAAGCAATATTAATGTAGGTTGAAAGAGGCATTACAGAGCTACCTTCAGATTGATAGACCAGAATCCATTTTTGTTCATTCACCGCTTTTGTTTACTTGTGGAGCTGGACAAATAAAAGGGTCCCGCCTGTTACGATACTTCGTCGGGCGAGATGCCCCAGAATGGCACTGGACTGCACAACTTTTTCATTCGGCACTGTCTTCGGACAACATTCTCACCATGGTTGGAAACCGCCGTCACATTCCAGCAGCCATAAAGCAATAATGGGTCACTATGTCTGCCCAAATGTCATCCAAGGCCATAGCACGAGTCACTAACACTTATATAGGTTGGCCATTGGGGATTGGGGAACAGTATCGGTCGGATCATCCTGAGATCATCAAAGTCAAACATTCGAGAGGACGAGAAAGCCGTCGCGCTAATGACCAGGTTGCTAGCCCTGAGCGGATCATGTTGAAACCTGCGAGTACTAATGCTGAGCTCATGTTGGAACGATCAGTAACAGAGACGATGTTAAACATACCATAATGAGTCGGTGATAAGTAGTCATATCAGCAGTGCCATTCTGGGGTATCTCGCCCGACGAAGTATCGTAACAGGCGGGACCCTTTTGTTTGTCCAGCTCCACAAGTAAACAAAAGTGGTAATGTGTGCAAGATGTGATTCGCTGAATTCCGAAAGATTCTCGTAATGAATAATTGAATGCGGATTACAGACCCAGGTTTTACCAACGTCACAGGCTTTCACAGCAAGACGTTGGCAAGACGAGCAAAAATAGTCCCAAATCACAGCGCAGTCTGTCAAAATCGCACCGGGTTCTTAATCTTCTACCACACCTGACCACGTTTCAAAATTTGGCCTCGCGCCCGACATTGGCGTCGAATGAGATACGAACAAAATCATTTAAACACTCGCTCGGTCCCGAGCATTGAGATCGGAGACGTGGCGACTCCCATGACAGAATTAACATCCAATAAGGCGTCTGTCGCGTGACACCTTCGCTGTGCTGATATGAGGCACAAAAAGCTCAATAACGGTTTGCAGAGATACGTGAAGTAGAACATATCGAGACGTAAAAGGAATTACTCCTCAAGCCTGATCAGAAGCACGGACAATAGAAACGAGGCAAATAATGTCTAAGGTCATCCAGGCTGACTAAACAGAGCGAAACGAGAGCCGAGGAGAGGGCGGCGGCGAGGGCGTTGAGCTCACTCCGAATCAGCGCTAGCAACACGGTCGCGCAGACCCTGAGCTGTCACCGTGTCGGTAGGCGCCAGGGCACGCGAACCGGACAAGTTTGACAGCACAGGCTTCAACACAACGACGTAAGTCGTTTGTGCACCCTAAAGAGAAGACATTAATCGCCTGCGTCTCGGGACCCATTTATATCTCGCGACTTACGCGGAAGGTTGGGAGCTGCAGCCAGAGGATGAACACGGTCTTGAATGCAAAATACCATGGGAAGTAGTAAAGAACCATTCTGAGTGCAATGCTTTCGAGGAAGTTGAAGAACCCGAAAACAACCCAATATGTGAGCCACTGCACGTCATCTTGGTGCCCGGGGCTCTCCAGCGCCTTGAAAGAGAGGTAGCAGGGAAGGGCCCAACCAACGAGGTTAGAAACGGGCGCGGCAAGAGGGTTGACGAAGTGGAAAAGGGTGAGGAGCAAAACAGTGCAGCAGACGAAATAGGTCTTCGGGATCTGAGTTCGCTGCTCGAATGTGTTCAAAACTGGGTACTTCGTGAGCTGTTGAGGGGCTTATGTTATTTGAAGAAGTATAACCGAAGAATCAATACGAACCTCCTTGTCAAGCTGTTGAAAGTAATAATTCGCCTTGTTTTGTGCCTGGACGAAAGCAGGGTGCTGCTGAACCTTTTGCGCTGCAGACATCTGCATAAATGAGGAACAGAAAACACGATTTCTCGTCAAACCCAGAAATAACGATATCTAAGTCAATACCACTGACCTCGGGGGGCGTGAAATATTTACTAGGGAACTGATTAGGTGGCAGTCGAGACGGTGGTAAGGAAGAAAGAGAGTTGGGGCGGATACGGCGTTGATATGGGTTTGATGACATGTGTTTGGTGGCAACAATACGTCAGCTTACCTTGAGTACTCCATCGCCCAGAATCATATATCCGTGTGTCCAACTTCTGACACCAGTCCGCAGCTGCTTGCTCTCCATTTAAGGCCATTTCACAACTCGTGCCAAACGTCTGTCGCACCCATGGACAACTACGAGGCAATACAGGTTCGTCCTTGACATCCACTGTATAATGGATACGTCTCAACCACGCTGAGCAGGCCCTACATAAATCACTGCCTGCATTCTCTCCTTATGTGCCCGCGTCTCTCCTTCCATCCATAGCTCTCATCCTCTTGACATCAACTTTCGCTCTTGCATTTTACTTTTCAACGTAAGTCGCCATACACATCTCTGTAATACGTGTCCTTATACCCGTGTTCACAGCCTACCAAAAGACACGTTCCCGCTACGCGAGACCGCGGTGGCATCACTAGCTAGTGTCCTCGGCGGTTTTGGAGTTGTTGCCCTGTTCTGTAGTGTTGGAGTGAACGTGTAGGCTCTAACAGTCGCAATCACCCATTATATACCCCCCGCACCAAAACATTACTCGTTCTTCTCTAGTTGTTAACACGCCAGCCGTGTTTGCAAGAGACACACTGGAAAGCATTTTATGAGACTGGGGACAGCGAATGGCGGGGTAGCGTACTGTGTATAAAATTGTGGAACCTTCGTCGGCGCTGCGCATCTGCGATCGTGGACGATTTAGTCTCAGGGTGAACGGTAATAACAGTCTTCCTTGCCTGTTTCTCTTCGTAATAAGCTTCCAGATGTCCGCAAGATGGGCATTTTTCTGACACCTGTAAAGAGGTGTAAGGAACCATGATACCGTCTATACATTCAATGATACTGGTCACCTTGGGTAAGACTTTACCCTGATGAATTTTCGTTTGGGTCTTGCGCTTCTGTCTCAGTGCTGAAGGGAATGCTTCAGGATGTGACCGAGTAGGTAATCTCGATATTCTCATAAGCTGCCAAACGCGGTAGATCAAGGTTAAGATGATGATATGTGTGGCTCAAAGAATACACACATGATGCTGGCTCCTCATAGCTGCATTGTTCGCAGATAACGATTTGCTCGTTATCTTTTGGAGGACTAAGCAGAGTACCGCAATGAGGACAAAAGAGAAGAGAACCTAGGTAGGAGTTGGTCATTTTTTCTATCTCGGATGAGCCCAATCGATCAACTCACCGATTTTATGCGCGAGAGTTGGCATGAGTTACAGTTTGATCCTAGCAGAGTTATAAACCGTCTCTTTGACCTGGAGATGATGTGAACCGTCTACTGTTTCGGACAAACTTTAGCATGGCATAGCCCTGGGCGCCTGCACGTCGTCGGGTCGGGTGCAGTAACGACTGCTTTTAGAACAAAGTCTTTTTGTCACTGTGCCTCACGGTCCAAACATACCTGGATGTGTGCGCCCACACTGTATCGATGCATTTGCCGGACCCTAACGATTGCTTTGTTTTCACTATCATTTGCAGACGCCCGACGTAATTTTGGCTGGAAGAAAGGTCAGTTGCTTAGTGCTCATCGTTGCGCCTGACGGCACGTACTAATGTGTTGCTTTGACCTGTCTGAATCACAATAAAGGCACGCCAAAAGGAGCGGCGCTTAGCTTTGTTCTTTCATGAAGTCCAAGCTAATCTGACGTATTGGCCCCTGGACTCTGGATTATATATGAACCCACTCCTTCACCCATGAAATCCCCGAGCCTCTTCGTAATCCTCATTTTTCCCGTCTTTTCTCGGTCTCCATTCTGCACGCGGGCGTGCTATTGATTGACTTAACACTTACTGGACTGGTGCCATACGATATAGATTGTTGTCCTTCTTTTTGCGCCCACGTCAAACGCCCATCATTTGCACTTCTACCATCACGCGCCACTCGTTCCACTAATCCACTTCTTCTATTCAATAACACCGCCACCCTGTATGATGCCTTCCCACCCTGCTCTATCAGACGCAACTCTCTCAGAAGTTGCTTACAAGCTACGGTACGCCAACGCGCGTTACAGCCAGATCGCTTTCGAACTGCGCTGTCGCTTAAAGTTCACGCGCACACATCACGCACAGCGCCACGCCTTCTGGTCTGGCTTGCGCGTTGATATAGCAAAGGCTAAGGGTTGTCCTATGACTGCTATTTCGGTCAGGCCCCTTCCTATCCTCGACACCACTCGGAGTCCCTCGCCGATCACGCTTCCCTTGTATATGCCTGCTGCCGAAGCCCACAACAAACTTGGCTTGGACATTCCAGACATCGTCGTATCGTCGCCCGACGCCTACGCTCAGCCCCGTGAGCGCCTGATCATTCGGATTCCACCGCTTGCTAGCCTGTACAACGATGTATACCGCCATGAGCAGTATGGAATGCCTGTTCCGGGTGCGCCACGCATGCGGACAAGGGAACTACCTGAGGAATGCGAGATGGAAGATATGTGCTCTTCACGTTCATGTAAGCTTTGACGAGACACTTGTAGCATTTTTCGTGACTAAATGATTCCTTTCAGCTTCTTCCGCGTTTTCTCCTTCTCCCTTGACACCCGTAAGTCCTATAAATCGTATGATCCTTCAGCACGCTAATTCTTGAACCAGATCGACGTTGTTCACTCTGGCCTTCGTATCAGAATTCCGACCAGGAAGCGTAAGATCGAAGAGACTGACGACGAAGATTCCTGTCCCGATAGCTCGGACATTCATTTTCCCAAGGTTTGTCCATCCATAATTCAATTATGCGAAAGCTGAGGCCTTTTTTCTAGAGGCACATGAGAAGGCGTTGGGCTCGTACGCAGACTACTGACGACCGAATTTATTGGTCTTCTCCTCGGTCATAACCTGCTTCGCTTTGAACTTGCAAGGACAACATGAACATCACGTTTTTACACGGTTTTCTGTGAATGCATACCATACCCAACCTGTGATTGCATTTAATATGTTTCTTTTTTTTTTGTGGACACTCGAACTGTATTTTCTTCCATGCCATTTCCACTTACCTCGTGAAGGACTTGCTACTTATTGCCTGCCTAATGATGTAGCTCAACTGTCATTGTTTTGTACTACTCCACTCCACCCGCCGGGCGTTCGCTACCCCAGATGTGTGACTGCATTGGCCTTGAGATTGGAATGAGCGAACGGGAGACGGTCGCGATACTAAGGACGGACTTCAAGGCGTAGTTTGCTTGCCTAATGTAGCTGCACTGTAGCCCTTGTTTTCGATGCTCATCTTATCTTCCCATCTAATTCCCATCTATCAGATAAGATTAACACGTACATACTTAGGCGAGCCTCGAGGCAACGGTCCTTAGATAAATTCTTGAAGGGCGCTCAATTGGATAGGAATCTACTTGTCGTCCACCTCTCTCGCTTACTGCAACTCGAATTTCACCGTGGCAGCAATACTATGATGGGCGCCCAAGACCCAACATCTCAATCAAACTATTACCAGATCAGCACAAAGCACTTTTCACTCAACTGGTCGATCGACTTCCACGAGAAATTGATCAAGGGGTCCATCACGCACGAGCTTTCCGTGCACGAGAGCGACGTAAAGCAGGTTATGTGTGTTTCCTACCTGTCCCTGTTACGCGGCAAGTACTTATGTATATAGCTTTGATACGTGGGATGTCGTGATCAAGCGCGTGCACGTCGAGGGCGAGTCTGGCGATGCTCAGGTGCGCAAACATTCCTCTTCGATGTGCGTGTTCAAAGTGCCATAACGTCCGAGTTTGCAGTACTCCTTGGGAGAAAAGCATGAAGTCATGGGCTCGGGGTTGTATATTCCGCTTCCTGCCGGTCTGCAGGTAGGATCGTCGGTAAAAGTGACGATCGAGTACAATACAACGGAGCCTGGATGCAAGGCATTGCAGTGGCTCGACAAAGCGTTAGTATTCATCGAACAACTTGCTCCATGTTCCCACTAAAGCTGTTGGGACATTTGGAAAGACAAACGCATGGCAAGACCCATCCTTTCCTGTTCAGTCAGTGCCAACCGATCTATGCAAGAAGTCTTTTGCCATGTCAAGGCAAGTTTCGGAACTTGATTTATAATGTATTTCAGCATCTCAAACGAAATATTCAGATACTCCATCGGTCAAAGTTGTCAGTCATTGCTAAGTATTGCAGTTGAGATTTGTAACTAAGAGCTTTGGTAGACATATGAAGCGAAGATCACGTCTGTACTTCCTGCACTCATGTCTGCTATCCGAGTGTCTCCGCCTGCGGAAGGGCCTGTACATGACGGGAAGATTGTTGGACAGGACGAAGTCACCTACGTTTACAACCAGGTATGTGGTACTCAACAGGATCATTAAACCTTACCTTGACCTGCTTGATATCCAGCCGGTGCCAATACCATCTTATTTGATTGCAATCGCGTCAGGAAACGTTTGTTACCGCCCATTCGAAAAGCTCGAAGGGAAAGACTGGACGAGCGGAGTATGGGCCGAGCCGGACGTTATCAATGACGCCTGGTGGGAATTCAAAGAGGACACGACAAGGTTCTTTTCAGAGGATCAGCATCTATGAGACATTTGAGAATTCTTTGCATAGGTTTTTGGCTGCAGAGGAGGAACTCGTTGGCATGCCATATCATTTTGGCGTGTATGACCTCCTGGTTTTGCCTCCGTCATTCCCTTATGGTGGCATGGTGCGTTCCTTTACATCCCTCAGGTCAAATCCTAACGAACACCAAGGAAAATGCCTGTTTGACATTTGTCACGCCAAGTCAGTGCATGCAACTTTTCGGGATACCTTTCTGACCCAATATCAGCTTTGTTGACTGGGGACAGGACACTGGTGGACGTCGTCGTTCACGAGATCACGCACTCATACTTCGGGAATGGTATAACGTCAGAACGCCCTCTTTTCTCTCTGCCTCATTTTGACCGGTATTCTTGTGCAGACACGCAGACGCGTCACACTTTTGGCTCAACGAAGGTTGGACGACGTACATCGAGCGCCTCCTCCAGCAGATATTGCACTCTCCTGCTCACCGTGGATTCTCTTTTTTGATCGGTTCGAAATTGCTTTACGATGACCTCCAGTTTTACGAGGAGCGGAACAAGAAGTATCAGAAATTGCAGATTGACTTTGAGACGGGTGAGAACCCTGACGATGCCTATAGCGGAATACCATACGAAAAGGGCGGTAATTTCCTCCTCCACATTGGTCAGTACTCGTTTAGTCTAAGGGGCCATTCAGGATGTTGACGGCGTTTTTGGGCTTTCAGAGCGAACGTTGGGCGGTGTAGATGTGTTCCTCCCATACGTGAAGGATTATGTGAAGACGTTCATGGGTAAAAGCATCACCACAGATATATGGAAGGAACACCTCTTTGGCTACTACACGCAATTTGGTGGGGACGACGAGCTTGAAGCGCTTAAAAGCATTGATTGGGACGCAAGTATTTCAATTTATTTCCATTCAATAAATCGGCTCACGATTGTGTCAACTAGGCCTGGCTTTTTGGAACGGGTGTGACCCTTCCTGTGCCAATGGAATACGACATGACCCTCGCACAGCAATCCTACAAGCTCGCTGAGAGGTGGAGCAAAGCCAAAGAACCATTCGAATTCGACGCCGCCGACATCGATGGGATGGACGCCAATCAGATCGGTGAGCACGAGTATCATCCTTCATGGTCTTTATTGCTGACCGCGCCTTATCAGTTGTTTTCCTTGAACGACTACAATCCTTCGACCCATTGCCAGTAGTGCATATTGATCACCTTGGTGTCCTCTACGGGCTGGTGAATACGCCCAATGCGGAGATCCGCCTGAGGTTCTACCAAGTAGCTTTGCTTGATCCAAAATCTGCCAAGGCAGAGCAATATGCTACAGAGGCGTTGGGTTGGGTTGTTGGTGACGAGGATGGGATGGTCAAGGGCCGGATGAAGTTCTGTCGGCCAATATTTAGGGCGGTGTTTGCTGTTGATAAGGCAATGGCGCAGGACACGTATCAAGAGCACAAGAGTTCGTTCCATCCCATCGCCCGTGATCTTATTGAGCAGGTAAGAGATACCTAGGTTCCTCATCAATGAAACTAATACCAGTGCAGGACATCGAGTTAACCAAGGCCCATGGGAATAATGTATAACAGACCGTCGTCTATCAAACTGTATCTAGGGAAAAATCAATGTTACTTAAAGTCGCCCCACAGATCCCCGAATACGTCTTCCTTCTTCGGCACGGGCTGCGCCTGAGAAGTGCCGAAAAGGTTGTTGGAGTTGGTGGGTGCGGAGACAGATGCCCCCCAGATGTCATTTGCGTTAAACGAGCTTAATTGAGGCTGAGGCTGTTGTGCCGTAGGAGTTCCTGAGCTCCCCCATAGGGTATTTTGAGGGGGCGCAACGGGAGTAGCATTCCAGCCAGAAGAAGCGCCCCACAAACTAGTGCCACTGGACCCCATCATGCTTGTGGGCTGAGGTTGTGTCTGAGGAGCGCTTCCAAGCTGGTTCCAAGCTGATTGTGGCTGAGAAGGGGATACAAAGGCGCCGAAAGCATTGGCACTTGTTGACAGGTTGGGAGTACTAGGGGCGACGGCGGGAGCAGAGGAAAAGAGGGACATGATGTCTGATTTCATATCTTTAGATGGCGGTGCTGAGGCTGTCTTTTGAGCGGGTGCATGAAAGTCCAGTGAGAATAGGTCATCTTGAGGTGGAGGGGCGGGCTGTGCCAATGTTGGCTGAGGTGCAGCAGATGTCGGTGAGGCAATGACGGGGACTTCAGTGTTAATTGCTCTGCCAGCGATTGCGGAGGAGAGCAGCTGACGGGATTGAGGCTGTCGTGTTGTTATGTGGGTCTGAAGAGCTGGAGATGCTGGTCTTGCACCAGAGATACTGGTATTCGCTACATGAGATGGCCGCGAGGATTGTGTGGCCGCAGGGGGAGGCTGCTCAACAGCTTGTGAAGTATGCCCATTTGGGGTTTCACCATCAAGAACTGATGGGTCGGACGGCGGGGGTCCATCAAGTGCCCATCTCCGGGATTCATATTTTGAACGTATGAATGAGTCCATTTTACTATAATAAATCGTGAACTAGTGTTCGAACGGAAGGGCTATAATCGCGTACTGGTCTGGGGGGATATGACCTGACTTCAGATGGGATTCCCAGTACAAGTTGGCACGACGATTCCCCCATTTCTGGATCGACTGCGTGATAAACAACGTTGAGCAAGCGGAGAGACTACATGAGTAGCAGGGACTTACCTCCATCTGTTCCGGTGTCCAGATATCGAGATCGACAGACTTCACGCGGCTGATATGCGTTCCCATGCCACGATGGATGCCTGAACAGCGGATGCACAAGAATACACCTCTATAAAACAGGGTCAGACCAAAGCAGGAGCGGAAATGCAAAACGCACAAATTCCATGATGCCCAACGAGGATCTGGTTCGAGAGTAATTAAGCTGGGAGATGGGCATTGGGGACAAGACTTACCGTTCCGCTTGCAATCTGCGCAGACCTTATTGTCTGACTGCTTGACCAGTTCTTTGAGAATTTTAGCATTTCTCTCGGTCGTGGCTTTATCCTGCCTGGACATGATGGTCAGCGAAAAAAACTACAGAGGAAGTGGTTAGAAGCAAGACGAAGTTCCAAATGTTTCGGAGAAAGATCAGCCTCATTCCCAAAACGTGTTAGGTCCGGTTCCTATTATTACGCACGCCCAACGTTTTTGCCTACCACGTCAATCGTCAAAAGGCAGACAGCATACCACCTGCATTCAAAAGTAACGACCGTCACGATGTCAGCTACATCTCGCTCAGAAGCTCGCCGCAAAGCTATTCTCAACAGAGGAACTGACCGCCTGAAGAAACTGACCTCGTCTGCACGCGGAGAAGATGCTCCTTATTTGAATGCTGGTGAGTGACTTGTATTCGACACGACATGTATAGTATTTATTGTGCAATAGATAACTCTCCAAGAGGTGCTACTGCTAGTTTTGTGGGCGAGGAGCCGACCATGCCTCCCTCAGATATGCCTCCTCCATACTCTTTTGGGGATGTAGGTCTTGGTGGAGCAGCACCCAACCCTTCCGTTTGGTCAGAGGAGCAACAGAGCCAGTTCCTCCAAGCTCTTATGGGTGGCGCAGCCAATGCTCCACCATTTCCTCAACCTCAGATCTCGGCTGCGGCCTCCAATGGAGCAACTGCACCTTCTCCAGATGATCCTTTGGCCGCTATAATGAATTCCTTGCAGCAAATGGACCCGTCTCGTGGCGGCGCTGCTGGAAAAGTACCCGCTCCCCTCGCGCCCGCAAAGCCACCCTCGATCGTGCAGAAGTTCACGCCCTTGCTGCACATCCTGTGTGCATGGTGTATTCTGGCATTTTTTGTGCTTTTCAAAGAGCCTCAAACTTTCGTTGAGCGCAGTGGTGGTGTGTCTGATACTTTCTGGAAACGTTGGGCAGAGCTTGCCTGGAGAAGCTCTAGCATAGAAGGCTGGGGAGTGCAGTTCGTGGTCAGTGTTTCTTAGTCGTATCTTAGAATATTCTCGCTGATCGACATATAGCCGTTCATGTGGGCTTTCATGACTGTGCAAGTCATGCTCCACTCGATACGTATATTCATGGGAAATGTAAGTCTCCTCAGGTTAAGACTGAATGTTGAGCTGACTGCACTGCCACAGAACCAAGTGCGGCCCCCAACTTTGTTGGCGCTAGCTCTGCCTCATTTACCCCCGCCATTCCCATCCATCATTACGAATGGCCTGCGCTACATCCAGATGGGAGGCGCAATTCTTGATGATTTATCGGCAATTGTATTCGGGATTGGGATGGTTATCTTGATCGCAGGATGGTTCGCTGGATGATCGGACCACCCCCTATGTCAATTCCACCAGTACTACGTGTCTTTAGTGTATCTGTTATTGGGTAACACGTGCATGTCTAATTGATGAAGCGAGAATATCATTAAGCTATGGTAGTATGGCAGCAGCTCCAGTCTTCGGACGCTCAGGTGACGACAACATATTTTCCACCATGGCCTCCAGATTCTCTGGGCTACGTGGGTTCGACTTCGGTGTCCGTTTCTTAGCAGCTGCTAAGCGTTCATTCTCCTCGCCTGGGAGAATGGGCAGACCAGCAGCTTGAGCGGCCGCCTTGTACTCTTTCCATGAGTCACCGCCAGCAAGGTCCATTAATTCTTTGGCAATGGATGTGGACCATTTATTTGACATGTCGATGGTGGTCTTGGCTCCGTCCTCTGCATTTTACGAGAACGGTCGTGAAAAGGGGGAAAAGAAACGCGTCAGAACGTCAAGCAAATTCAACGAAGAAATTAACTTACCAAACTCGACGACCATCTCAGGCGTCCAAAGGTCTTGTATCGTCTTCGGACGCTTGTTCACCTCAACATTGAGTTGTGGATTGGCATAACGTATGCGTGTGAGCTCTTCCTTCACAAAATGCCTATGTCTGCCTTAGGAACGCGTGTAAAAGAGTTGTCCGTAGAAAAAGCCTACCGTGCACCAAAATGATCGTTTCTTGCAGCCATCGTCAAGCTTATTCCCCGCAGACCGGTCAAGGAAAGTCGTGGCTCCTTGTTAAGGTCCTTCAGTATAATAGACAGGCGAGAAGGGCCTGGAATGGACTTGGGCTTCCGAGGCATCTTGAATGAGGTTGAGAGTGAAATTTAGCAGTGCCAGATTCAAGTTGGCTACGGGTTGTTTGCTCTAGTTGAATTCGAAAGCCTTTGCCTTCCTTTCTTGGTCGACCTGCTACTTCTGCTCGTTCGTCAATCGCTGCGGTAATACATCATCCAATATGGCTGAAGAGGAGACATTAGTATCACGTCGGTCGAAGAGAAGCACGGCGGGAAACAGGTTTGTACAATAATGTTACTGATACCCTGACTGAATATCATCAGGATGGAAGCAGCCCTGGCTGAGCTTGCCGTCGAGGAAATTAACGAGGCTGAGGAAGACATTGACTTCGTGAATGACAAAGGTGAATACAATGCGCTAAATTCTGATAGATATCTCTTATGCTGCATATAGATGAGGAGGATATCTTTGAATCGGATTTTGCGAGTACGGATGAGGAGGCAGCTGCAGAAGATGTTGATACAGGTGAAAAGGCTGTCGAGGATGAGGAAAAGAGAGCAAGGAGGGTATGTATTGTCGACATGTTGTCTCTAAATATGCTCACGGTTTTCTAGAGCGCGCGTGTAAAGGTGGAGAAAGCTACCGCTGCCGCTCATGCTCGCCAGAAGGTCACCTTTCACCCCCAAGCAGAGGCTCCAGCAGGGAAGAAACCTAACAAGGAGGCTCAGAAGCTCAAAAGACGCGTATCTCTTGGTGTCGCCGTTAATGCAGAGACAGGAGAAGTCATTGAGGGTGGTACAAGACAGCGGCAAAGTCAGAGATCACATACAATCATGAATACCTCGGCGACCGTCAATAGAATGAAGGATGCAGAAGAGAAGCGGGTAAGTCCTCATCTAACTTCATGCGCCATGCACTTCACTGTCCCTCGTGCAGGCCACCATTCCGAAGAAGGCACGAATTGTCACCAAGGCACCAACGCAGGATGAACTTATCGCGCGTGCCCTCGATACGGAGGAGGGAAATATTATTGAGCACCGAGATTACCTCAAACTGGAAGAAGAGAAACGTGCTCGTGCTCGTGTAGTTCGAACTGCCCTTGAGGGTCCGGTGTTGCGATGGATTAGCCGGAAAGAACAAGTCAAGGTTGAAGTCATGCCTCCTGCACCGTCTCCTGCACAATATCCATCGCAGTACGGTTTCGTATACAATCCACATCAAGGAACTTCATATTCTGGGACACAGACCTACCATTCCCCTTTTCGTGCATACGTTCCAGCACAACCAAATGCCATCCAGGCGCCAGAAGCTTCGTCTGCGGCGTCACAAGGCTTGGCCGCTACATCGCAACCGCAACTGCAACCATCAACACCATCTGCAAACATACCATCTCAACCATCATATTATTATTACCCCGTGCAGCCCCCACCAGCTCTGCCTCCAGCGCAAGAAAGAGTCGATAATGTTTGCAGGAACTATGTTGTGCATGAGCTCTCACAAGAACCGTCAGCAGCCAAACCGCCATGGAAAGATACCATGTCAGCTATGTTTGGTGATGAGGTCAAATGGGACGAAGTCCGTGTGTTCACAGGAAAACAACGCCCATTGAGCAAGTTCCTTTTGTCGTTCGGTTTTCTTGCTCGCCTAACTCTCGCTGTAGGTCGACCTGTTCGAACTTGTCCAATCACTGGGACGCCTGCGAACTATCTAGACCCACGAACGAACGTGCCCTTTGCGAACGTTGCCGCATTCAAGACTCTGACCAAAATTTTGTCTCACGACTACGTTTGGAGCGAGGCCTTAGGATGCTATGTTACTCGCCATGAAAAGCCTAACAATGATGTTGATGAACCTATGGACGGAACCACGACAAAGCGCAGAAGAGTGGACGATCAAGATGCGCAAGTCAACGACGGTTAACCGTCTATATCACTGCACTCGATACGATCCAAGCCCCTCCGACGAGAACAAGACTTCTTACCGACAATCGTTTACTATCCCAACGATCGCGTATCAGCACTCTATGCGCGGCACACTGTTACTGCAGTGACCTGACATTCCCGTAATTCCTTGATGAGTAGGTCGGTTATCAGCTGGAGTTTTGTCACTGGGCAAGGCGTACGAGTCCCACAATGAGGTGCTTCAGAATTACTGGGAGAGTCGATGGGTTTTGGATCAATAGGTTAGAAAGGTCATGCCGCGCCACTTGGTATTCGTCGGCACCATGACACTCTTGGTTACCACTTGCCATGCATAAGTAGGTGGATACCTCATTCATATGACTCTCATCGTTACAAACATGCTGAACCTCCATGCCGCCTGTATCGCAAATACGGTGCACTTTGCCTCGCCCTCGAATCCTCCCGTGCTTTTCGTGTGAGTACATCTACCGGCGAATACTGGCACTGCAAAACTGCGCATTTCATTGAATCACGGGCAGATCTATTGCTATAGACACTGTGCCACCCCGACATATGCCCCAATCTGCCCTAATCTGCCTGTTAAGACCAAGTTCTTGCCGGCGAGTTCAACGGTGTTCCTTGGTGCTGCTGGCCTAATCCTTGTTGGCGAGTACATCAGCTAGCCCGTCGGAATCGAGATTGATGACACTGGCCGCAAAGCTGGACTGGTAATGATTGAAGTCGACTCTCAGCGTCGTAATGAGGGGTAAGTGATATGCAACTGATATGATGTCAATTCTATAACAGATGATCATCTGGCATGCGCTCTGCTGTCTGCAGATTCTAAGTGCAGAAGCGTTACTTTCTCCCAGTTCTGCGTCTCGTTACCCCTCCCCTTCGCATCATGTTTTGCACCCATCCTTCCTTGACGAGCTCGGACACGACTCATACCCACCCGCCAAATTGCCTTTGGCCTGATCATCGCTAGCATGTCAACCGAGAACCATGAGCTGCACAGCATCCAGAAAGCACGTACGTCATAGTCGCAGACCTCTGCGTAGCCTTTCGTAGTATTGTAGCTGCCGCACCATCAATCACTTAGTTCGGTGAAGATGCGCGTGTGACGCACATGCAAAGTGTTTGCCCGTTGCTGAAGCCTGGGCTACTCCTGGATAACTTGTAGGTGACACCGTTGACATCCAGTGTGTCTGGGCACTTTGCACATGTTGACGCGTTGGCGCTAGCAAGTAAGCTGAGGCTGCTCAGCAGCGCAAGGATGATGAAGCGGGGAGTGAACATTGTGGAGCTTGTTAATGCGAATGAGGCAAAGCCATAGTATGCAGGAATTTTATAGGCTCAGGCCGCCGCGATTTACGAGACTTTCGCTTCGCGTCCGAGTCGGTTTCCAGCACGGACGAAAAGGCGGCAAGAAGGTTGTTCCGAAGGCGTTGCTCGCTTCGCTGTTAAGAATGCACATCAGTTCAATTTCCCTCCAAACACTGCTCAAGGCTAGTAGCCTATAACAAGCGCAGATTTGAAGCAAAAGTACTAACAGGCGTGGGCGTCGGGAGGCGTTGACAGCACGATGGATCGAGCTAAACAACGGGGGCCGGGGGAAGTAGGACTTACGGGCCGCCCAATGCCCATCAATTAAGAATTTCCGTCGATCATGCAGTATACTTACTGATTCATCATTCCTGGAACCAGGACCTGAACCTAAAGGCTCAGTACGTAGTACTTACCTGATTCTACACTAAGAACTAACCACCAAGTTGCCAGTTTACACCGCTTGACTTGTAATGGCTTTGGGCGAGGTTCTACTACACTATGTGACGCAGCCTGCAGCTTGGCCAGAACCAGTGCGAGGCATGGCTTCCTTGTTAGCACCGTTGCACAGCAACCAAACAAACCGACCAACCAGCTGGAGACGAGTGTCTTGCGTCACCTCGAAGCCCTCCGAGCCACTCTCTGCTCGTGGAGCGCCTGTTCCGGGGTCATACACTGCAATGGATTTTCAGGGCTTGATTCATTCAACAGCTGCAGGGTTAAGCGCACTTGCTGAGCTTCCTCGTCACGGTGGCGAGAGGTCTACTGTTCCCCTTGGTCTCAACTTATCCGTGCACTGGTCAAAACACTGTACTCGGAAGTTCTAATTCTGTAAGTTACATATTCGTGACGCATTGAACTAACGTTCAAATATACCTCCAGCGAAGATGCACCGTTCGTCATGCTACGGGCTCAGAACGTGCCAAGTCAGCCGCCGAATTTGATTGACGGACATGCAACCCTTCTGGCTGCACATACAATCTTTTCTATACCTAGAGCTCATTTACACAGATACAGTACCAGCTCAGGAAGTGAGGGGGACGAGGATGAATCGATGTATTCCGCGGACTCCGAGTCGTGCAATGGTTCATTTGACTCACTCGACTTGCTCTTGTAAGCGCACATGCTCCCAGGTCGAGGCAGATGCCTTTCTGCGGTGGTGCCAGTCTTACTAGTCGCCGACGCCCGCAATACTATCCCCCTTCTTTCCAGCGCTCTTTACCAGAGATACGTGTGGGGAATCTGTCAGCCTGTGGTCGGCCTGTGCTGTTCGAGCACAGGTACGATTGCCACCGCTATCTTCGGGTGGCTGGACCCCGACCAGTCAGAGGAAGGTCGCATGGCAAGTCCGAAATCAATCGATCCATAAGTTCTATGTTGACCCTTCCTGAAGCCTGTAGTGCATCTTGCTTTAGCAGCTGATTATCATTTATATCCCTTGATGGGAATGTTTGACTTCGCTGACACCAGTTCCGCCATCTGCCTCGCGCAGTTCATTTTGGGATTGCGGAATTATTTTGAAGATATCAGGGGTGCCACATCGATAGAAGCAGTCGATTCTCTGACGTCCTGGACCCACCACGTATGCGTGCAGACGAGTTCTAGGTGCGGGTTTTTGTTATTCATGGCAAGCCCGAATGTGGTACCCGGCCAATAACTCGACGTGTGTCACTCCTACCAACGCATGACTAGCTCGAAGCCTTAGTGCCTATCGGCTGTCCAAGGAGACGCGCGTAACGGGCGAGAGGAGACGGCGAGTCCAGGCTTTGTAATTACCCTGTACGTGATTTCACTTTGCCTGCACAGGAAGGTCGTCTCGACCACTGACTGTCCTTGAAGGACTCATCGCAGAGGTCATCTAGTCCCTCTCGTCAACCAGTACTAGAAGTTAAGAGGAGGTCTTCTTCGACTTCGTCACGTGCATCAAGCCAAATCTCAAATTCGACGTATGGAGCCTGCTTCTTGGTTGACTACTATTCGATGACCGTTTCCCGCCACCAGACTCGCCGCTCTAGTGGATGATTTAAACATATACAATTGGCTGTTCAAACGGATGACTTTCACCGTGGGTTGCATCTCACTCCCTAAGGAACCACATCACGAGTCTGGCATTAACGAAATGGTCAAAACCTATAATGAAATGACGGCATTTACCTGGTTGGACGAGGTGCAAACCATAGTGAGTCTTCAGGATTACTTTCACACAAATTCTCAGTATGTCGCGCGCAGCTCTCATATTCCACAATTGATAGCTCGTTGTTGGATGTCCGATCAGAACTAGTCGCCACGGCCGCCAATCACATCCGTCAGTCAAGCGCAATCAACATTCTTGCGTCGGATGTCAAATTTATTTCAGCTCGGATATCTGCGCTGTTGCACGTTGTAAAATGCGCTCGCGACTGTGATGGTGTAGCAAAGTTGTATGGCGCCAATGTGACTGAATGGCATCATGAGTGAGATGCCTTGCTACTCAACTTCTTTCAACCTGTTTCTGGTCAACGGGATGTGCTGTGCATGGTTCATATTTCAGGTTATTTCCATTCCAACTGTTTATATAGGTTAGAGCAAGATTTGGACTTCGCTCGCAACCTTGCAGTTGATGATACTTCCTTTGTGACACGGGCGTCAGATCTCACGTGCCCTACACTTCTTGTAGCCTCTGCTCGTTCTCGCATGAGTCATTGTATCTCGCATGTCTCGCAGTATTTCATCCGCACTCTCCGAGCAGTTCATATTCCCTTCGTCACTTAAGCTTAAGCTTTGTCCTACTTATCAATATCATAATTCAATCTTCTGGCGCCCCTTAAGCTTGTCATTTGCCTCGAGCTCGTTCTTGTCATTCTGTGCGGTCACCGAAACTTTAATTGCAATTGCAATTGGTGGATGATTGGTGGACGATAAATAAGTTTGTTGTTCCACGGTGGCACGTGACAAAACTGTGATCATTTCATCGATCAATGGATCATTGCATACTGTAACTGAAGCTAGTAAGTACGTATGTACTGTAACTCACCCAATTCTATGATCTAACCACCAAGTGCCTCGCCAGTCTACACCACTTTACTCGTAATGGCTTTCGGCGAGGTTTTACACTACGTGACGCAGCCTACAGGCTGGCCAGAACCAGTGCGCGGCATCGCTTCCTTATTGTCACCGTTGCATTACGCAGACCGGCCAGGCGGCGAGGAGTGTCTTGCGTCGCCACCGAAGCCCTCCGAGTCACTCTCGGCTCGTGAAACGCCTTCCCCGGGCTCATTTACTGCAATGGATTTTCAGGGCTTGATTCATTCGACAGCTGCAGGGTTAAGCGCACTTGCTGAGCTTCCTCGCTATGGTGGCGAGAGGTCTACTGTTCCCCTTTGGTCTCAACTTCTTCATGCGTTGGTAAGAACACTATCGTCGGAAGTTCTAATTCTGTAAGTCATACATCCGTGACGCATTGAACTAACGTTTCAATATCCCTCCAGTGAAGATGCACCATTCGTTATGCCACAAGCTCAGAACGTGGCAAGTCAGCCGTCAAATTTGATTGACGGGCATGCGACCCTTCTTGCTGCACATGCAATCTTCTCTGCACCTAGAACTCATTCAGACAGATATAGCACCAGCTCAGGAAGCGAAGAAGACGAAGAAGAACTGATGTATTCCGCAGACTCTGACTCATGCAATGGTTCACTCGACTCACTCGACCTGCCCTTGCAAGCGCATATGCTCCCAGGTCGAGGCAGATGCCTTTCTGCAGTGGTGCCAGTCTTACTAGTCGCCGACGCCCGTAATATCGTGCCCCTGCTTTCCAGCGCTCTTTACCAGAGACATGTGTGGGGGATTCTTCAGCCCGTGGTCGGCCTGTGCTGTTCGAGCACAGGTACGATTGCCACCGCTATCTTCGGGTGGCTCGACTCCGATCAATCAGAGGAAGGTCGCATGGCAAGTCCGAAATCAATTAATCCATAAGTTTCATGTTGACCCTTCCTGAAGCCTGTAGCGCATCTCGCTTTAGCAGCGGATGATCATTTAAATCCCTTGGTGGGAGTTTTTGACTTTACTGACACCAATTCTGCCACCTGCCTCGCGCAGTTCGTTTTGGGGTTGCGGAGTCATTTTGAAGATATCAAGGGTGCCACATCGATAGAAGCAGTCGATTCTCTGACTCCGTTGCACTGGAGATCTGATTTACCCGACTTTGAAACTCAGTTTGGGGGACGACTGGACGAACGGGTGGCGTCTTGGACCCACCATGTACATGTGCAGACGAGTTCTAGGTGCGGGTTTCTCTTATTAATGGCGAGTCCGAATTTCAATCGTCCGTTAGCGAGGCATCATCTTCATCTACTCCTTGTACCCCGTCCCCGCTCTCGGATCCTGCGCTTGTACCTTGTGAGAATATGAGTCCTCAAGACCTTCACAGTATCATCGAGGAGGAACAGGTGGATGGCGCAAATACCCGGTCAATAACCCGACGTGTGACACTGTTATCAATGCATAACTAACTCAAAGCCTTAGTCCCCATCCGCTACTCAAGGAGACATACGCGACTGGCGAGATGAAACGGTAAATCCAGGTCTTGTAATTACCCTGTACGTGATTTCACTTTACCTACAGAGGAAGGTCATCGCGACCACCGTCCTTGAAGGACTCCTCGCAGAGGTCATCCAGTCTATCTCGCCAACCAGTACACGACGTCAAGAAGAGATCTTCTTCGACTTCATCACGAGCACCTAGCCAAATCTCAAACTCGAGGTATGAAGCCTGCTTCTTGGTCGACTACTGTTCATTGACTGTTTCCCGCCGCCAGCCTCGCCCGCAAAAGCGATGCTGGCCTTGTGGATGATTTAACCATGTCCAATTGGCTATTCGAAAGGATGGCCTTCACTGTAGGTCGCATCCCACTCCCCGGGGAACTACAGCACGAAACGGGGATTAATGACATGGTTAAAACCTATGATGAAATGACGGCATTTACCTGGTCGGACGAGGTGCACCCCATAGTGAGTCCGCAGGATTGCTTTTACGCACATTCTCAGTATGTCGTGCGCAGCTCTCGGAGTCTACAATTGATAGCTCGGTATTGGATGTCCGATCAGAACTATTCGACAAAGCCGCCAATCATATCAGTCAGTCGAGCGCAATCGACATTCCTTCGTCGGATGTCGAGTTCATTTCAGTTCAGCTATCTGCGTTGTTGCACGCCGTAAAAGGCGCTCGCCATTGTAATGGTGTAGCAAAATCACACGGCGCCAACGAGACTGAATGGCGCCACGAGTGGGATGCCTTACTCCTCAACTTCTTCCAACCTGTTCCCGGTCAACGGGATGTCCTGTGCGTTGTTTATATATCAGACCATTTCCATTCTAACCATTCATGTAGGTTAGAGCGATACTTGAACTCCCCTCGCAACCTTGCTGCTGATGACACGTTCTTTGCAGAACGCGCAGAGTCTCTCACTACAGATTACCTTTTTTTGTGTACCGCCCAGCGTGCTGCTGTGCGTAGCACCAACCAGTCTGACTTGGATATTGTGAAGCAAGCTGTTGCGGCGATCACACAAGCGGCTCAATTTTCTGGCGATATCGCGGGCCGTCGTGATGCACCTGCAAAGATTGCAGGTCATTCCTGCATAGAACCACGGACAGCCAAATGTGATGCCGTCCTTGTTGTCCCATGTTCTGGGGCCACTACTGCGATGCTTCAACGCCTACGTAATAGCAAAGAGAAAGAGCGAAAAAACTTTCTCGACACTTTCATCCTAATTCGAGGTTCACAGGCGGAGAAGGATGACTCCGTACTGGCCAAGAGTGAACCTTCCTCCCAGACTAAAGAGCTCGTTGGTCCCAGTCACAAGTCCATATCCGATAGACATCTTCAGGTGCCCTCCTCTCATGTATCGGAATCCAAGAAGAAAAAACACGAGCAGAACCCATTGCATGATCTATTTCTCGTCCATCCTGATGGCACTCTACCGACAGATGTATTTTCTGGGCAGATGTCCTGGCCCGAGCCCAGAGACCTACTCCTCCCGGTGCTGCTCTCTGAGTACAAGAAGAATGACACATCCATGATCTTGCAAGCCACAAATCAGATGAGGACCTACCTAGTTTCTGCAATTACCTTCCTTTCCGCGCTCGGCATCACAAACGAGCCTGTCTTTGGACTAGTTGTCAATGGGCCACGTGGTGCAGTCACAATGGCATGGAAGAAAGGCGAGGTATACGCTGCTTCAATCCCCGTTATAGAGACAACTCACCAGTTGTGTAGAAAATCTACATTATGGAACGCAATGTGCGACATTACAACATCACCGATCCACTTCAAGCATTTCAATTTGTAGCTGTCCTGCTCCGGCTCGCGCGCCATGGCCTGATTCTTCGTCAGAAGTTCGAGGAGAAACAAGGCGCATTCTATGAGAGTATTTCATCGAAAACGTTCAAGCCGTGGTCAAAGCTTGCTCAATTGAGTGAAGAGAAGGATAAATCGGAGGCAGTACAGCAAACAGGTTCGGAGCAGGTGGGTGAACGGGGTCGGAGCAGCAAGGAATCTGGTAAATGAATGGGGAGTACAAAGGGGAAGATTATGCATAACAGATAGCGGAACACGCTAGCCTCGCCACCGCTCGCAAAATGTCCAATTTTTTTCCGTCCACATACAATAAGACCATCAATGTTTCTGTTTTCCGATGGTGCTGAATGTTTCTTGATCGGAACACGGATAATCACCGCACTTGCACACGCCATCATCGGCATCTAATTCCATCCAAGAGTTGTAATCTTGTGGTCGAATTCTGATGAACTCTGATTTGAACCCTCGAAACCCAATCATTAACTCGAGGAGTCTGAAAATCAATAGATACGGGTGCCGTCTCATCGATCAAAATGTCTTCACAACCAACCACGTTTCAAGATCGATGGCATAATGGCAAAAACAAAATGGCGACAATCCGCTGGCCTACGCATTCCCATGTGGCTGGAACACATCCCCGAGTACTCTTGTCAGCTCCGCGAGTCGCGCTGCTGGCACAAGCATTAACTGTCCAGCCGTATCTAACCCAAACGACTCCGCATCACGCGGTTGTGCATTTGAATACGGAAAGATCAGATGATGGGAGGCAAACTAGAAAAACATGTCAAACCAATTTCAAAGCACGTCAATTGAGGGGGCACACCTTTCGAATTTCTTCGTCCTCCGGGTGGAACGGATATACTCCATCCGCGCTTCTCTCGTTCGTAGCCCCATTTGAATTTTGGGATTTTTGTCTTTTTGACCCCTTGGCTGATTGTTGTTGGGCGATAGCCATCGCTTCCTCCTCATCGGGAGTAAGCTTGTATACACGTGATATGAAAATCAAATGGGTGAAATTGAAGGGTTCGTTCTGAGGTCGATCATAAGGCCCACGGTTCATATAGGAACTCCATAGAAATCGATGGCTCACCTCTTCAACTGCGTCCTTGATCTCGTCCACGAGCATACGATACATGGGTGGTATCACAGGCACAGGCATGTTGATAAGCCTTTCGCATAGAACGAGTCCTACTTGACTCTGCGGATCACGCAGTATCGTCGATAGTGATCCATGAAAGGCATTGTCCGCTTTCGATTTTGCCAGGATGTACTCTACGAGCAACTTTATCGACACATTGTCCTAATAGTGATCCTGAACTCAGAAGATGAGAGAGAAAATACAAATGCTACTCACGCTGTGCACGCCGATATTTAAAACGCTCAAGAATGCATATGGATCGCTCTCCTCTCCATCAGTCTTGATCGTGGTTCCTACGTCAGCCTGTGAAAGCACCAAGTCCGCAAGAGCATGCGTGCTAAGACCCTCTGCGTCTACGCCAAAGAGCTGATCGAGGAGGCGCTTGATTGCATGATAGTCGATCGTTGGGTTGACGTTAAAAAAGTCGAAATCTACATCGATGAACGTCGGAGTCTACTGAGAGCTGGTCACTATAGATTATCACGGAGAATCTCATATAGAATCATACGTCTTCCGAGTCACTGTCGGGATCTTCTTGATCGGCCTGATTTTTGCGTTTTGACATGAGTACGGCGTTCGGTATGCGTGCAAAGGAAAGAAAGATTATCGTATTACGTAAGACATTTTCACAAATTCAGATTGGGAGCCTCCAAATCCAAGCAGATTTAACCAGGGATTTAAAGGCGCCCGCATAAAGGTGGAAATCGTGAGGTATTATATACAAAAACCATGATGCTTTAATGGCACCAGAAGAAGTTGTCACAAGTACATAGTAGCTAAAACGACAACAACAGCAAGTTAGAACAGAGCACGCGAATGATCCAATCTTCAACCTGGCATTAAGATAAGTACCGCGTCGTATAAACGAACGCACGATCACGCTACCGCGTGATGTCCATCTTGAGGAATGCGCCAACAACCTCGACTTCGTCCCATTGACCTGGGTTCTCCGCCGTTTTCTTCCCGTGGATGTAGGCAAGGGTATTGCGGAAGTGTCGAGTGATCATGTCGGGTGTCGCGACACCTTCTATTCTTTGTGAAGGGTGGAGATATGACGAGGATGACGAGGGCGAAGTAATTGTGTCGATGGAGGAGGCGATGAGTTCGACGAGCGAAACTATAAACTTAGGTGCAATCTGATACGAAGGTGAATATATTATTGTTGCTACTAAACCAGGACGAGTACTCACTGCAGGCGCGCCCCGGTCGAAATAATACAAATATTGATCAAGGGTGTCGCAATAAAGCTGAACTGTGACTATCTCCTCTGTGGCAGAGTTTGCTATGCGCAACGACTTCTGAAGGCATTCCAGTACACGTTTACTGTCCTGATGCGGATACTAGACAGTCAATCAGCGACCGTATTTCAGTGAAAGTTGAGAGCTACGAACGGCCTTAACACCTTCACCATCCTCCCTAGGGGGTAAAGCAGCCTTCTCAGACTCCTTCACAGCAGGTCCATCCGCCTCGCCTTCGCCCTCATCTTCCACAGCCTCTTGCCACCACAGATGGCTAGCGGCATGCACCGCTGTAGCCTGATGTTGCTTCTTCAACAGCCTTGCACCATGCAAAGCAGCCTTCGTTATTAACGTATCATACCCATCGATATTAAACACCCTCGCGCCTTGAAGGGTGCCGATAATAAGGGTGATAGCAGCAAGCTGAGCTCTGCTTTCCGAAATACTGTCTTCGTAAACAGAGAACGCTTGCACGTAGAAATCGTAGGCAAGATCCTCGAATCCGGAACCACATTCAGATGCGATCTGTGCTGCAAGGAGGAATAGCCTCAGCGCGAGTG
Organism: Suillus paluster; assembly: GCF_016628075.1. Classification (NCBI taxonomy): domain Eukaryota; kingdom Fungi; phylum Basidiomycota; class Agaricomycetes; order Boletales; family Suillaceae; genus Suillus; species Suillus paluster. The sequence goes on along the minus strand of NW_024537582.1, from coordinate 135,914 downwards.
CTGGGGCATCGACTTGGGTGGCAAGGATGGAGGTGCATTGTCGAACGAATTTGAGTATCGTGTTGACCTTGTCTTGCCAGCCCTCCTCCTGCAGACGGTGAGCAGCGGAATACAAAAATGATAAAACAGCAATACCAGATGTTCACAGTTTTTATACCGTCTACACAACTTGATACTGGAGGTGATGAGCGCAGGGAACGTGTAGCGCATACGCTCGCCGCCAGCTTCGAGATGTTTCCGAGCCGTTTGTAACAGCTGCGCAGGACAACATTAGTCTAGGAAACACCGATACAGACAAAATTTCGCACTTCGAATTGAATATCCAGCGAGTCCGCACGGAACAGATGCACCATTCTTGCAACCCAGCCTTGTTCCTCTGCTAGATCCTCCCTCTCCGTATGATAAGGGCCCTGCCTCCTGACTTCCTTTGCACCAGCAGCACTGCTCTGTTGTGCAACGGAATCGCCTTGATCCTTGATCAAGACATGACAAAGCTCCAGGACCCCGTCGACATCGTCCTGCGCCTCGATGATCGTTTCGTTTTTGAGTACGCTCGAGATAACTGAGTGGGCGATCGATCGTCGGGTCGAGAATAATTGCTGGGAGAGTAGAGGAACGTAGTGGGGAATGGCCAGGAGCGTGAGGACGGATTGGTAGGAATTTATAGGTGCGACCAGGAGAGCTGCGAGGTTTGCAGCTGTCTGCGGTGCATGGAGGTCGGGGCTGAAGAGTTTGATTAGTGTACGAGGCGGTCATGAAGACGTGTAACATGCCTTTCTGAGAACTCCTTGATTTTGTCATGCGCAAAGCCAAGGATTTGGTCGACGTATTCTAACCTGTCAGGATAACAACTTAACGATAGGTTGGTGAGGGATACAAGCAGAGCGGTAATGTCCTGTATCGACAAGTCCGGCCGTGCCTACAGAAGATGGGTGAGAACCCCGCATAGTATCATACATTGAAAACTCACTTTGATAAGCTCGACTACTTGCTTCCAGAACACCTCGAATAATTGGACATTTTCCGGAACGCCCCTGAACTTCCGGACGGGCAATCCTTCCTTCTCCTTGCCACCATTCATCTCCTCCGTCGAAACGCCATTCGTCGTCGCTCCACCAACTTCCATCTGAGCCATCTGCTTCTCCGCATCAGCAACAGCGCTATCCCATGCTTCCTCTGCCGGAGGTGGTGCAACTGTTGCACCACCATTCTCGCGCGCTCGAGCCTTCTGGACTTTGACCTTTTCCGCAAGTCTGCGAGCAGCAGCCTCTTCCTGGCGTTTCGTCTCTTCAGGATCTTCACTCTCAGCCTCACGAGCAGCGTACGCAGCAAGCCGGTCGATGAGCGCAATAACAATAAGTTTGATGTTCACCTTTGGGTGAAGTTGGGCTGTAGCAGAAAGGAACGGACCGAGTGTATGTAAATGGAACTCGTCTGTAAATACCTTTTGATGGCCGTTAGTCTTCTGTGATATGATAGGAATTGGGAATGGGTGACTGTACCTGAATGACAACCTCCATCAAATATTCTTGTGCGATCACATCTTTGCAGTTGACGACTTGTTCTAGGATTGCGGGGAGAATGCTGGTCTGGTACATCTCGAGGTCAACGCCGTCGAGTTGGGAGAGGCGGACGAGGTTCGTGCCGACGAGGATACGGAGGTCGCGTCGTTCCATCTCGCGCTTTTCGCGATCTCTGGAATGGCCTTGATGTTGGAGGCGTACCCAAAGCTTGTTCATCTCGATGAAGTTAGTCAGCACGAACGAAATAGAATCTTCAAGGTTTCCGATAGGTCTGGAATACTGTGAGCATGAGCATTCGAGGTAAGATGAAATAGAAACGCACCCTGTATCAGCGCCGATAGGCAAATGGTCTCTCGTCTGTCCACTCAGATAGTGCCTCAAGAACAGGCCTCGTATGGGGTGCAAGATGCCGCGAGACATTTCCATCATATCTTTCATGATTTCCTTGACCGGAGCGTCTGAAATAGACATGTAGACAGCTCCGACGGTGATCATAAGGTATAATCGGGGTACGATGTTGCCGGCATATTGAACAAGTTCGTAGAGGTCTGCGAGATGATGCCGTGACTGGGTGTGAGCGTCGTAAAGATAGTTGGAGAGGTGTCGCAGAGCGTCAAAAACTGCCATATCTATACCCAAAAATTAAGTTCGGAGAAGAATTAAGAGGAAGGGATTGTTCGTGCGCACAGAGTTCGTAGTATTGCTTTGGGGATAAGGATGACGTCCGAAGTTCGGCCAGCATCAAGCTAGCACTTTTCAGCGCGTCCATGATATCATCGTTATCCTGTTTGTGAACCGAGTTGAGTATAATATTGTTAGTGAATTATGACGTGCAGACTTCAATGTCTTGCTGCGCAGGAACTCACCAAATGCCTCTTCATCTGGCCGACCTGTATTTTGACAGTGCTGAGGGACTCGCTGAGGAGCTTGCCTTCCTCTACAACAACTTGGGCCACTGTCGTCGTCGCCATTGCTCCGTTTGACGTGGAGGATGTGGTAGACTACGTATACCAGCGACGTCAGACCTAAATGGTGTACTTTACGAATTGTGTTTCCACTCAGAGGTTGAGGCTGACGTAAGCTTAATATGTTTAATTGAGTTTAATATTTTTTATATAAGTCTAATTGGGCGAGCGGCCGACCTCAGTGGGCCGTGGCACGCGCTCCGTACGCCTCCTCGACATCATGGCTTTACTGCGTCATTGGCATGTTTGATCGACGATTAGGGGGAAAGGAAGGCTTTTGCCTCTTCTCACTCTCCCTCGTCGTGTCGTTAGTTGTAACAAGTGTTTTAGGTTGCAACAGTCCCATCAATTCCTGGAGTCGAGCTACGCAGTGTTTGCAGGACGCCCTACCGCGTAGTACTTGATGACCTAGACTTGGCAGACAATTTTCATTTGGTCTGTAACAGGACGGATGTCGGCGTGGGGCTAGGGAGCTATGTGTATATGGTAAGTACAATGCATCGGTGTCGTGGGTACAGGAGGTGTGTGGTTATTTCCTTTTTATTCTACTTGATTCGACTCTTTAATAAGGCACGATGCTTGGTATTGGAATGCTCTCAGGTAGAATGCACATCTACGTTGCTCATAAGTACTCTACGAGCATCACATATAACACGCAACGCATCAGTGCTCTCGCTTGGAACATACATGCGCTTTTGTCGGGGTCGCGCGATCGTATGGTGCACCACTGGGACCTGCGAAAGCCGTCCCTATGTTCGTTTGAGCAGGGCTACCTCGTTGGTTTTCTGCTGAAGTTTCAAGGTCCGGAATCTCATCTGGTCCTGGACATCGCTTGAGCTCCCGAGTACGCACGTTTGATTTGGTTATGTGCGGTCTTTTTGCTGCAAACAACAGCAAGAAGATCGCTCATAACCAAATCTCTATCTGGCGATTGAATAAACTCACCAGCCCCACAGCTTTGGACATACACGTTCATCAGCCGTTGCAGTATCCTTTGCACATTTCTCAAATGCTTTTTTAATCCCGAATTGCTAGAGAATCCTGCCGCATCAACCATTCCTATTTACAACATAAACAATTTTCATTATAGAGTCAAGTTGTTTGGATGTACAGGTGCGGCGCCAGTACCTACACTTGACCTACACTGGCTATTTATCAGATCGTGATTAACAAATGCAGGTACTTTGCTTTTATGGGTTTGGTATTTGAGCTCGAGTGTCACGAAGAATTCTAGAGGACGAACATTTGTTGCAATATATGATAGGGAAGTGATGGTACATGAGTATTGGTCTCCAAGAAAATGACATAGGCGGGCCACAGCACTTCGTATGTTAATTATTTTTGTTGGTATTTGAATGGATTGGCGTGATTTCAGATATCGGGCGGACGGAGCAATTATTGGGATTGGTCTTGCACCTTCTCTCTCACCCTGGTGCTGGTGAGAAAATTCCACCTGCTGAAAATCAGTTGGCAAGAGAAACCCTTGGGTGCTGTCCATCAGGATGATATTATTGGAAGTGTAGAATAAAATGCCAGCATGATATCATCATATGGGCTTTCTGCACATCAACAAAGATTCAGGAGTTGCAGTCCTGCATAAGATTGTAAGATTCTATTGAACACCCGAGCATCCATGCAAGTACTTAATAGGGGTGGGAGAAGATGAAATGACATCAATGGTGTAGGACAGAGGAATATCAGTGCATGATAAAGTGGATGGTTTGTCTCCAGTTGGTCTCTAATGTGTGTCTGCTTGAAGGACATGACAGGGTATCTGGGTATGCACATAGTATGTCATCAGGGTACAAGTGATGACTGCTCAGAGATCCATTAGGAAAACCACCAGTTAATTTTTGGGGTTTTTCTTACTTATGTCACTTACCTTATGTTACAGGGACTCTTCAACCCCTGTTGTCTCCACCAAAACATCACCATCACAACTGCATCACAACACGTGACAAACAACACATGATCACTGGCACATGACTAAACTGCACAGTACAGCATGACAGCTCTAGACCCAACCTAGACCAGGATCACAGAAGCTGTGTGCTTCTCCCTTGTTGACTCTACTGATACACCAGTAAACCCCATCACTTATCACGACTGCGTGTCGAGGTTGAACAAACCTAGAACACGTCAGCCACAGCGGAGATTACATAACCCAGCGGTAATACAAAGTATATATAATCTGCGCGGACATTTCCGAATAATTAAGCAATCTTAGCGCTCACCGTCGTGTGCCTCTAAGTCTAATATTTTTCACTCTTGCTTGTGAAACAATCAATATCGTATCTATCGTGATCTCAAAAGGTTACGAGCCCTGTCGTATCGCATATCGACCCTCAGAAATCAGAAATAACCAAAACATGCTGTGCAAATACTCCTATTTAAAATGACTGATCCTAACAACCCAAACCCAAGCATGGATGTTGATGCTCATAGCTTTTTGCATCCTGCCATTAACCTTGGACCTGTCACGTCATATAAAATCGAGGCCCTAAATGACATAAATTGGATCACGTGGAAGGAAAGGATTGAAACTATCCTCAACCTTCACGGAGTCCATGGGCACATCAATGGGACCTGTAAAAGGCCCACGACAGACAAGGATGAGGTCGAATACTGGGATAAACAGGACTATGTGGCATGGACACTCATCTTGAACAATATCAAGGATGATAAAGTGGTCCATGTGTCACGTGCGAAGACCATAAAGGAGGCATGGGAGAATCTAAAGACAATCCATGAGACGAGGAGTCAGTCAAGTGCGTTAATAGCGAAACGCACCTTTTATGCTATGCAAGCCGAAGAAGGCTGCAATATTACGGAACACGTTACTGAGATGGTGAATAAGCGTAACCAACTCGACACCATGGGGTGCGAGATACCAGACGCAGAGTTTAAAGCCATTCTCGTAATGTCGTTACTGAAATCGTGGGGAACTTGGACTGCGTCCTATTTAGGGGCGCATGCCGAAAAAATTGAATCCGATAAAATCAAAGGATATACTTCCCAGGAGTTAATCTCCATCATCATTGACGAGTATAAACGTCGCAAAGGCGAGGACACCCAAGAAAAGGGGTTCTATGCCAAGGCTGAGAGGAGCGGAAAGAAAAGGAAGATTGAGAAGCATGTGGAGATGCCTAAGAGCCAAGCAAAGTGTAATGTGTGTGGACATAATAATCACGCCACAGATGATTGCCGGTTCAAGGGCAAGCCAAAGTGTATGTCTTGTGGAAAGTTCGGACACGAGACTAAAGACTGCTGGGGGAAAACGGGACCATCATCCCAAAAGCCACGTCAGCAGAAAGAGCGTGCCAATATTGCGAGAGATCCGCAGGAAGACGAGCCTATGGATGAGGATAAGGCTTTTGTAACCAAGAATGTATCTATGAATGAAGACGCCAAAGAGCGTGTTTCCTTTTACTCGTGGGTGGCTGATACAGCCACTACTTCCCACATTGTGAGCCAACAAACCATATTTGAAGAGTACCGTCCGATAAGTGGCGGGACCATAAACGGAATCGGAAATGTACCAATTGAAGCACTAGGCCATGGATCTGTAAAAATCAAAACACGAGTCAAAGACAAAGAACTGATGGTACAATTGAGAGACGTACTGCATGTACCAACAGCAGCAAATAATCTCATATCAATCAGTCGGCTTGACGAGCAAGGAGGAAGAGCCTGATTTGACAATGGACAAGTCACATTGCTCGATCAGAACTGACGCACTATAGCAACCGGACGCCGTATAAATAGATTATATATCCTAGACGCCAAGACCATTCAGCCCCAAATCGAGTCGGCAAATAAAGCAAATGACTCACTTACTTGGGAGGAGTGGCATAAACGCTATGGACATATTGGTGTCACAGGATTACAACGACTAGCAAAACAACAGTTAGTAGATGGCTTTGACGTAGATCAAAATTCACCTATTCCAAAGTGTGAGGCGTGCATCGAAGCCAAACACTCTCGAAACCCATTCCCAAATCAAGCTGAAAATAGAGCTCGAGTACCAGGTGAACAAACACATACAGATGTTTGGGGACCAGCTCGAACAACAGATATAACAGGTGCGAGATATTATATTAGTTTTGTTGATGACTGCACAAGAAGGTGTGTCATCAAATATATGAAAACGAAGGACGAAACTACTGAAAAGGTGAAAGAATACCTATCCTATGTCGAGCGACACTGGGAAAAACTCCCCAAACATATTTGCACCGATAACGGTACAGAATATATAAATAACGCACTAAAAATTGGTGTCAGCAAAAAGGGATAGAGTTAGAAACAACTGCACCATATTCTCCCTCGCAAAATGGTGTAGCAGAACGCTTCAATAGAACATTAGTTGAGTTGGCACGAGCAATGCTAATAGCTCGCGACTTACCTAAATTCCTATGGCCAGAAGCGGTGACTCACGCAGCATATTTATGCAATTGAGCGCATACACGAGCACTCGAAGAGTATACACCTGAAGAAAAATGGTCAGGAACACGACCAAATGTATCTCACCTACAGGAATTTGGTGTACCTGTATGGATATTAAGAGACGGTCAGAATATATCAAAATTTGAAGTGAAATCTGAAAAACATACATTTGTCGGCTTCCTGGATGGGCCGAAAGCCGTAAAATATTACGATGTGCGCACAAAACAAGTTAAATCATCACGTAATTATCACTTCCTACTAGAGAAACCCCAACAAAAAATCACGTTAGATATGCAGTGTGAGGGGGAGTGGGGAGAGATTGACACACCACAATCTGACGAAGATGCTGGAAGATTCGATGGCGGGCAGACCAGTAAAACTGGTGAATCAAGTGTTAATCTCAAACGGAAGCGAGAACAGGACGAAATTGTGCCTGACGAACCACGAAGAAGCACCAGAACAAAAATAAAGCACAATTATCGAGTGCTAAATGATCTGCCACCAGAACTAGTTGATGATCCTGACGAAGGGGAGGTTACATCATCAGCAGCTGAAATGATATTTGCTGCGTTCAATGAGAGCAGTATTGCACCGGATGACCCAAAGTTGCTAAAAGAAGCGAAGACATCCCCAGATTGGCCACAGTGGGAGAAGGCTATGAACACCGAACTGGAACAACTTGATACTATGGGAACCTGGGAGTTAGTTGACCCTCCAGATTCACGAATACCTATAGGAAACAAGTGGGTTCTAGTGCGAAAGTACAATAAAGATGGGGAGCTCGTTAAACATAAAGCACAACTAGTAGTGAAAGGGTACTCACAGGTACCGGGAATGGACTACGATGACACATTCTCACCCGTCGTACGTCTTGAGACAATCCGCACGATACTAGCATTGGCTGTATCAGAAGACTGGGATATACAGCAGATGGACGTGAAAGGAGCTTACCTAAACGGTATCCTAAAAGAAGAAGTCTACATGAGACAACCGGAAGGATTTGAAGACAGGACAGCGAGAGTGTGCCATCTAATAAAAACATTGTACGGCCTCAAACAATCGGGTCGTGAATGGAATATTGAGCTAAATAAACAGCTTGAGGCCAAGGGATTTAATAGGCTGTATAGCGACCCATGCGCATACATCAGAAAAACAGGAGACGGAACAGAAATAATTACCGTGTGGGTTGATGACCTACTCCTGTTTACGGATAGTACAGTGCTAATGGAGAAACTGAAATGTGAGTTACAAAAAATGTTTGAAGTCACTGACCTGGGTGATCCAAGCAAAATTGTCGGCATCAAAATTGATCGTGATCGAGAAAAAGGGGAGTCACACATTTCCCAAATGAAATATATTGAAGCGATTCTTGCAAGGTATGGCCTTACAGATGCAAATTCAGTTGGGATGCCCCTCGATCCAAGTATCAAACTCGAACCAGTCGACAACTCACCTGAAATGGGAAACCGTAGCAACAACTACGCATCCCTCATAGGGTCCTTGATGTATGCAGCTGTGGCGACGCGTCCAGATATCGCGTACACTGTATATCGGTTAGCATCGTACACAGCGAATCCCAGAATAACTCACTGGACTGCTGCGAAACGCGTTTTACGGTACCTCAAGGGTACCAAAGATATAGGAATAACCTATAAAACAACTAAACCTTTGGGAAAGACCGAAAATTAATTCGTTGGATATTCGGATGCGAGCTTCGCAAATAATGATGATCATACCTCCGTCTCGGGGTACACCTTCTTATTGAATGGAGGGGCGATAACATGGGGATCGAAAAAGCAAAACACCATCTCCTTGTCAACGACGGAAGCTGAATATATCTGCCTCTTGGACGCAGCGAGAGAAGCAGTATGGCTCCGAAGCCTATACTTGGAGTTAGGATACAAGCAAAAAGAACCGACATTGTTATACGGTGACAACTCTGGCTCGTTGGCGATTGTGCAAAACCCACAATATCATAAAAGAACGAAGCATTTTGATTTGAAACATCACTATATCCGAAACAAAGTTAAAAATCAACTAATAAAACTGAAGTATTGTCCTACCGCACAAATGACGGCGGACATCTTCACAAAAGCGCTACCCAAACCTGCACATCACCAACATATACGTGGACTTGGGATGTCCTAGGTTTGAGGGGGAGTGTCGAGGTTGAACAAACCTAGAACACGTCAGCCACAGTGGAGATTACATAACCCGGCGGTAATACAAAGTATATATAATCTGCGCGGACATTTCCGAATAATTAAGCAATCTTAGTGCTCACCGTCGTGTGCCTCTAAGTCTAATATTTTTCACTCTTGCTTGTGAAACAATCAATATTGTATCTATCGTGATCTCAAAACTGCGGTCACCCCTTGAAACATAGAAGCTGCATGCTTCTCTCTTATCATATAGATACCCTGGACCCTTACCGTTGGACTGGTAACTCTTATCTCTGGGTCCTTATGACTCACATAGACACCTACCTAGTTGGGACACTTTCTGGTCAGTTAGACCTCCCCTGAACTCATAGGACAATACCTATATATACCCAATAGTTAGACCATGTATTCTCTAACTTGATCTTCACTTGATCTTCATGACTCTAGTATCAGGTCTGATGCTGGACTCAAGTCATTCTGGATGAACAACCTTCATCTAGTCTTCCACTGTCTTGGTACTTCATAAACGAGGTAGACATGGGATCAACCCAATAGAGCGTATTTGCAACTGCAACTTTACATGCAAGTGTGGAGCCTGTAACCTGCAAGCAGCATTGGAACGCCAAAATTTTACTTGTGTATGCTGTATGTTGACGTACATTGACACAAGGTAAACATGCGACAAAACCTTCAATTAGTACATCAAATCTGTACTGACCTGACCAGCACCTCATCACTCAGGATGGTCGAGCAATGAGCTCGCAGTGTTGGATGCTGTTAAGGTCATGCTCCTACATAGAGTACTCCTCTCAATGGGACAGAAATGGAATCAAAAAAAAAAAAGGTTGTGCTCAAGGGAAAGGCAACTCAAAGGGCTTGGCTTCAACTCGTGCACTGTGCCCCTTACCCGAGTACATGCCCTTGATTTCCAAGAGGCAGAGGGGAAGTCTGATGGAAGTCCAGGTAAGTCTGGAGGTCAGACACAGGGGGGAGTTCGGTGGAACTCCAGAAGGCTAGGAGCGAATAGAGTAAGACTACTTCAGACAAGTCTGGAGTAGAAACGGAACAGAGGTAGACTACCCTAAGGTAGAGCCAGAGATATAGTCTTTAAGGATTAACCCTAAGACTTGGAGGTGGACAGGAGATCAGACTCAAGTCTGGAGAAGCAGGAATGAGCAGAACTAAGATGATATTTGAACTGAGGAGGTACCGGAGTATTACAGGAGTTTATATACTGTAGGTATCATGTAAGTAAATCAGTCAGCAAAGTATAAGCTATGCCCGAAGCATATGGAAAGTCTATTAGTAAGAGTATAACAGATCAAAGCAGTGAAGTTGGAAATGAAGTACAAATGGACAGATCAGTAATCAAAGTGGAAAGGTATACAACTGGTAGCCGGAGAGCAGTATTCTAAAAGGAGATAGGAGTGAGTCTGGAGATGAAAACAGAGTGCTGGACAGAGAATAGGATGGAGACCTGGACTTTCATAGGGGAGCATCCAGAATTCTGGGTCTGGAGGTATGGGATATGACAAATGCCATGGACCACACCAACCAGTTCCAGTTCCAGCTGCATCACTATGCCCACCAGCCACTGCCTCCACATTACAATGATCTGTCACCTTCCTCCTTCTGTTTTATCCTGCACAGAGGCCTTTGCCCCGCCTTCCAGCATATATCACAAGTCCTCTCACTCTACACTCCTACAACCCTGCTGTCCCTCAGGTCTACCTGTACCATGTACAAGCTGTCCAGCAGACTCATCATGAAGTTACCCCCAGCACTTTGAATACTGCCCAAACCAACAAACATTTGTCTGCAGCAGCTTTACTCATGCTAGCGAAGGTGGCACGTGAAAAAGATGTCTTCACTGCAGCTTGTGGATGAGGGAATGTTACAAAGGTCTGGCAACTTGTAGCAGATGATCTACATGAACACAGAGTAGATGTCACTGAATGCACACTTCAAACAAAGCTTGATGGCCTTCTCGCCTGGCAAGATGTAGGTTTTCCTTTGAATTTCAGTACTTGTCTAATTAAATAAACTAGGACCCATCCAAGTGTCCAAAGGCTATCCATGCTGCTCTAGAGGGCACTACAGAGGCTATCTGTATTGGTGCAGTCCTTGACTGGCTTTGACACTCTCAAGATCAAAACAAAACAAGACTGACTCTGAGAAATTGGAGGCTGCAGTGGTGAGTATTTAATATATGGCTATTATCTTGAATTGATGTCTTTTTAGAAATGAGAGCTCAAGGAACATGCAGGGCAAGTTATTCATGCAGCAGCTACAAAGACAAGACAAGGTGTCCCTAGATCACCAAGCCCCTCCATGCCTGATACCCTGCCCACACCTGATGTACCTGCATTGCCATCACCTAAGCCAGTCACTGAGCAGCTCACCACATCTGATGTCCCTGACTCAATGGCACCTGCTGTCAATGATGGCAATGACCATGACATGCCTGCATGTCATCAAGGATGATGAAGTAGACCACGAGCTTGAGTTACCTATCTCAGCATCCATATGTCGCTGTCCTACAACCATTGATACCACTTGTACACCAACAACTAACTCTGACCAAGAGAATGTCAAGTCTGAGTCCATTCCAGCTGATGGCAACTTGAAGACCACAATTGAGCATTGCAAAATGTGCTATTAAGACTCATAAGTGTCTTTCAGTGGCTGATTCTGATGATGATAATCAAGTTCACAGTTCTCATGCTACGAAACAGGTTAAAAGTCACGACTTTGGTGCTGAGATCCTTGCCTTGATGCAAGAAGATTGTGCTGATTGCAATGTAAAGTCCAATGCCCTTATCAAGCAAGTTTCGAAAGTTCGAACCAGATTTATGAGCAGGCAATGCAGGATAACAAAGCCTTCCAAGAGAGGCTGCTTGCACTTCTTGCAGGTAATCATATGTGACCCATTGTTACATTCTCTTATGATAGCCTTTGACTACCTCATCCATGGTTACCTTCTCATCGTGCATACCACTCATTCTCATGTTCTGCCCACTATCTCTACCTAATACACAATCCTGTATCTACAGCTAAATACCTAGTCATGAAAGTATTCTTTGAGTTCTGGTGGTTCACAGTCAAAATATTGTGAAACCTGGTTAGGCCTCTGTTAGGTACTGTGCCAGGCTCAAGAAGCAGAGGGGTTGGGGCTTGGCTTCAGCTCTTGCGCTGCGCCCTTAGCCGAAGTACATGCCCCAAATTTGGAGCGGGTCCGACATTGTCCGACAGTAGGACAAGTAGACCACTTTGGTCCACTTGAGGGTCGGGAAGTAAACACTACTAGCAGCGGGCCAACTAGGAGTGGAGTGGGGAAGGCAGAGGATAGTGCAGAAGGTGGATAGGGGCAAAGGGGTTTATTGATAGAGGCAGAGAAGTAAGGTGGAAGACTTAGAGCACCACTCTAAGTCAGAGCGGAAGGTTGGAGGTGACAACAAGATGAAACTTGTGTCTGGAGGAGGCAAGGTCCTACTGAGAATTCTCACAAGTAGAGACTGCGAGAAGACAAATAATATTAAGACTGAGGAAACTATCTAAGTGTGAGGCAGTAATGAGGAGACTTATGTTGTAAAGCTATGTACCAAGGATATAGTTTGTAAGTACTTACACAGGTGAAGACATAAGTCAGAGCAGATATCAATATGTATGTGTCGGATCAGTGATTGAGTGGTAAGAGGAGTTACCGGTGATCTGGAAGTAAGTACTATGTGTAAATGGGGAAAGTATATACCTAAATGGGGCAAGAGGATTTACAGTAGAATGGATGGTGCGGAAGGCAACCAACGAGGCAGTCGAGCAGAGCTGTAGGAGTGGATGTGGAAGCCGACTGGGTCGTGCGGAGGGCGGATGGAGCGGAGATGGTAGGATAATGGGGGAAGTATGTCGGAATTTCCTAATTTGTATTTCAAGGCCCTACAATGGGTTTCAAGGCCCAAATGCGGAACACATCTTTAAATAGCTTGCTATAATAGAGTCGTCATTGTATCCATCATTTAAATGACGGTCACAATGTCATTGTCATCATGACTCAGTGTTGCATCATGTGCCAAACGTGATCACAATCGTCATTGCAATCAGGTTTTCAAAGTCATTACAATGACATTTTAATGTATAGGGAGCATTGAAATGGCAATGCGAGCTTATTGTAAAGCAGGTATGATATTTGATTTTATTAATTCAGATATTTTTATAGAATTTACATAATAACAGTAATACTCGATCCCGTTGAAAATTTACTGCGCTTTGTAGATACATACTGGACCAATCGACTGTTAATACATGCTGAATGTTAACGCTGAACAGTTACTTGATGTAACAAACTGAACAGACCATGAAATACAAGGATGAGCTGGTCGTACTGGTCAGATGAGATCTGTAACAAGCCAGTGGTCTCGTCAAGGGTTGCTCCTGTGGCAGACTGATATTTGTCGAAGGCATCTGAACACTTGGATTAGAAAGGTTTTGATGTCTGAATCATACAGGACACCTACTGGCTGTAACGAATCCTTGGGGATGTGCCAAAAGGTGATGTAGCGCCACCAAACAGTGATTGTGGAACATATGGCGATGTCGGAGAGTATGTATTGGGAGAACTGGGGCTGTACCCAGGTCCTGCAGGCGACATGCCTCCGGCACCAAGAGGACTCTGCCCATACCCAAGGAAGGAGAAGTTTGTGGGATCCTCACCGCTGTTGACAGCAAGAGGAGAAAAGGTGGCTGATTCTCCCTTGAAATTTCCTTCTGACCACGGAGGAGGATTGGTGCCGTATGGTGTCATGCCACCATCTGCCTGTACTGCTAGCATGTTTTGAACTGGCAGGCGATGATTGACGATAGTGTCCTTCAGCATGTCGAGAGCTACATCAAAGGCACCAGTGCCCATTGGCCCTAGCTGGCCGAACATGATGTTCTTGGCGATGCCGCCATGACAATCATCCTTCAGGATATCCACCGTCTCCTCGAATGAACAGCGCATGAGTGCCCCAGTGTCAGCACAATTGATGCCGTGGCGGGTAATTGCCATCAAAGAGCCTCGGTGTGTCTGAATCATGAGATCACAAAGGAGAGCAAGATGGCGATAGTTGACGTAGGAACCGTCAAATTCGACGACCCCATGCAACTCCCTCATGATAGCAGCACGGGCTGCTTCAATGCCCAGCATGTTGAAGATCTCGACACAGCTGTTCAAATACATACGAGTGATTTTCAGAAGGTCATTGACAGGAAAGAAGTCTAAAAGAAGCGGAGTAGTCTTGGGGTTTTATTTAAACTCCGATTGAATAATTTAAATGACATTTCCCCCTGTCATAGTGATTGAGAGTGAGCCTATCAATAATTCTGATTCAATATTCAGTGGGAACATGCGAGAATCAGGAGGTAATAACAGAACAAAAGAATGTAAAGAATCAATACTTTGACTATTTTCGAGACCGTCCCCTGCGAGTTGCATTTGTCCCAGAAGGTCCAGGTGCTGCCTTCTTCCCTCTCGTTTTCGCTCGCCCTCGTCCACTGGCACTATTCACCCCCCCAAATCCTGTGATAGCTCATCTGTCGCTTCTAAAATGTCTGAGGCTGAAACTCGTGAATCATGGACCTCTCCTGCATTGGTGCTGATGGTAGTATTATCAGGTTCAACGAGGGCTCCAAGACTTAGACTGCGAGTAGGCTGGGGATCTTCAACAGGATTCGCAGCTGCAAGGGCTACAGCATTCTGAGCCGAAGTGTTCAACTCGACATCCAAATCACTGTCCATGTCGAGTGCTGCAAGTGCACAATCAATGGCATCTGTGTAATCTTCTTGTTCACCAGAACCGGCTGAAATTTTTGTGGCTCTGAAAATGTAACAGTTGATGTTGGTGACGATGGTGATGATGCGCTTTGTAGTCCATTTGGCAACCAGTACTTTCTTGTAGAGGTAGAACAGGGTCCTGTAACTGATGTTGGATTTCTTCCCCGTGCCGGTGCTCAAAAATTCAGTGTCTGGTGAGAGTAAAAATATCCCCTGCAATGATACATGAGGACTCGAATAATGTTTGAACTGCCTCCTTACAATGACTGACGCCCATGCTAATGATCCTGGTGTGATTTGGCAGACACTCCACTTGAGAGAGTTCGTATGGGCACCACTGCCACTTGACTCTTGATGGAGTGAGGAAATGCCACACAATGAAGCTTTCAAAATCTAGATAGTGGTGTTATGGTAAAATGTCGATGAACACAAGAACAGACTCACTCAGGCCAATAGTTCCCAGTTTCCAAACACGGTCTTCATCGACTTATCTTCTATCAAACCTGGAAACAACACCGGTGGGAAGGTCTTGTAGGTTAGATTTGTAGTGGACGTAACACCGAGTAACCGTTGAATTTCGGGGACAGCAGCTCTATCATAGTGAGGGTTGGTGAAATATTTTGACGAAAGGCCAAAGATATCGCCAGCGACGCCACGAAGCTTTTTGATTTCATTAGCACGGGTGTCAGGAATACTTTTCAGTACCTACAAGAATGTTGTGTCAGTGATATAATAGCAAATTCACAAGTGAAAAGTCATAGTACCAGGTCGCTAAAGTAAGAGCTTTCCATGATTTTGTGCAGCGATTCAGGGAAGTGACAATAAAGTTCATCTAGGAATGCGGATTCCTGCGTGGCTGCGGTCGTATATCGTTCAGAGCTACCAAAGGGTGTCGGACATTCTGGGAGTTTCTTGTTGAGGAGTTCGCCATTAGGAAACATTTCAACCATCATGCCGTATTTGTGGGCATAGATAGTGATGGTATCTTCGTGAATAGCAAACTTGTGCTGCGTGTCCGCACACCGCTTCCGTTTTGGCTTCTCAGCATGTAGCGTCTTGTTTTCCTCCTTGATACTCTTGTTCTCTTCTTGAAGCCGCTGTATTTGAACTTGCAGTGCTTTGAGGGTCTGAAGCAAATCAAGTCAGTAAACACTTGAACAGATCGATAATTTCATACCTCCAAGAGCTCTCCTTTAGACGCACTGGGGCCTGGTATAGATATACGTTCTGGATCGCCATTCAGATCATCAAAGTTGCTTTCCGTGTCTGATTCAGAGAGTGGCTGCATACTAGTAGTGACATGTGACATGTCTGCTTTGAATGATGATCCTGTTGGAAGGGAAGGCGACACAGAATTGTTAGTCACTCGCAACACTTTAAATGTTTGCGGCACCTACCTTGTGATGTCCGACGTAATACTACCTCCAGCATCTTTACGTGTCTACAATAGTCATGATCCGAACCCGTCCGCTTTGTTCCTAGTAGAGACACATTTAACAGTTAGGTAATGATGGTCGAGTGAAGTAGCAAGTAGCTGAGTGACTCACCTGTTCTTCGGGAAGAATCGGACATGGTGCCGCACATGGTTGACACTTCTGGTCAAGTTACTGGGTGTTCACTAGATGCTGAGGTGCCTGGACCTTCTAATGTAGCAAGCACTGTCATGAACAACTGAGCTGACGCAGTGCTGTTTCATGTACTGGGAGCCACAGCCAATGTGGGGTCATCCATTAAGGAGATGAAGCCATCAGACGAAGCCCGGAAATGATCGACTGAGTGAAAGGTGGCCATGGTCAGTGTGGGGCCAGAGTCCTGGACCAAATTGTCACTTGAGCAAAGACCGCCACACTGTCTCCTGCTGCTGTTACCCGGAGCCCTCCTCGGCAGTCATTTCTAACAAGGGCTTTCGTGACAGCGGCTCGCCATAGGCAGGGGTCGTTGAATGCCCATTCATCTGCATTCGTTCTGATCCGGCTGGCTCGAAGCTCTTGGCGATCTTGTGCGCTATTGCATAGCTGTGGTCGCAATGGTTACCAACAACCAATTGAAAGGCTTGGCACTAACCACAGACACTGTTTCCAAAGTGGCCATGGCATTCGCAGATGGTGAACCTGTGACAGCCAAGAGCAAGTTGCAGATGAGCGTCAAATCATTTTCTGATTGTCTCGCTGTGCAGCACGATCAATAGGCACATGATTCAGAGAATGAGAAGTGGAAACCGCCATCACAGAACCGGTTCTGTGGGGAGGTGGTATACCTGACATCGAATACTGGTTCATCACCCCTGGGGGAGGCGACGGACTTGTGGAGGTTGTCACTGATGAAATCTCGCTAAAGTGAGAGAAAGGTCCTAGGGATGACACCTGACTCTTGGACGGTACTGGCGGAGGGGGAGTTTCGTCCCCTTCTCCGGCAATGAACTTTATTAAGTGTCCCTCAAGTCAACTACCGATACTGTCAAGACTAGGTTTGTTCACCTTCCCGCCTATCCAAGATCCGCCCTTTGCCATTTGTGGAGTACCGATCAAGCAATCCACTAACCCTTCAGCACACTTTGACACCTTCGAAGGAGGAAGAGGGGGGTCATACACATTCAACTTCTGTGGACGATAAGACTAAGCACTGTGATGTAATGACTTGGCCTGCTAGTTAGATGAGGGCCGCGTTGTTTGAGCATGATATAATGACTCGGCCTGCTATTAGTTAGGAAGATGAGGGCCGCGTTGTTTGAACTAAGCATGATATAATGACTCGGCCTGCTAGTTAGGAAGATGAGGGCCATGCTGTTTCGACTAAGCGTGATATAGTGGCTTGGTCTGCTAGTTATGTTAATGCAGATCAGACTCGTTGAAGAGATGCTATATTGCTCACCAATCAAATGCGTACCACATGCCCAGCCTGCAAATGCATTTCCTTTACATGAAGGAACATGTCAGTGTCAACTGTGTCAACAACAAAGTAATCGAGGCCAGCATCATGCACAAGAAGTGCCCCATGAAGGATTGACCTAATTGAGAAAAATTCCGCCTGCACCCGTGGTCTTGCTCAAACCCTGAAAAGATTGAGCTGCTTGTCCTTTCGAAGTCGTGTACCTGTGGGAGCATCAAATGGGTGGATGAGAGCAAGGGGAAACAGATCCTTCCAACTGGGCACTTGAAGAGGAAGAGCAGACATCCGACGATGACCTTTTCATTGGTCTGAATGAAGACACAATCAAAACAAGGTGCATTATGAAAGGATGGGTTGCACCGCAAGTAGTCCTGTGTGTTGCCGCCAATCTACAAAGGACTCGAAGTTCACTCGCAGAAATTGATACTCAGTGATCTCATTTGCATCAGAATCAGCCTAATAGTAAGGAGGGCCAGTAGAATGAAAAACTTACTGCAACATTTGATTTGAGGTGAATTCTCCGTCCATCCGGTAGGGGTATGTTGCAGGCAGGCAGAAAGACATTTAGAAACAAACTGAGCCTGATACAGGAAGTTGGTGAATGCATCGTTGTTACTGGTGAGTGTCCTCGATGAGAGAAAATGTCTGCGGAGCCTGCTGTGATCCGAGTTTCACGTGCAGAGACCCTCATTTCAAAGGGAGGAAGTTGTTCATGGGGAGCTGAGCATCTTCATTGTTGTTGTTGTCATCTTGGCTTTGCGACGTCGAACTTATGTAGTCGTCTAAGTCCGAGATATGGCGATGGATGTCATCTGTGATGTGTACCCAGTGATCTATTCGAAGGATCTGCGATTAATATAATATGAGATCAGTGATAGGGAAAAGTAAGATTTTAGGTAGTAGACACCTCACCTGTTCTGCAACATTTTTAAAGTTAGTCCGATTTTGGTACCAGTCCTTCAATGGCCCATGCATCTGCTCGTTCGGCTTGGTGTTGTAGTTCCTTGAAGCTCCTTTTGCCTCGATGTCATTGAATAGGTGCGTGATCATGTGCAGCTTGGGAAAACTCCAGTCCTTGTCTGATTTGTCGTCGTCCTCAGTTTTAGTAATATATTGCTACTATGACATTAATTTATGTAGCTTTGTTGAAAGAAATTTAGACCTACCTTCATAAACGCTGTTAGAGCCTGGACGGCACTTCTCCCTTCACTGATTGTGCCAGTTGTGTGAACCTCGAATGCAGTGTATATGTCGACCTCAAGGTAAAGTTGCACGCATCGAAGTAGAAGGTATCCGAGTGGTGATTCATCCTCCATCAGGATGTTGTGTGTAGCATAGATGATCATCTGTGCAAATGGGAATGTAGCATGTTAGTTGGACAATGTAGCAAAATATCAAAGTCGCGACAACATACTTTTGAGATATCTTCGTGCATAGCACTGTCTGCAAACAGGGACACCCATCACTTGGTTTGGGTGCCTCAAATCCTGCCAGTGCGGAAATGCTTGATAGCTGACATAAACACATACTTTGAATCAGACAGGAATAACATATTTTATAGCACGAAAACGAACTGCACCTCTTATCGACTTGAGACACCTTTGCCCTTCCGAGTCTCACTACGCGTTTCTGCAGATCAACCCAGTAGTGATGCGACCACAGCCCTGCCGTGATTGTAGTGACAACGGTCGTGCGACAACAACCTATGGACATCTGAGTATTGTATGTCCCACAATGCATTCTAAATACAGTAAATTTGAGAGCACTGCAAGCTAAAGTGAGATCTCACGTCAATGTCACGGAAGTCCTAGCACCTTCAGAATCTCCTCTTTTTCTTCCAAGGTATTTTTTGTCCGTGCAGCCATTACCGCAGCACAGTGAATCATCCACTGTTGGCAGCAGTAAATGTTTGCGAGGTATCACAGAGTGCATCTCGAAGGGACAAGACAAATGGGACATGGCCAAAGGCTCATGATCCCTTGAGTGAGCGACATCACACACCTGTAGGTTATTTTTAGTGAAAAACACGAATAAAAGCAAGTATAGTACAACTAATACTCACTGTTCTTCATAATCAGCTGACAAAATGAGCACACAGAGAAAAAACCAGCGTGAAACACCATCCATACAAGCAAACCATTGTCCCATTTTCAATTTCAATGCCAACGATGCTGTGATCCTGCGAAACGATTCGTGCCAGACCGCGTTTTTAAAGTTCACCCAGCTGGGTTTTCCAGCATAGTCCTTATCTTCCAGTATCTGTTTGTAGCATCTCTGTTAGTCTAAGGTTCAACGATGAGAGGAGACCTACAATTGGGAGCCATCCTACCACATGACTGCTACCAATGCCTCGTCTGTTTCGAATGTTGGTAGGTAGATTTGCTAAATGTGCGACAACAGGATATCCCTTTGCAGTGCCGAAAGACGATAGCCTCGTTTTATCAGCATATAAGATGAAGGCTAGGGGCTTCCCACCTGGTGGTAGTTGCGACTACAAATGTACAATATTTTGTAACAAACAATCATACAAAACAATTAAACATTAATACATACTTGTACATTCCAAAAATCTTGCGCGGTAAAGGGTTCATCCACGAAGCAAACAAAAGTATCTCTGTTGAACTTGAATAAGCGCTGTGCATCAAATATGAAATGTGGAAAAATGCGTGGGTCCCCGAGTAAGTCACTAGCTAACCCCCAGAGATCCCTGTAATGCAAGTCAAAGTCCCACATTTTGCCATCATAAGGCACTGAAATTACTTCTTTCGTGAACTGTGCTTCAAAGAAGATCAGAATCTGATTTATGAGTACAGAAAGTCAGACCACCTGAGTAATGCGAACAGACGCTGCTTCCCACTTGATGTGGATATCTTTGTGGTTCTTGAACGTGAATTTTTCCTTCCCAACGATACAGCGATGACAAAGTTTGATGAGCCGGTCAGTTTTTTGGTTATTTAAACCCACCTCAAGGGCAAGTTCAGCAACTTCAAACTCGAGGCGAGATTGAAATGGACGCCAAGGCTCAGCACTGGGAGGGGCCTCCGAAGAGGCCATGGGGCGATGCTGGAAACTATGAAATGGGTATACTTTCACCTCAATACCGCTACTCAGGTGATATTCGACCTTGATGTCATGTCGAGTGCAGGTTCAGGTTCGAGTAGAGGATGGTCTGGATAATTTCGATGTCAAAGCAATATTCAGATGATTATACTAGACTCACCATCATGATTGAACTCAGCACCAACATCATACGCAAAATTGTTGTGTCTCTTGACTATTAGAAAACAGATCAGTAGACAGGGTATGTGTTATTTAGAGGAACATACTTGTGTTGGTCCTGGTACTAGGTATTGGTAAAGCCGGTTGATTCAGATGCTGTCTGTCTGACTCTGAATCAAGCACTGAGCTCATTGCTAAATAACAAAATATCGACATACCCTTCTCCTGCCGAATGGCATCGACAATTAGTTGATCTTGATGTCTCTTTTCCGCGTTTGTCTCACATGCTTTCCTGTGAGTGGTCCATCCTCGTGGCTTGATATTGTTGCTGCATAAATCGCAGAATTTTGTGTGGTCGGGGGCCATTTTGTTAACAATAATGAAGGTTTGAGAGGAAGAGCAATGAACGCACTGATGGGCACTGATAACAGGTTTAGTAAGGTATGCATTTGACACGTCATGTGATTCAATCAGCTTGTAATAAATTGGAAGTCAGAAATCAACATTACCTTATGATTTCAGGGCGCTATCTGCATTGACATGTAATTTCAGGATGCATTTCAACGGCATGTAAATATATGTAAATAACAGCTCATTGCAACCGCTTTCGCAAATTTCCGACATAGGATGTCGGGCAGAGCGGATATTAATATTGGTGGAGTGGTCAGATCAGGTATATGACAGCCTCAGGCAGTTCATAGCATTAGTCAACAAGACCACAACTTGATAATAGCAACCCACTGGGGATCCATACAACTACATCTTCCAATTGGCATTTAGATATGGCCAATTGTTAACAACTATGCCAAAGCCATGTTCAACCTCGATCTGTACTGCAGACATCCTTGAGTTAAAGTCTTGCTCTTCTGGGGTGTGAACACCAGCTCCAGAATATGGGCTGATGATATGTGGACCAAGACCATATGCAGGATTGCCAAAGATTTGTAGTGTCCTCTCCTCTAGAGGTGCATCATCAGGAACATCCTCCAAAAATGCACATTCTGACAGCTTGGCAAGCAAATCACTTTCTGAAAGTAAGAAATTGTCATTCCGATGTCCCCCATATGGTCCAAAAAGGTGTCCAATCATGCCATTGGGAAGCATGACTGCCTGGAACTTCAAAGCATGATATTTCTTGTATCCATTGTAGGCTTGCCACTGATATTTTGTAGGGTGACAGATCCTTCATATAGTGCAGTCAATGAAACCGAAGATGGATTGCAGTGGAGCACCATGAGCATGGATGGCATTGGCGTAATGGTTGAGGTTGAATGAATGAAGAAGGTGATCATGATCAAAATCAAGTAGGTGGTCCCAGGATGTATCCAGAAACTCCACGAGCTCATTGATATACTTGGAAAGTGATGACTGGGAGTGATCATACTCTGAGGTGAGCATGTACAAATCACTGGCAGAATGGAGACAAGCACATAGCAGATAAAGTGCCTCTATGCTTGTGAAGACATAACATGATAATGTTGAAAAGCTATCTGGGATTTGCAGAGCTTGCACTAAATCACAAAGCTCAAAAAAGGTGAAACTACAATGACATCATTTATCTAGTGTATTCCAAGACTAGAACATGGTTGTTACCGAAAACACTAGAGACACTCCCTGTCTCGAAGATTTTGAAGCCACTCAATGGTGATACGGTGGCCACCTTGTTCAGGCCTTGGCTTTTCTTGGCACTGCTGTTCTCGAAGCTGAGCTGTTAAGCTTTGAAATTCAGAGACTCTATCAGCATCAACAACAACACTGGATGCTGCTGCTAGTGTTACAGGTTGTAGGACTGGGGGTGGTCGAGGAGGTTCAAGTAGTAGAGGGAGAACTAGCAGTAATCCTCTGAGGTTGTCCATTGAATTTCGTTGACAGTACAATTGGATTCTTGCTATGTATTTCACAGAACATGTAGTAACAGTGTCATATACCGGATCCGAGCACATCCAATACCACCTGTGAGCATCCCTAATGCTGGTCTGACCCCCTGTTTCCCCGTCCACTTCATTCCTCCTTCTCCGACAATGCATGAAGTGTATCTCAGCAGGACTAGCCCTGCTACCTCTGCCCAACCCCATTCCGCTCCTCCAACACTACCCCTATGTCCTCTGACATTATACCCCTTCCATCCAACCCTATCTGGAGTTCTGCTCCTCCACCCTATCAGTCCGCCTGATCCTACTCTTACTCCCTCTGCTTTTCCGACCTGCTTGGTTCCTTTAGTTCTGCTCGTGTTACACCACCCAATGGGTAGTCCGCCCAACTGCCTCACTGGTCCACTCCTAGACTAGGAACCACTCAACTGGTCCTATCTCCTTTTAGTATCATAGTTCCTCTTTTCAGATCACTGGTAATCCCTATACCCGAGTGATTTCTGATCTGTCGCATACATACTATTCTCCAAGCCTCTTTCTCGTATGTCTCAGTCATCTCTTTTGTAATCCTGTACACTCAGCACATTGCCTTCTGCTATGCTATGCTACTTACTTAGAGTATATAAACATATGTACATCTGTCTGTAGATCCTTAGTCTGAATATTACCTTTTCTAAGCCCTGCTCTCTTGTCCTTGTTCTCAGGCAAACCTTTGACAACTCCTGTTTGCCAGCCTAGGGGATTGACTCCCTAGGTCGGCTACCTTCTCTGCTCTTCCGACTTCCCACACCTCCGCCGCATTTCCCACGCATCAGACTTGTGGCCAATACCCTCGTACCTCTGTCCTCCGTGTTCCTGTTCTGCTTCGGAACTCATCCGAGCAGTTCCCTCTGCTCTGTTCCTTCTGTTAGCTCCAACTGCAGTAGCCCTCCGACCCTCCCCTGTAGGATGGACCAATCTCCCCCCAATGTTTCCATGCTTACCTAGTAGTCCGTCGGTCCTCCTTTGGAGGACCTCTGCTCCAATGTCCTGTCGGAGATCATAGAACTCAAATCAGACTACAATCTGAAATTAGGGGCATGTACTTGGGTAAGGGGCGCAGCGCACAAGCTGAAGCCAAGCCCCTCAGGCTCCATCTTACCCTGGAGCATGGTCTTAACAAACAGCATGTATGTAATAACTCTGGCAAAGTCCATTGCATGTATGTAATAGCTCCAGCAAAGTCTGTTGCATGGGTGGAGTGTCTTGTTTGGCCAAGAGATTTTGATTTTGGGCACTGCAAATATGCTCTAATCAAGTGCACTGTTGGCAAAGTGGTGCTTTGCTGTAACACTTTATGGGAAATGAAACTTGGACTGTTGCTTTTCAGACTTAATAGACTTTCTTGAAAGTGAATTCAGGGTGTGCTTAAGTTCACAAGCATGAAAAGTGGCAGAAGCAGAATTAATTGCAATAAGTGTACAATAATGAACTGAACTACTGTAAAGTCTCCATGCAAGGAATTCTCACAGCAGTGACAGCTCCACAGATGGTTCTGTGGCCTACAGAGACCCACTTCTGAGTCATTGATGGTGTTAAGGTTGTGCTCAAGGGGGAGGTTACTCAAAGGGCTTCGGCTTCAGCTCGTGCGCTGCACCCCTTACCTGAGTACATGCCCTTAATTTCCAGGGGCAGAAGAGAAGTCCGATGGAAGTCCAGGAAGTCTGGAGGTCAGACGTCGGGGGAGTTCGGCGGAACTCCGGAAGACTATGAGGGAAATGGAGTAAGGCTACTGCGGACAAGTTTGGAGTAGAAATGGAACAGAGGTTAGACTACCCTAAGGTAGAGCCAGAGATTTAGTCCTAAGGTTTAACCCCTAAGACTCGGAGGTAGACAAGAGATGAGACTCAAGTCCAGAGATACAGGAATGAGCAGAACTAAGATGATATTCGAACTGAGGAGTTCCGGAGTATTACAGGAGTTTATATACTGTAGGTATCATATAAGTAAATCAGTCAGCAAAGGTAAGGGCTATGTACAAAGCATGTGGAAAGTCTATTAGTAAGTGTACACAGATCAAAGCAGTGAGGTCAGAAATGAAACAAGAACGGACAGATCAGTAAGCATAGCGGAAAGGACATAACCGGTAGCCAGAGCAATAACTATTCTAAAAGGAGATAGGGGTGAGTACGGAGATGAAGGTGGAGCGCCAGGCAAAATAACAGGACAGAGGACCGGACTTTAGTGGTGGGGTTCTGGAATTCCGGATCCGGAGGTACGGGATATGACAGATGGTGTATTTCCCTCTGGACAGGCCATGCAGGATAAAATGATTTCTGGTGGTGAAGCACAGTTATCACACTCACCAAGCTTGTACTAGTAGCCCATATATGCTAGCCAATCACTCCTTTGCAAATTGTGATAGTTGAACCACATATACATGTAGCAGGTAGAACAAACTCACAAGTTACAATAACCAGAGGGCTGAGTGAAATACCAATGTGAGAAAGGAATCCTGAGTAGGCACTAGTGTGCTAGTAAGTTGATCCTAATGAGAGTCAGTATTGCTAGTCATCCCAAGGGGTTGCTACTGAGAGATATTCTTCTGCATGTTTGTGTGTGAAGGGGAATAAGAGTGGATGGACTTGTGACTGATGTGGCTACTTGCAGTGGAGTTGCATGCAAGATGTGGAGCAAAGATGAGTTACAGACAAAGGATGTGGATGCATGGTGCAGCATGTTAAGACAAGGGTGCAATGTGGATCCAATGTGGAGTGCATATAGCATAGTACTAGGTAAATGGGTAACAGGTATGTGTTAGGTACTGTGCTCAGACAGAGAAGTGGAGGGGTCAGGGCTTGGCATGGCTTCAGCTCTTGTGTTGCACCCTTAGCCGAGTACATGCCCTGAATTTGGAGCGGAAGGGATCAAGGGAGAAGGAGGTAAGGGCTTATTGGGGGAAGTAAGGATAATAACTTAGAGCACAGCTCTAAGTTGGAGTGGAGGAGCAGAGGCAATAACAAGGTGAAACTTGTGTCTGTTACGCGAAACCTCTCAGATGAGATCCGGCAGTGCTAAACCCGCAAGGGGCATTCAAAGTGTGGCCTTCGGCGCTAGCCCAGCAAGGGGCTTGCCTGCGCTAAGTCTGAGTAAGGGTTGAGGCCCTTACTTGCATAGAGTCAATTGGAGTTTCTCAAGGATATGATCCAAGAGACAGAGTTCAACTCAAGAGTATTGTCTCAAGAGAAGATGGTTCTTTGCACAGAGGGAGTTCTCTTTAGGTAAGAGAAGTTCAGACCCAAAGACAAGTGTCAGATGAGAACCGAGTAGATTCAAGTTAGAGAATCTGTCTACAAGAGAAGTGATATATATATATACGTAAGGTGAGATACTGGTGGAACGGTAAGGGTACAGGGTAACGGAGGTATTACCGAAGTATCGGTAAGGGTCAAGGGTATGTATGAGTCACATACGAAAAGGGGTAAGTAGTACTGGTTGAACGGTAAGGGCAAAGGGCGTGGGGAATCTCCATCAAAGAAGGAGAACCGGGACAGTGGTAAGGGCATAGGGTTTGGGAGAAGCCATGGCTTCTGTGATCTAGGGGTAGAAGCAAGAGCTTCTTGTGTTTCAGAATAACAGGATCAAAAAGAGAGAGATAGAAATAGAATTGTAACCATGGTCTGGTCCAGACGAGTCTGAAGAATGAAATGACGCATAATGCTCATGTTACTGTAACAGTGTCTGGAGTGAGCAAAGTCCTATGGAGAATTCCCACAGTAGAAACTGGGAGAAGACAAGTAATATTAAGACTAAGGAACTACAAGCTAAGTACAGGATATGTTTATATACTTCTAAGTAAAGAGGCAGTGATCAGTAGTACATAGCATAAGGCTATGTGCTGAGTATGCAATTTGTAAGTATTAGTACAGAGGAAAACATAAGTTGGAGTGGATATCAATATGTACATGACAGATCAGTAATTGGGCAGTTATAGGGATAACCAGCAATCTTGTTAAGGTCATGCTCAAGGGAAGAGTAACTCAAAGGGCTTGGCTTCAGCTCGTGCACTGTGCCCCTTACCTGAGTACATGCCCTTAATTTCCGAGGGGTAAAAGGGAAGTTCAATGGAAGTCCAGGTAAGTCCAGAGGTCAAAAACAGGGGGAGTTTGGCGGAACTCCAGAAGGCTAGGAGTCAATAGAGTAAGGCTACTTCGGACAAGTCCAGAGTAGAAACAGAACAGAGATAGACTACCCTAAGGTAGAACCAGAGATATAGTCTTAAGGAATAAACCCAAGACTTGAAGGTGGACAAGAGATCAGACTCAAGTCCGGAGAAACAGAAATGAGCAGGAACTAAGATGATATTCGAACTGAGGAGGTACAGAGTTTTACAGGAGCTTATATGCTTATCAGGTCTCATGACTACTTATCAACATGTCCAACACATGAACACTTACTCATTATGCTTACACAGATGGTTACTCATACTAGTCTCTGATTGGATGATCCAACATTGTGCCACTTCTTGTCTCTTTTTCTGATTGGTTGACACAATCTTTCTATTCTTGCTTATCTTTTGTGATAAGGTCATCTACCTACAAACTGGCCCTAAACCATCTTCTTGTTACATATATATACCACACCTCCTGTACTTGCATTCCTTAACTTGAATCTACTAGGTTCTCCCTGATAACTTGAGTTCACCGATCTAGCTGCCTCTCAGCAGACTAGCCTTGACATCTGATCTAGCGAGCCCTTGACATTCAACTAGCCTGAACCCTTGATCTAGTGGATCCTTGACATCCGACTAGCTGGAACCTGTGATACTGCCTTAGTCTTGATCATCCTTTATTGGATCACTAAGGAAGAACTATCCTAGTTGTAGCACCAACTGGGTTGAATGGAGACAGGCAGAGTGGAAGTGTGAGGAAAGCAGGAAGGGTATAGGGTTGGGCAGAGCAGATATCAATATTGTTGGAGTGGTCAGATCTGGTATACAACAGTATGACAAGGTAATGGATATGAAAAGGTATGCAGAAACTATGTGAAATACACTGGGATCTGTTCTGGAACTTTGTCATATCCTGTACCTCCTGGACCCAGAATTCCAGATCTCCCCTATGAAAGTCCAGGGTCTCCATCCTGTTGTCCGCCCTGCCTGCTCCAGTTTTCATATCCATACTCACACCTATCTCCTTTTAGAATAACTGCTCTCCGGCTACCTGGTTGTATACCTCTCCACTTTGCTTACTGATCCATCCATCTGTACTTCATTTCCGACTTCATTTCTTTGATCCATTGTACACTTACTAATAGACTTTCCATATGCTTCAGGCATAGCTTTTACTTTGCTGACTGATTACTTACATGATACCTACAGTATATAAACTCCTATAAAACTCCGTTACTCCTCAGTTCGAATATCATCTTAGTTCCTGCTCATTCCTGCTTCTCCAGACTTGAGTCTGATCTCTTGTCAATCTCTGAGTCTTAGGGTTATTCCTTAAGACTACATCTCCGGCTCTACCTTAGGGTAGTCTATCTCTGTTCCATTTCTACTCCAGACTTGTCCGAAGTAGCCTTGCTCTATTCACTCCTAGCCTTCTGGAGTTCCGCCGAACTCCCCCTGCATCTGACCTCTGGGCTTACCCGGACTTCCGTTGGACTTCCCCTCTACCTCTTGGAAATTAAGGGCATGTACTCAGGTAAGGGGCACAGTGCACGAGCTGAAGCCAAGCCATTTTGAGTTACTCTTCCCTTGAGCATGACCTTAACAAAAGGTGTAATTAACCAGACTAGAAACTCCATGTAGTATTATGTGAGTTTTAGCTCTGCTAATCCACACACACACCATACAGCTATGGCTGCTAGAGCTGCGAAATCAGGTAAACCTACCAAATGTGCCAAGCTGAAGGAACTTGATGCTTCAAAGGGAGATAAGTGGGAGTTATCATGGTGTTCCATGTGTGGATTTTGCAAGCACACAGGTCACATCTGGAAAAACTGCCATACTCACCTAGCAAAATCAAACTCACCAAACACATCAGCACATATTCCCCCATCATCCTTGCAGAGCACTAATCTGTCAACTCTCACACTAGGACAACCTGATGACATCCCATCCTTTCTTCGCCTTTTCACACATTCTGCAAGATTTTCTAATACGAGCATTAGTTCCTTCTCATTCCACATAGATTCTGCTGCAACCGCACATATGGAATTGGACTACTCTCATTTTACTCATTATTCTGCCTATGATCCACCTATAATGGTGAAACTTGCAAATGATGATGTTGTTTTTGCTCCTGGTTGGGGGATTATAAAGCTAGTGCTTGTTAGAGACCATGCTCGAATGGAGAAGTGGAGGGGTTGGGGCTTGGCTTCAGCTCTTGTGCTGCACCCTTAGCTGAGTATGTGCCCCAAATTTGGAGCAGATC
This sequence comes from Suillus paluster, assembly GCF_016628075.1. NCBI lineage: Eukaryota > Fungi > Basidiomycota > Agaricomycetes > Boletales > Suillaceae > Suillus > Suillus paluster. The sequence goes on along the minus strand of NW_024537582.1, from coordinate 106,617 downwards.
TGACAATGTTCGAGGATAGGACAAGTAGACCTGCTTAGGTCCGCTTTGGCAGGCTTAGGAGGTAAGAGCTGCTAGCGGTAATCCGACTAGGAGCAGAGCAGAGAAGGCAGAGGAAGATTATTGGAACAGAGGGAGCAAGGGGACAATGGGGGATGTCAGAGAAGTAAGAGTGAACACTTTAGAGCACAGCTCTAAAGTCAGGAGCAGAGGGACGGAGGTGATGACAAGGTAAACTTGTGTCTAGAGAGAGCAAAGTCCTATGGAGAATTCCCACTAGTAGAAGACTACGGGAAGACAAGTAATATTCAGACTGGGGTCTAGCTAAGTACAGGATATGTTTTATATATGTCATATACCTGATCTGACCGCTCTGAATATCAATATCTGCTCCGCTTTCCGACCCCCTCCGCTCCATCCATCCTCTGCTCTGTCCAATCACAGTCCACATTCCTGCTCCTATGCTTCCGCTCAACCACTCAACCGGTTCCCTTCCTATAATGTCTCCATTCAACTGGACCTCTTTCCCCTTTTAGATATATACTTTCCCCTTTGGTACATAGACCCTTACTTCCGGATCACCAGTAATTCCTATTACCGCCCAATCACTGATCCGACGCATACATATTGATATCCGCTCCGACTTATGTCTTCGCCTGTGTAAAGTACTTACAAACTATATCCTTGGTACATAGCTTTACAACATAGTTATCCTGATCACTGCCTCATACATAGAAGTATATAACATATCCTGTACTTAGATATTTTCCTCAGTCTTAATATTACTTGTCTTCTTGCAGTTACTACTTGTGAGAATTCTCAGTAGGACCTTGCCTCCTCTGGACACAAGTTTCAACTTGTTGTCACCTCCAACCCTCCAACCCTCCGCTCCGACTTAGAGCTGTGCTCTAAGTCTCCCCCTTGTTTCTCCGCCCCTTTCAATATTCCCCTCTGACCCTTTTCCATCCTCCGCATTATCCTCCGTCTTCCCCGCTCCTACCAAACATTCTCCCTGCTCCTATCCACCCTCCGCATCACTCCCCACCTTCTCTGCTCCGCTCCTAGTTGGCCTGCCGCTAGTAGCTCTTACCTCCTGACCCTCAAAGCGGACCTAAGCGGTCCACTCGTCCTATCATTGGACCTACTCCAAATTCGGGGCACGTACTTGGCTAAGGGCGCAGCGCAAGAGCTGGAAGCCAAACCCCGACCCCTCTGCTTCCTGAGCTGGCACTGGTACCTAACAATATACTTCTAAGTAGGAGGCAGTGACTGGTTAGTTCTTGGTAGGAGGCTATGTACCAAGCATACAATTTGTAAGTAAAAACATAAGTTCGGGGTGGATATCAATATGTACACATCGGATCAGTTAGACTGAGTGGTTATAGGAAGTACCGGTGATCCAGGAAGTAAGTACTATGTGCAAATGGGGAAAGTATATACCTAAATGGGGCAAGGAGATTTACAGTAGAATGGATGGTGCAGAAGGCAACCAACGAGGCTGGTCGAGCGGAGCTGTAGGAGCCGATGCAGGAGCTGACTGGGACAGGCAGAGGGTGGACGAAGCAGAGGTGGTAGGATAGCAGGGGAAGTAGGATGTTAGGTGGAGCGGATATTAATATTGATGGAGCAGTTGGATCAGGTATATGACAGTGCTGAACAATGGCACAAGCTGGGAACCTGCTGAGATTCCTTTCCTACATGTCCCTGACCTACAATGCATGCTGATATCAGTCTTGGCTCTTGCATCAGAAGGCATTTTCTTTGCAACTGAATGCCAAGGGAGGTTCAATGCAACATGCAGATGGCACTCCTATTGCACAAGTCAACTGCACTTCAGGTCTTTATTATCTTCATGCCAAATATGGTGAAAACCATACTGCCTTCACAGCAAAGTCTGTCTCAAGCACACCATTGCCAATGACTGTTTGGCATGCACAGATAGGCCATGCAGCCAATTATACCTTGTTCAAAGCAGAGAAAGTGGTCAAAAGACTTGTCCTTGATAATGGCAGACCTGTGGAACATGGTGATCATATTGATTGTGTGTCATGCCTAATGGGAAAGCAGAAACACTTTCCATTTTCATCCCACACTCATCATCGCACAAAACCCTTGACAACTCCTGTTTGCCAGCCTAGGGGATTGACTCCCTAGGTTGACCGCCTTCTCTGCTCATCTGACTTCCCATGCCTCCACTGCCTTTCCTGCAGCATTGACTTATGGCTAATACCCTCATACCTCTGTCCTCCAGCATTTCCATTCTGCTTCAGGACTTTGTCTGAGCAGTCTCCTCCGCTCTGTTTCTACTGTTATTTCCGACTGCAGTAGCCCTCTGACTCTCCCCTGTAGGGTGGACCAATCTCCACCTGATGTTCCCGTGCTCATCCAGTAGTCCATCAGCCCTCCTTTGGAGGACCTCCGCTCCAATGTCCTGTCAGAGCTTGTAGAACTCAAGTCGGACTACAATCCAAAATTAGGGACACGTACTTGGGTAAGGGGCACAGTGCATGAGCTGAAGCCAAGCCCCTCAGACTCTGCCTTACCCCTGAGCACAGTCTTAACAGTCACCCTCAAAATGCTAGCATTGTTCAAAGCTTCCCATAAAGGCTTTGCAGGACCACAACCTGTCATGGTGGCAATTTGACCTGGCATCAACTAGCTTTCTTGTCCCCATAGAAAAAAGCAGATGGTCAGAGAAGCATCAGCAAGCATCCACTCTATTCTTCATGCTCATCACCAACTATGAACACCAGTTGCACCTATAGGGAGAAAAGACCTTACTTTGTTATGTGGGAACTGTTCATCACAAATGACATGACCAGCTGGTCCTAAATCAAGGCTTCAATATCAGCATCTTCAACAATGCACTATATGGTACCTTATTGGATGACATATGGGAGACAGAACACAACAAGAGTCTGAAGTTGGTACATGTCGTCTCAATCATTGGTAAACTGTTTGAATATTGACACAACTGTTTTTCTTTCCTTCTTTCATCACATATCCTATCCTACAATGTACACCTCCACTTGCTTCCCTTGAACTGTTGCTGTCAATGCTTCTTGCTACCTGGGCTTGATATTTGCCCCTGCTATATACCAACGCTTTGATTTGCTACTTCATGATCCCACTACCCACACCCCAATGCTAACTCAAACACTATGCTTGCATTTGTCTCTATGTATGCTCACTCAAAACATGCAATATTCGCTTCCCCAACAATGCTATCACCCATCCAAACTGGGTTGGCTCCTTCACTCACACCACACAGCTACAGAACATGCTCCCAGCCACCAGCCTGTCATCTCGTCCTTGAGGTCAAGAAGGCAATATGAACTGGGGCAGGCAGACATACCCCCCTCCTTCTGAGGACAATCACTACCATTGCTACTGCTCAACCAACCAAATTGCAAAGAAGCCTCACAAAGGTCAACAGTCTTTTCAAGGGGGCACAGGCCAATCCAGCTCTTCAGCCTATGCCCTCTGCCTTGGCCACTTCCATCACTCTATTCACAAATGTGCTTCCAAGTTCCTCTGGGACAAGTGGACCAAAACTCAATGCCATCAAAATGCAGAGGGTCACCTGGTCAATCCTGAGGGCCTTGAGCTCTGCTATGATTGGCAAAGACTGAAAGGGTGTTCCAGCACAGCCCAATCTCATGTGCATGAGTGTTCTGGATGCAGAGTGAGGGATCATGGAGCTCAAGAGTGTCCTCACAGTGAGACCATGTAAGGCACTCACTCCATATCAGCCTGAAGCATGGTTACATTTTCTTTGCTATTCACATCTTATTGATAAATATGCACATATTCCTAATGGTTTACATATCAGTTTCATGGGGAGTGTCCCCAGTATATTGCACACATACACCCCCTCTAATAGCCCTTCATTACACACACACTACATTGCCTTTGCTACCATACTGGATCATGAATAGTCTACTGGACACTATATTGGTCCCTTATCTAAATCAGACACAGAAAAACTCATCAGTCTTTTCCAGACAGCCCTGCTTTCCATGGTTCCTAAACCAGGAAAGCCAGGCAAGTTTCAGCATTGTCATATACCAGATCTGAGCACCTCAATACCACCTGTGAACATCCCTACCACTAGTCTGACCCTCTGTTTCTCTGTCAGCTCAATCCCTCCTTCTCCAACAATGCATGAAGTGCATCTCAGCAGGACTAGCCCTGCTACCTCCACCCAACTCTATTCCACTCCTCTGACACTACCCCTATTTTCTTCGACACTATATCCCATACCTCCAGATCCAGAATTCCGGATCCTCCCCTTTGAAAGTCCAGTTCTCTGTCCTGTTGTCCACCTGGTGCTCCACTTTCATCTCTGGACTCACACCTATCTCCTTTTAGAATACTGCTCTCTGGTTACCAGTTGTACACCTTTCCGCTTTGCTTACTGATCCGTCTGTTTGCACTTCATTTCTGACCTCATTTCCTTGATCTGTTGTACACTTACTAATAGACCCTCCATATGCTTCGGACATAACTTTTACTGTGCTGACTGATTACTTACATGATACCTACAGTATATAAACTTCTGTAAAACTCCAGAACTCCTCAGTTCAAATATCATCTCAGTTCTGCTCATTCCTGCTTCTCTGGACTTGAGTCTGATCTCTCATCCACCTCCGAGTCTTAGGGTTAAACCTTAGGACTATATCTCCAGCTCTACCTTAGGGTAGTCTAACTCTGTTCTGCTTCTACTTCGGACTTGTCCGCAGTAGCCTTACTCTGTTTGTTCCTAGCCTTCCAGAGTTCCACCGAACTCCCCCTGCATCTGACCTCTGGACTTCCCCGGACTTCCATCGGATTTCCCCTCTGCCTCTCAGAAATTAAGGGCACGTACTCAGGTAAGGGGTGCAATGCATGAGCTGAAGCCGAAGCCCTTTGAGTTGTCTTTCCCTTGAGCACGACCTTAACAGGCATGTACAAAACCTCTCATTTCCCTTATATCTGTCCACTGCTATTTCTTCTATTAATTCTTCCATCAACTCTGACCTCTACCCCTGTACCTGGGGCATGTGTCATATACCTGATCCAACCGCTCCAATATCAATATCCACTCCACCAATTCTGCATCCCTCCCCACTTTCCGACCACCCCCACTCCATCTGTCCTCTGCTCCGTCCAATCATTGTCCGCATCCGCTCCTATGCTTCCACTCAACCGCCTAACCAGTCACCTTCTATAATGTCTCCATTCAACTGGAACCTCTTTCCCCTTTTAGACATATACTTTCCCCTTTGGTATATAGACCCTTACTTCTGGATCACCAGTAACTCCTCTTACCGCTTGATCACTGATCTGACATGTACATATTGATATCCACTCCAACTTATGTCTTCGCCTATGTAAGTACTTACAAACTATATCCTTGGTACATAGCTTTACAACATAAGTCTCCTAATCACTGCCTCACACTTAGAAGTATATAACATATCCTGTACTTAGATAGTTTCCTCAGTCTTAATATTACTTGTCTTCTCGCAGTCTCTACTTGTGAGATTTCTCAGTAGGACCTTGCCTCCTCCAGACACAAGTTTCATCTTGTTGTCACCTCCAACCTTCTGCTCCAACTTAAAGCGGTGCTCTAAGTCTTCCCCCTTGCTTCTCCGCCTCTATCAATAAACCCCTTTGCTCCTATCCACCTTCCCCACTATCCTCCGCCTTCCCCACTCCGCTCCTAGTCGGCCCACTGCTAGTAGTGTTTACTTCCCGACCCTCAAGTGGACCAAAGTGGTCTACTTGTCCTACTGTCGGACAATGTTGGACCCGCTCCAAATTTGGGGCATGTACTCGGCTAAGGGTGCAGCGCAAGAGCTGAAGCCAAGCCCTGACCCCTTCACTTCTTGAACCTGGCACAGTACCTAACAGCATGGCATCAACCATCTGCCTCCTCATCTGGTCTCTTCCTCCAGGCTTGCAGGCAGCAGTTTGCAATATGGCAGAAGCTTATTGCACAGTTCCCCTTCATCCATTGCAATGGCCAGGCCAGGTTGTTAGAACAGGAGATGATGAATTAATCATTAACTTGAACTTTTGCTTCAGATTATCTGCTTTTGCAGGAAGTTATGGTGAAATTGCAGATGCAGGTGCCAACATCTTCAGATTGCGAGGGATCAGTCCACTGTCTAAATGGGTGAATGATCATTTATTCATTCATATTCTTCAGGAGCATCTTGAAGACAACAACAACCTTTGTAAGGCTTGCTCTGCTATTATCACTAGGAACAGAGGGCTGCTTATTGACAGAGGGCATAAATGGTTCCAAGGATCAACCATGCCAGATGGCAGAGTTGAGGAATTCAATGAAGACTTATCATTCCCCATCCTTGATCTATTAATAGTGTCTCCATGTTCACCAGAGGACATGCTCTTCACTTACTGCTTCAATGACATCAATCACCTATCCAAAATCCTTGGTATATCTTAGGAGCTGGCAAAAGACATCTTCTTTTCATCATGCACTCCTTCATTGGCTTTCTTTGGGATATTGCAACACATTCTGTCTCAATCCCACAGAAGAAGAAAGAGAAATATCTGGCTGCCATTTGAGATTGGGAAGCTCAGTCGTCACACACCCTTCAGGAAGTGTAACAGCTATATGGAAAGCTTTTGCACACATCTCTAGTCCTCCCTGCAGGGTGGGCCTATCTCATCTCCCTCAAATTCATGCTATCCATCTTTCACAACCATCCACACATGCCTTATTCCCCTCCCAAGCATACAGGAGAAGACCTCTGCTGGTGGAAAGCCAGTCTCAGGCAACCCATTGTTGCTTGACCCATTCCAGGGCCCATTGAAGTCATTGACCCCTCAGCTTACTCAGATGCTAGCTCAGGTACTGGCATCACAGTTTGGATCAATGGTAATTGGAGAGCATGGCAACTCCTCTCAGGGTGGAAGGACGAGAATTGAGACATCAGCTGGGCAGAGGCAGTCAGGATGGAGTTCCTCATTATCACATTCCTCAGTCAAAGCCCAGAAGGCAGTTGCATGTTTTCAGTGACAATCGGGGTGTTGTCAAAGGCTGGTGGAAAGATTGAAGCTGAAACAGGGCCACCAATATCATCTTCAAACACATCCATGAGCTCACTGCATCTTTGTGATGCACCTTCCTTACTCACTTTGTACCCAGTGCCCACAATCCAGTGGATAGCCCATCCAGGGGAATCTACCCACCCTCAAGCTTACTGCTCTCCCCAATACGCATTCCTGAAGCTCTCCAACCCTTCATTGCAAATTTTGATGATCTCACAGTCCCTCCTAGATGTCATACACCCCACAAGAGCATCAAAGTGCAGTCACTCAGCAGTATCCACTTCCACTCCCAAGACTTGTGTATTGCGCCCATGTGCACTGCCTGCCTTCACTTCCGCTTCCTGAGAAGTTTACTACCTGTACCTCAGTGTTCCTTGAAAATAATCTTCCCTTTAAGTAGTGGTACTCAGGGCTTGGGTGTAGATTATTGAATCCCATCTTTTACCTTCCCACTTTCCCTTCACCTTACTAGAGGACCACTTTGACTTATGCCCACTATCAATCTAACCTTGTGATATACTTCCTTCGACTTGACCTGCGAGTTCCGACGAATCAGTACGTTCTGCATTGTATCCAGTTGAGTTCCGCTTCATTCTGTTCCATTCTGCTTGAGTTCTGCTTGTTCCGCTTGTTCCACATTTTTGCGGATCCTCATCCTACCTGTGGTAGGGTTGATTAGGGTCATTTAGACAGAGACTAGTACTCCCCAGTAGCAATCCCCTTTAGGGTCAAATGTACTTGTTCTCAAGTGAGGCAGCAAGCAGCAAAGACCCAACTGTGTAGTAGATCGGATTCTCGCTGCTGCACTTGTTGTACCCACATTGGACGAAGTCCAAAGCAGAATGGGAACACAGAGGACAGAGGTACGAGAGTACTAGTCACAAGTCCGACACGCGGGAAAGGTGGCGGAGGCGTGGGAAGTCGGACGAGCGGAGGAGGCGGCTGACCTAGGGAGTCAATCCCCTAGGCCGGCAAGCAGGAGTTGTCAAGAGGTTTGCCCAAGAACAAGGACAAGAGAGCAGGGCTTAGAAAAGGTAATATTCAGACTGAAGATCTACAGACAATTGTACACATGTTTATATACTCTAAGTAGGTAGCCTAGCATAGCAAAAGGCTATGTGCTGAGTGTACAGAATTATTAGAAAGATGACTGAGACATACGAGAAAGGGCCTCGGAGAATAGTATGTACACGATGGATCAATAATCACTCGGGTATAGCAATTACCGGTGATCCAAAAGGAGGAACTATGATACTAAAAGGAGATAGGACCAGTTGAGTGGTTCCTAGTCTAGGAGTGGACCGGTGAGGCGGTCGGGTGGACCAATCATCAGATGGAACAACATGAGAGGAACTGAAGGAACTGAGTGGGTCAGAAAAGCGGAGATGGTGGAGGGAGTAGGAGTAGGATTGGTCGGACCGATGGAGTGGAGGAGCGGAGCTCCAGATAGGGTCGGAGGGTAGGGGTATGGTGTTGGAGGAAATGGGGGTAGTGTCGGAGGAGCGGAGCGGAGTCGGGCAGAGGTAGCAGGGCTAGTCCTGCTGAGATGCACTTCGTGCATTGTCGGAGAAGGAGGGATGGGGCGGACAGGGTAGCAGGAGGTCGGACCAATAGTAGGGACGTCTATGAGTGGTGTTGGAAGTGGCTGAATCGGGTATGTGACAGTGCTCCTGCATCTACTGAACTTATTTCAGCTTTCATATCAGACTTAGCGGGTTCATATTCAGGAAAGACGATGTCATGTTATGTCCACAGCATCCATGCTTGGCACATCATGCACAGAAAATCCTGGTCCTTACTCAATGATCAGATAGATGCTATGCTGGAAGCCATGAAGAACCTCACACCATCATTGTCAAAACAGAAGAAACAACCACCATACACAGTGGCCTTCATCACCAGTATCTTGCAAAAACTGAACCCTGATGTTCCTCTCGATGCTGCAGTAGGAAGTTGCCTTACAACCACTTTCTACTCCATTGCCCAGGTGGGGGAATTTACAGTTCAAAGCCTAACAACCTTTGATCCTTCCATTCACATCAAGTGTTCCAACATTCATAAGGAGATGGATTGCAGTGGTCTCACTACCACAGTCTTTTGGCTACCTCGCACAAAGACATCTCAGGCTGGAGAAGACATCTTCTGGGCAAGACAGGATGGCCCTATGGATCCAGAGGCAGCTTTAGCCAATCATTTTCGCATTAACAATCCCCTCCCTGGCATCACATTATTTTCATACAAATTCAGCAACACTCACTGTCCCTTGACAAAGTCAAAATTCATCACACAGCTGGCAGTTACAGCCAAAAGCACTGGTCTGAACCCCCTCCAGGGTCACACCATAAGAATTGGCGCAATACTAGAATACCTTCTTCGCAATGTGCCATTCAATGTCATAAAAACCATGGCACAATGGGCTGGTGATGCCTTCCAAAGTTATCTTAGAGAGCACACTCAGATTCTTGCACCATACCTGCAAGCAACTCCTGCAATTCAAGATGAATTTCTGTGCCACACAATGCCTTGTGTTCAATGAACAGACATTCCTCATGAGTACTCATCCTCCTCCTAGTGCTGCAGGTGTTCTCAGTTCACTTGATGCATTGTCAGACTCCTACAGTTATGGGAATTGCAGCTCACCTTTTTCCTGCAGGATATACAGCTCAGGACCAGGAGGTGCTGCGCACCTTTGCCCAAACTGCTCAGAACTATATCTGCCTCAGTCATAAACACAATACTCTTGTAGAACAATAGTAGTGGCAATATCATTTTGTGTTTCCGTTTTTTGAAGTGTCAGACTATATCCTAGTGACTTGCAAAGATTGATACTCTATTACATAACAAGGCATGAGCAGAGAACTAGAGTTAGGTCTTTGCGCAAGTGTCAGAAGCAGTACGAACCTTTTGCCTTCATACTGTGACAACACCTCCTCTCATATCAGTTGTCCTCAACAATGTTATCTTCCCTCCTTCTTTTCCACCACCCACTGCTCCCTTTCAAACATGCAAAATCTCATTCAAAACACTCAATCTTGCTCACTGCTCTTCCCCTTCAGTGGCCCAGACTGCACACATTCCCTGCCTCAGGTGATTCATAATGGTTTCCTTTTCCCTCCCACCCTTGCAGCTCACCTTTTTCCTGCAGGATACACAGCTCGGGACTGGGAGGTGCTGCACACCCTTGCCCAAACTGCTCAGAACTATATCTGCCTCAGTCATAGACACAATACTCTTGTAGAACAATAGTAGCTGCAATATCATTTTGTGTTTCTGTTTTTGAAGTGTCAGACTGCATCCTAGCAACTCACAAAGACTTCAAATTTCCTCACATTTCACCCCATGCAAGATTTGAATTATAATGATTGAAGATTTTTCTTCAAATCTTGCTGTTGGTTAAATGACTTTCTTTTACAGTGTCAAAATGGTGCATAAAATGTACAATTTCACCCAGGATTTTGCCACTCATCTGAATTTCTTATTTTTATCATGTCAAAATGTATAGTGAAAATGCCAAATTCATCAATAACATTTTGAAACAAATCTTGCATAGCGAAAAACTCCCAAACCGCCGGTGTGTGAGGGTGGGGATAGCAGTAGAAGGACGGTGTTGATGATTCGAAGGCCGCAAGTCGGACATGTGGGGGTAAAATCCGTGTACGTAATGGCGCCATCGATGATAACCGCAAGGAGTCTGATTATCATGATGAGCGCCGAATTCGAAGAAGCTAAAGATCAATAAACTTCTAGACCTAAGCTAGCGGCGAGGATTTTATACCCGTGCCCGAATGCCCGATGCAGTACTAAGTAGCTTGAGCAACGGAAGGGGGCCTAGATTTCATCGATAAAGTAAGTACTAATGCGTTACGAAACAGTTATGTTTTATGTTGCATCGACGGCGTCAAAACTTACTTAAACCCAATTTAAACCCACTTTTGTTTTGCACTTTGGCTTTATGGCACTGGCAAAGTCGTCGCTCTCCAGTTATGTGATGAGATATTAAATCCTGAAGGCGTGAATAATAACGGTCGTGCTCCACGTTATTGTTGTACGTACAGAATAAAGCAGGAAGATCCCCACCTCTATGCCTCTTCCAATACGCAACAAAAAGCTTCGAAGCTTCATCTCCAGATGATACTTCCGCCCCTTGCGATGAGCGCTCAAGCTGACTGGCATCACAACAGGCGGGGATCGCAATAACTGCGTAGGACTTTAAGGAACGAGGCTATTGGGCGTATTTCTCTTCGAGCTTTGTGTGTATAGGAGTGAATATGATTCGATCCCCCGAGAGGCATATGGGTTAACCGTCGTGGCCTGATGCGGTGAGCGGAGGACTCAATTAATAATGATCGCTAGTATTCATCGGCTGACGCGCGGAGAGAACCGAGTGAAATCCCCAGAGAAGAGAAATGAATTTGTCCTTTTGATGGGGTAAAGACTGGTACTGTCGTGGCACGCGTTTTATGGAAGCTGTCATCGACGGCTTTGAAATTTGATTTCTCTTCATCTGGTGAGATGCTTCTTCGGTTTGGAGGTGTTTATGGGGTCCTCTGCGACGAGATTAGATTTCAATAGAGGGGGGGTGTTGTTGTGTGACTGGTCGATACGTGTGCGGCTCCGGCCAGTAATAGCTGCCTATTGATTAGATCAGTAGTGTCGATTACACCATGCACGGCGAGGGAGGATGCGCTAGTGAGACAAGTTCAGACAAATAATTGTTATTGCGTGCATGCACGAATGTTGAGTGGATACACAGGCGCTTACCTGCGAGAAAATATTGGACCGTGTGTTCTACATAGTGAAGCAACGAGAGCCATCGCTATGGCAGCCCAGCACTGCGCCGGACTAAACTTGATGGTCTATAGTCCGACGAAAGTCGGGACAGGAACCTGAACTAATGACACTGCTATTGCTGCACACATGGCAGTGAGATGCAGAGCGGAGGGCCAATTCGAACGTGCGAAACACTGTCCAAATGGGACATCCGCTCTGTGTGAGTGAGTTTGTCCATGAGGGACGATGTTTGATGGAACTAAGAAGAGGGGGTTGGGGATTCGAACACCGCAAGTTGGACAGGCATGGTGGTGACAAGCAGCCGCGTACGTAATGGCCAGGGCTGAGCGTTAAGAAGCTAAAGGATAACTTAGGAGTTAGCGGCGAGGGTTTTATGCCCGTGTCCGTATAGTACTAGCTTGAACAATGGAGAGGGCTAGATGTCATTCTAAAGCGATATGAAACGCTTGGAGCCGTTAGAAAGGCCCTGGATGTAACTTATAACTTAGGCAAGTGCCACGAGTGCACAAAAAACGGCTAGGGTCGACGTCCGGAGTGTCTAGCGTAATTGAATAGCCCAGCAAGAACCAGGGATGTTCGGTAGTTTGGATTATAATTATAAGTTGTGAGAAGGAAAGTGGCATACGTCGAGGTTACCGCCTGGGATCGTGCTCGTAGGCGGTAGGCACCAAGATTGAGTCGACAAGCGGTGTTATGACAAGAGGGTTTAGCGCCGAAGAACCGCGACAGACATGAGATTAGCGCGGCAAAGTATAGCAAACGTGGGAATTTGGGTTACACGCGGATGGTCGCTGGCGTTGGAGTGAGAACCGAGTACCGAGCAACATTATAATCATTGTTTTGTTATATTTGGTTATTTGAGCTGTTTGTTGGTCGTCGCGGTATTCGTTGTCCGTCGTCGTCGTCCTTGCCGTCGTCCTTGGGGATTTTTTTTCGATTCTTAGAGCGATTACTGACCAACTGTAAGTTTAAATCAAAGGTTATCCATCTATCTGACTCAAGTTAACTTAGTTGTTTGTCCATGGCCGTTCTCGCACCACAAGATTGGCAGCCACCTCGCGATCTTACAACAAGCATGGATAATTCAATACCAAGACAACGTTCTTCACCTTCAAACGATTCACAACCTAACATACCCACTCAACCTTATCCATACCCAGTTCAGCAACAGCCTCATGGCTCTTGGACTCCATCTCCTCAAGCTCAACCCTTTTACCCTTCTTACTATCAACAAAATCAACAACAAATCAATTACCCAACAACAACTCAAAACCCTTATTTCGACCCACAAGCTAACGCACAACTAGCTCAGTGGGCATACCAGCAAATGATGTATTCTCAACAACAACAACAGATTCACGCTCAACGTACAACAACTCAACCACCAGAATACTTTAACCCCTCCCAATTATTCTCCCCATTTCCAAGTGGAACACCCCCTCCTCATTCTCACTATCCGGCTCCCCAACAGGCGCAGCGCTCCCTTTCATCAGATGCCGCTCAATACAGCGGCTTTCATCCCTATCGCCGCCCAAATAATACTCGCTCCCAGGATCATCCAGAATGGCGTACTCAACCACCATACGCACGCGGTGAAGCTTCCGCTTCTACCACTTCCGTTAATTCTTCATCATCTCACGGAGCCGCTACCTCTCGCCAACGTACAACAAGCATTCAGGGTCAGCAATCCCGCTCAAGGAACCCCCCTCCAATAGAAACACCCCGCGCTCGTACAGGAAGCGGTTCATCTAGTACTGGCAGTAGACCAACCCCACATCCACACCACCGTACCACTTCCTCATCTTCCACTAATTCATCCACACCCCGTCCCTCCGCCTCAACCGCAACCTCTAGAAGTTCTACTTCTACAGCAACAACCCCAGCAACCGCTTCTTCCTCTTCCCATGCTCGCCCAGTCCGTCCTTCCCCACTTAGTCAAGGCACATATACGGCTGCGGAAAAGCGTATGTCACGTGATGACTCTGACCTAGCCGCCATCCTCGAAGGCACTTCCATAGGTGCAAAAACAGGCGGCATCAAAGGCAGACTCCGTCGCGCCCTCAGTCTAAACGCCGCTCAAGCCCTTCAAGAAGAAGAAGAAACCCCAGTTGCAGGTGGCAGCACAAGCAAAGACCCTCCCACAACCACACCCCCAGATGCAGACGCCGTTAGCACCGCCACGGTTCAAACTAAGAAAAAAGGGCGTGCTGCCAGTTTGTTCAATAGCCGTTTGAACGCGAGCACCGATAATATTTCTCTGAGCTCGACCATGTCCTCCGCATCCGTCGTGATCCGCAAGATCGGATCCATCGGAAAACTAGCAAGGCGAAACAGCCTCGCAGGTATCACCTCCCTCTTCAAGGACAAGAACAAGAACAACGAGGGAGCCGAGGACAGCGGGGGAAAGAAGAAGAAGAAAAAGGATGCAAAAGGAGAAGTCGTGGCTCCTAGCGTCTCTCATGCCGTCGCTGAGCTTGATCGGGGGGAATGGAGTGCTCCGGAGATGAGCGGGTTGAGTCCAGCTGCAAAGCTTGCTAGGCAGCATACCCTCAAGAGTAATGCAGAGGCTGCTGCTGCTGCTAAGGTGCGTGTGGAGGCGCGTGCGGAGCAGCAGCCTGCACAAGTTAATGGGACCCATGTCCCTGCTGCGTGGGAGAAGAACACTGCTACGCGCGCTGGAGAATCGAGTGCGAGGGTCGCTGAGGATGGAACGCGTGTGGTGGTTGAAGAGGATGAGGAGAGTGACGATGGACATGCTTATGTACCCCAGCCTGGACAGAACTTCATATCGGACGGCTGGGACGACGATGAAGTCTGGGATGAGGATGGGGAAGAGGACGTTACTATTCGTGTAGGAATGAGTGCTGACCACCAGGGTGAAGACGAGGAAGTCGTCGCTTGGGCGACTAATATCAGGCGGAGCGTTGAGCGCCATCGGACGCCTGCAAAGGGCATCTTGAAAGGTGCGTGTGTCCAGGCTGCTGTTTGCGCTGACTGACTTTTGGTGGTAGGAGCTGATAACTACACGCAAGAGGTGTATAATGGGGAAAGCGTGGTCAACCCTGCTTTTAGCCGCGTACGCTCGAATTCGGATAATTCGCATCCGGGGCAAGGTTCGGAGCTGGGTCCTCTCGCAAGGATGCCCTCTCCTGATCCAGACCATATAGATGGGCTTCATCGACACCCTTCCCATTCATCCACTGGAGGTACCTCATTCCCGTCTCCTCTCAACCCATCTGACGTTTCACCAGACAAAGAAAATCAAAATCAAAAAGAGAAAGAAAAGGGCATATTCACGCTCAGCAACTCCAGCGCCCCAGCCCTTTCAACAATCCCTACCAACCCCCCGACGCTGACTCACCGCTCAGCAACGACGCCTGCCAAAAGGCTCGTGTTTGCAAATAATTTGTCGGTTTATGATACGTTTTCATCGACTGTTTATGATCGTCGCAGCGAGCCTGCGACGTGGAGCCGATTGACGCCTGCGTTGGCGCAACGCATTAAGGAGGAGCTTAATTCGTATAAGATGGAGGAGATGGAGGTGCATGCTTGTAGTCGAATGCAGTGCGTCTTTTCGTTTCTTTGCGGGATTTTGTGCTGATTGGTGATGTAGTACCCAATTTTTCATCTGAGATACCAGGCTTGGCTGAAGTGGCGCGTGGTAGTGCTTGTTCTTTCGATTGTCGACTGCCCTACCCCACTTTTTCTATCTCTAAAGTTCCTCGGCTCTTTCTCGTTGTTTCGTTTCGTACACACAACCAACCTATCCATCTAAAAAAAACCCCAGCATACTCATTGCTCATGCACTCGCATCTTTACAAGCGGCTGCGCTGCACAGTTTACCTCATTAAAGCTGTCGGATTCAGATATCCATTTATCCCAACGTGTTTTACCCTCTTCTCATTCTCATCTTTCATTTCTCATTTTTCATTTTTTCTCTTCTGACAACATATACCCTCACGTGTAATATTATGCGCGCCGGGCGTTGCCCCCCTCCCTCACACTCCCACTCTTTTGCAAATAGCTCTGCTCGTACGTACATTTGATATCTTGGACGCTGCGTTGAGTGCGTTTGACGGCTGATTTTTTTTAACAATGTGTTGAGCGAGCGGGCGAGAGCGACTGCAGGTTTACTTATGCTGACCTATATGCAACTCATGTTTAGAATACATACCGCAAAGTTCGACTTCAAATGAATGTGTTATCATGCCCACCTGTAACTCAAGAACTTTGACGGACGCATCGTAAATAAGGCATATCTAGCGTTGTATAGTAAAAATTGTGCTTAATCTACATGGAGTGCTTGACAGGAAAAAAGTGCTAGATAATTACGCCAACGAAGACGACGAACAAAACATAACCCAACCTGCTTATAAACACGAAGCGGTGGTGCTTACTCCCAAGACGGCGAGGTGCTGTACGAGTGACTACGCCCGTTCTGCGCTGGACTCGAGGGCGACCACTGGGGTGATGTCGGACTATAAGCGGGAGAAGCAGGGGCTGAAAAGAGGTTAGCGATGGCTTAGTAACTAGGGAAAGAGTCTTACAATATGCGGGTGCTGTAAGGTGGGAAGAGGTTAGTGGGTGTGGAAATGCGATAAGTGGGAGTACTCACAAGCTGGGGAGTAGGTGGGGGATGTGGGAGCTAAGAGGTGTGAGCAGCTTGTATTTTGTGAAGATGGGCGACTTACAGTATTTTGGAGATGAGGGGGATACTGGTGAAGTGGGAGAATATTTGGGTGAGGATGGTGACATTTGAGCAGGTGCTGGAGTAGGAATTAGTATACAGTTGTTGGTGTGAAGATAAAGACTCACAGGCTGTAAGTGTGAATAGAGCGGTACAATGGATCATCAGTACGAATCATACGTGAATAGCTTCCGTGCTTACTTGGTGAGTCTGAGAAAGAAAAACATCAGTTAAGGAACTAGCTTGAGATACGAGAGATAAACTTACAACGTGGAGAAGCAGGACTGAACGAGGGACTGGTGGGAGAGTACCGCGGTGACGTGGGCGAGAATGACGGAGATTGTGGACTGTAGCGTGGCGAGGTGGGAGAGAACGACGGAGAAGTGGGAGAATAGCGTGGGCTCGTTGGCGAATACCCTGGTGACGTGAGATTGAGTGCAGGAGATGTCGGTGAATACGTCGGCGAGGTTGGTCCTCTGCCACGGTCGTAGAATGGAGAAGTAGCATATGGGGATGTTCCAAAAGGTGATGTCGCTCCACCGAACGGTGATTGGGGAACATATGGCGATGTCGGCGAGTATGCATTGGGAGAGCTGGGGCTGTACCCAGGTCCCGCAGGCGACATGCCTCCAGCGCCAAGAGGACTCTGCCCATACCCAAGGAAGGAAAAGTTTGCGGGATCTTCGCCGCCATTGACAGCGAGAGGAGAAAAGGCGGCTGATTCCCCTTTGAAATTCCCTTCTGACCACGCAGGGGAGTTGGTGTCGTATGGGGTCATTGCCACTTGTCCTGGTGTCATGCCACCATCGGCCTGTGCAGCTAGCATGTTTTGGACTGGCAGGCGGTGATCAACGATAGCGTCCTTCAGCATGTCAATGTCAAGAGCCACATCAAAGGCGCCAGTACCCATGGGTGCTAGCTGGCCGAACATGACGTTCTCGGCGATGCCATGACAGTCATCCTTCTCGCCGACCGCAGCTGCCTCCATGAGAATTTCTACCGTCTCCTCGAATGAACAGCGCATGAGAGCCCCAGTGTCAGCGCGATTGATGCCGTGACGGGTAATTGCCATCAGCGAGCCTCGGTGAGTCATGAGGTCGCAAAGGAGAGCGAGATGGCGATAGTTGACGTAGGAACCGTCGAATTCGATGACTCCCCGTAACTCCCTCATAATGGCAGCGCGGGCTGCTTCGATGCCCAGCACATTGAAGACCTCGACGCAGCTATTCGAATACGTACGAGTGAAGTCGACGTCATCGATACACATGACAGTCTTCAGGTTGATACCGTCCGTCTCCAACACCCACTCCTTCTTTGCCTTGATAGCGCCAGTCTTGTCGACATACACCTTGTCATGCTGCTGCAAAAAGACTCTCTGGATGCCAGGAACACCGCGCAAGCTAACGGAATTCAACATGGTGTTTTCAAGCTGGCGCAAGAAGATGTCTTCTTCGACTGTTCCCAGACCATCATCATCTTTGTCACCACCGCCGAGTACACGACAACGGATGATTAGCTTCTCCGAGTTATCTTCGCTCCAGATGACGAAGAGATCAGTCTTGAAGCTCTCTGCGATGCGACCGGCGACGTAAGCCATTGTGAGCTTGCGATCAATCATCTTGGGACGGTCGAGCTCGAGACGAAGGAGCCACGGCGACTGCAGATGCAGCTTGGACTCAATCTCCTCGTCGGGGATGGCAAAGAACGACTCTACGAAGACGGAGTCCTTCCTCGATGATAGTGGAGCTTGGGTCTGGGTCATACCAGATCTCCACGGCTGCAGTCACGGTACGCAATGAAGTATATGCGAGCTCTTGCTGAACGTTCTTAGCAAGCAGACCCTGACCCTCTTCGGCAATGTCAGGCTCGAGGTACACAGAGAGAGAAGGCGTTTTGATTTTGGTGGCGACGTTGATAATCTCCTTCAGACGCGGGACACCCAGTGTCACGTTCTTACTGGAGACACCGGCATAATGGAACGTATTGAGCGTCATCTGCGTAGCTGGTTCACCAATCGACTGAGCAGCAAGCGTGCCGCACATCTCTCCTGGGTTCACCAACGACTGGTTGAACTTGGCTTCTACTTCACCAAGGACCCAATCAAACGCCTCCCTGGTAAGATGGAATTGTTCGAGTACGCGGCGCGCGGCCATGGTGGCACGGATATGCATGCGGAACGTCAGGGATGAGTTGGCTTGGACTTCCCTCGTCAGCGGATCATCACCAACGACGACAGCCAAGCGGCTGTTGAGCTGCTGCACGGCTTCAACAATGTAGGCTGGCTCCAGATCGCTTGGTTTCCGCTTGTCGATGTGGAAGATTTGGCTGGCGTTCTGAATGATACGGTGAAGGTTGACAGGCAGATAATGAGGAGTAAGGCCGTCTGCCTGAGGGAAGATGAATTCCCGTAGAAGACGTCGGTCGTTCAGAAGCTCGTTATACTCTTCGTCCAACTTCATCTGCAGCTCCATAGAGCTGTCATCCACGCCGATCTGCAGGGTATTGGGCAGGAAGCCATTCTTGCCGTCCGTGACATCAACGCGATAGTTGTGCTCAAACGCTTCATTGTCGAGGCCAAACGTCTCGATCTTCTGACGTTCGATGAACGCTCCGTCCATACCGTCTTCGCCGTACACGAACTGAATGAGATCCCCGAGCTGAGTTGCGTACCGTGCCGTCATAGTGAACCATGACGTCCTCCAATGCCTTGACAAGACGACGCTGGATATACCCGGTCTCTGCCGTCTTGACGGCGGTATCAATGAGACCTTCTCTTCCAGCCATAGCATGGAAGAAAAATTCTTGCGGCGTCAACCCTCTCAAATATGAGTTCTCGACGAAGCCACGCGCTTCCGGACTGAAGTCGTCCTTGGCGAAATGGGGAAGAGTACGGTGACGGAAACCGAACGGGATACGACGACCCTCAACACTCTGCTGCCCGACACAGACAGACATTTGCGAGATGTTGATGTATGAACCTTTGGAACCAGCCGTGACCATCTGTTTCACGTTGTTATCATCCTTCAGGTTCTTCTGCGCGTACTGACCAGAGTCATCACGAGCGCGGTTGAGCTCGCGCTCTACCTTGCTCTCGAATGACTCTCGGATGGTCATACCAGGCAGTGTCTTCAACCGGTCGTGATATGCATCCTCGATGATCTCCGCGACCGACTGCTTCGTCTCGCTGATGCGCTGCGTGATGTATTTCATGACCATGGGACCAGCAATGGTGTCACCGATACCGATACTGAATCCGTTGTGGAACAACCAGAAGTTTACGACCATCTGGATGCCCGTAAAGAGGTCACGAGTAGCTTCAGGACCCTTCTCGCGGAAGACGACGTGCACCAGACCACCTTGCGAAGCGCCCACAGTCTTCTTCTCGACAACGCCAAAGATGATCTCGCCATTCTCAATTAACATGCCGTCATCGAAGATGGGGTTCGAGGACTTTGGATCTGGCGCTCGGTGGATGTTGATACCGCGGGGGATCACCATGCTAAGAATCTGCTTTCCAGACCACAGGGGTTTTGGCTTGATAATAGCGGGTATTGGCACGTTGCCGTCCCAGCTGGGGACCCACAACAAGATATTCTGAACATGGTTCCAGTCCAGGAATGTATCTCGCAGCGTGAACTTGCGAATTCCACAAAGCGTATCCTGCACAATGCCCATGACAGGCTTATTGGCTTGTGGCGAGATGATCTATGCGCCCCGGTTAGATAGAACATGCATAAATGAGAGAAGATACCGTTACCTGACGGGGAACCCATGCTATCTGAGACAATTCGGCACGCGTTTCTTCACTCTGTGGAATGCTGGGGGGGGGGGGGGGGGGGGTGAATATCGTATCGCACATGACATATAAGTGACTTACTGCATGTTCATTTCATCGCCGTCGAAATCGGCATTATATGGAGGTGTCACGGACAGATTCAGTCGGAAGGCTATACACATTAATTTCTCGGAAAGCACGCAGAAGATGCCTGTACTCACTAGAGTAGGGCATCAGTCTCACCCGGTGGCTCATCATACTCATCTTGTGCAAACTAGGTTGCCGGTTGAACAGCACGAAGCTGAAACGGATATCAGTATGAAAAATGGCGCGCATCCCTTGTTCATCGAACTCACTCTCCATCCTTTAGATGCCGCTCTACAATCCAGCCGTATTGCAAGAATGCGTCTGCACGTTTATTATAGCGCAGGTCAATACGTTCGCCAGTATCTCGCACGACGTATCGTGCACCAGGGTATGTAGTCGGGCCGTTGCGCACCAGCTCTTGAAGGTATGCGATGTTATAGGGCGTCACTACATTAACACTATAAGTTCGAAAGGCCCAGAACAATTACTAAGAACGCACCTCGCTCGGGATAGGTCAAATTCATGGCAATGCTTCGAGGAACTCCCACTTCATCCAGCTCTAGATTAGGATCGCCGGTGATGACAGTACGCGCGGAAAAGTCCACACGCTTGCCCATCAGGTTACCACGCAGACGCCCCTCTTTCCCCTTTAGTCGTGCACGGATAGCCTTCACCGGACGGCCAGACTTCTGCAACGCTTGAGGAATACCAGCGATGTCGTTATCCATATAGGTGGCAACGTGGAACTACAACCAGACAGTCAATAGGTGCACTTGGATTGTCTCACGATACTTGCCTGGAGCAGATGCTCATGCTCGCTAATGACATGTGCAGGCGCACCCTCCTGCTCACAACGCCGTACATGTGCGGACGCCTTAATAATCTCACCGAGCTTGTACGTCAAGTCATCTTCGCTCCGCATGGCACCACCATCGACAGCTATACTTGGGCGGACGGGAGGAGGCGGAACAGGCATCACGGTGAGAATCATCCATTCAGGACGAGCGTACTCATCCGAAAGACCGATGAGATGAAGGTCGGAATCGGACATCTTCTTGAATGTCGTGTAAACCTCAGACGGTGTAATTAGCCGCTTGTCGGGCTGCATCGACTTCACATCCTGAAAACTGGTCAGTAACAGCATTCAGTAATGCTGCATTATACCAACCTCGTCCTCATCTTTGGGTCTTTTGTACTGGACAAACAGCTTCAAGCCTTCTTTCCTGATCTGCGGTTGTCCATGACCGCATCCACCGTGACCTTTCTTGGGTTCATCCGCATCTCCTTCAGCACCATCTTCCTTGGGCTCGTCAGTCTCACAGACCATCTTGGTCTTGCAGTGCGCCCATACAACGGCCATGCGCGCCTTCGGATCGCGAATATGCCGGATCTTGTCGGCGAAATTGGGATCGGACTAATGAACGACAATGACATTGAACGAACAGATTAGGAAGCACATGGAATGTAAACGTCAGCATCAACGTCGACGGAAATAGAAATATTATCTAAGAGATTCCAATGCATCACAAGGAGGCAGCCGACATGATTTGGCATATATGTCGGCCATTGGTAGGCCCTCTTCCCGCGTCACAGGGAGGGGGCCACCAAAGCCGAGTCCAGTACGGTGCCTTTAGCACTAGCTGGACTACGATTTTTCGCACTCCTCGTTCAGCGCCCCATTTCACCGCGCACCTCGTGTCCAACCATCACTGGGCGTTTGCAATAGTCCACGCGGCGATCAAGCGATCGAAAACGCGCGCAGACCACGCCGCAGGGGGTCAAACGCCTCGTTTATTTCGAGGTACTGCCGCGGTGCGGGTTTGGGGTTCTCCAATGGATTATGGAGAGAGCCCCCAGAAAATTGGGTGGTGGGGTGCGAAACGAGTAGAGGAACGAAATTCAACTCACGATATCGGCTTTTAGCTTTCCACAATTTACACAGATACATTCCAGGATCTTCTTCACTTTAATGATGAAACCTGAATAACCAGATGAATGTCGAACGCTGAGACAAAGACAGGTTCGATAACACACCTGGGTGAAAGACCGGCCTCGCCAACTCGATATGGCCAAAATGACCAGGACATTCTGACATTCCCTCTCCACATGTTTGACACTTGAAATTTCGGTCGATAGTGCCCATGCGAGGGTCCATTAAACCGCCCATCTTAGGTTTGTGCGTTGTCTCGTCCATGACCTCTGGATGCTCCACCTTTGCCACTGAGTACGCTTTCTACATGATTGAGATTACTAGTTAGTACAGCAAGGGAGAGATGAGGTCGCGACGCACAATTTCCTCTGGGGACAATATGCCAAACTGAACCTCCTTCACTTTGCGGATGGGAGCGGCCGAATACGCGAACTGGTGGCCCAACATGATTGCAAAAACAGTAAAGGGAGGAATGGAAATGAAAACGCGTAAAAATCAGGAATGCGGCGACAAGGTAGGAAAATGGAGTTGAAAGTAGTCCAGGACGTGAATTAACGCGATTGCGGTGTCGTAAATGCGATTGTAAAGGAAATGGTGGGATTTTGACCACTTTTTTTTGGTGGGTTGATAGGAACCACGAATGCCAGGTAAAAAGTAACAAAAAAGACGCAAAAACGGCACAAAAACAGGTCAAACAGGACCCGGCAAACCGTGCAACTGGCGGGAGTGTCGGTAAAGTCGTCGGGAGCTGCTGCAGAGCAGAAAACAGGACCTTTGAAGACGGCGAGATGGTTGTTGAGAACAACCTGTGGATGAGTCCCACGTTCCAACTCCGCTCCAATTCAGCTGCGTCCGGCCCCGAGTCACGCAGTCACACTTTTAGTCACGCATCATATCGTCTCCAGCCATGTGTCACCCAAAATATTCTGCAAACCCAGGCTGGGGCCATGAAAAAATTATACAGAGAGTACTTTGTGTTCTACTGAGTTTCGGGTGCTTGACTGTCCACCACGGCGCACCGAGGCACTTAAATATTTGGTGATCGGAGTGCGAAATTCGCGGCTGCTTTGTCATCGGGTCATCATGGCATCAGTCTAAGCTGTGCGCAGCTGGCGCGAACTCATTAGACATTCCACTCGACTATCTTACTTACTTCCACGGTGCTCGTTCTACATGGCATCGATTAGCAGCTGGTTGTGGGGAACTTCACAGCTCGACGAGGCCGTTGGTGAGCACGCCAAGTAATATTTATGTGCTAGAACTCATCCTTAACCGTCTAGACAAGGCTACCTCGGAGCTCATACCGAATGGCTCAGAGGATGTCGCTCTCAATCTCGAGATATGTGACCAGATACGCTCCAAGTCTGCACCCGCAAAGGACGCCATGCGTGCTCTCAAACGCCGCCTTAATCATAAGAATCCTAACGTCCAACTCCTCACACTCGGCGTAAGCCAATATCATTCCCGTCTCTGCGCCACACTCTGATTCCGGTTCCACAGTTGACAGACATTTGTGTCAAGAATGGCGGCGATCATTTCTTGGCTGAGTTGGCCTCACGGGAGTTCATGGATAACCTGGTTTCCATCCTCAAGATGCCTGGTCTAAATAATTCCGTCAAGAATGATATCTTGAAATATATACAGAACTGGTCCTTGGCCTTTGAAGGCAAGCCCAGTCTTAGCTACGTTGGTCAGGTCTATAAGACTCTCAAGAGTGAAGGTGTGCATTCAGTCGATCTGTCATCACCGTGTTTCACACTTGTTGCACAGCATATCAATTCCCCCCAAAGGACTTTGCCCTGGCGAACTCTGCCATGGTCGACACCTCAACAGCTCCAGAATGGATAGATTCCGAGTTGTGTCTGCGATGTCGCACTCCCTTTACATTTACCAACCGGAAACATCATTGCCGAAATTGTGGACAGGTTTTCGACCAACAATGTTCATCCAAATCCATACCGCTACCTCACTTTGGCATCACCCAGGCTGTTAGGGTATGCGACGGATGCCACAATAAATTACAGAAAAAGGCTGAGAAGAGGTATATATGTGCCCTTCCATCCATACGCCGTTCTAATGTGCTGCCCTCCCTACAGTGACAAAGGACACCGCCATTCTGCAAGTATGTATAGCCCACGCCACAGCAGTCCGCGTGATCTCGCAGATGCCGAGCTCCAACGCGCTATTCAGCTCTCTCTCGAGGAGTCCGGTGCTGCTCCCGGACGCAGGCCCGGTTATGTCCCTGCTCAACCTTCCGCATATAACTGGCAAGCTTCCGAACCTCCTCTCGTTGACAAGAAGACGCACCCCGATCGCAAAGTTACTGACGCAGAGGAGGATGACCCCGACCTCCGTGCAGCCATTGAAGCAAGTCTTCGCGAGGCTAGCGCTGCGAAACCGAGCGCACCTGTGGAGGTTTCAGGCACTTATTCATACAACAACGCGTATGCCACGTCTCAATCGTATCCGCCCGCCGTCACGCCTGCCCCACCAGTGCCGAAGCTTACCAGTTATGATCTCGAGCCCTTGGAGACTGACGCGATTCTTACATTCAGCCAAACAGTGGAGCAGGTCCAAACTCAAGGGGGACGCGACATGTCGCGGTATCCTGCTGTCAACGAACTGTTTGACAAGGCAAATGGGCTCCGCCCCAAGCTGGCAATGAGTCTAGATGATACCGACCGCAAAGAACGTATGTCAACATGCACGGAAATCCATGTGAACATTACTGATCCTTGCGTGTAGAATTGCTATCGGAGATGCATGAAAAGCTTTCGCAAGCCGTCAAGCTCTACGACAAGCTGCTGACAGAGCAGGTCTCACATCCTGCATGGCGGCGTTCTCCCCAGCAGACCCGCCCCGCAACTTTGCCAATGCGTCAATCAACACAAACTCCCGTCAACGGTTACAGTCAGTGGGCGCCTTCCCATCATAATGCATCTTCCGTATCCTCTCCGGTTTTTGCGCTACCACGGACCGACTCTGCACAATACGCCCCACAGCCTCTTATCTCCCGACCCACATTATCTACTGTCCCCGAGTCAGAGCCTCAGTATGCTCACTACACTGCAGGACCATCGCAACACAATTCTGAAGTTCCCGGGCCATCACAGTATTCCACGGGCCCCTTCGCCTCACCACCCGCTCCCCCCACGATTCCGGTCCACCAACCAATATCAATACCCCAGTTCGCTAACGCTCATCCCGCACCGTCTCAACCACCACCAGCACCCGCACTTCAACCCATAACTCAAGCCCTTACCCCACAAACGCCAGCCCTCGGACGGCACAACACCGTGTCCGCACGCACCGCAGTATCCCCGCCACCCGCCCCACTCACGCGCTCAAGCACTGTATCGCACGCGTCGCGTGTTCAGTACAAGCAGCCCTTACAACCACAGCTTCCGCAGTTCCCCTCCGCCCCAACGGCAGCACCGCAGTCGTTTGAACTGTACGCGCCATCTGCGCCTACGACGGTTCCGGAGCGACGAGAGGAACTGTTGATTGATCTGTAGTGATTTTTTTCTTGCTGGTGGTGTATTGGTAGATTGATTAATGTAGAATCGCGGTCTGATGGACTGGTCAATACACATAGTAGTTGGTTGTCTTAAGCATTTCCACAGTGTCAAGTCTGGAATGAAGTGGCAAAGTCAGTAATGTCATTTTATGGACGGGGAGGTCCGTGTGTAAAATTACGAGGTCAGTGTCTAGAGGTGTCTGCATCAATGGATCACATTAGATTCAGTACTTTCAGCACTAGAGAATTCGAGGGCATCATCCGAGCCCACGACCCTGGCCAGTGCAGTCAGAGATCCAGGTCTGACCAAGTATTACAGCAATCGACGAGGTTTTCAGAAAACTAATGTAAACCAGTTGCAAGCCAACAAAACTACACGCACACACATGAAAATATTATACACTAGAATCATAAGTGGTAGTAAGAGTGCCTAGACATAGGTAATAGTATTATTACAGACTGAAAACACGCCTCTTGCCGCTCAGCACGACGTCAGGCTTGAAAGTCCGCTTGGCCATCTTGACTCTCTCTTCCGTAACGCTGAAGAGCTCGGGTAGCCAAGTCTTCACCTCAGTGAGATCCTCGCCGAGAAGCATCAGTGCGACGGCCTTGGAACTAAGCCATGCATGCACCATCCCCTCGCCAGAGTAGCCAGCCGCAATCCACTCACCAGGAGCGGCAGTGGCAACTGACTTCGGCTTCTCCGTATTTGAACGAGGATCTATCAGAGCAGAGGGTGCAGACGAAGCAGGAGGTGCCTTCCTACCGGCCACATTAACATGAACCTGTCCAACCCACGGCATCCCATCCGCGGACTCGCTCAACAGACCACTCCAAATCGCCTTCACTCGTCCCTCTGCCCATGACCCTACACCGACATCTTTTTCATCTGCGGGAGTGGTTGGTAAGGCCTCGGCACCCCAGCTCTCCGCTCCGAAATAGATTGGCATTGCACCGCCTACATGCGCTGCGCTATGTACGCCATACATGCCATCAGCTCCACCATCCGTGCGCGATTCAAAGCCTGCACCGAACATGAGTTCGTGTTCGCCTTCTGGGAGCTGTGTCAAGTAGTCAAAACCCTTGCGTGGGCTGTCGAAGAACACGAAGCTCCGCCTGCCATGCAGTGTGCTTGCATGGAGATTACGACCAGGCCGTTGTGCGGTCATGGTTTCTCGGATGGGGTAGATAGCTCCCTTGAGAGAGGGCAGGAGGGCAGGTGCGTACGCGTTTGTGAGATGCACAATATGTGGGGTCGTAATTACCCCTCGTGCTGTAGTAAGTTTATAAAACGGACGACTTGATGTGGGTTCATCGATCGAGGTGCAAGGTGCGCGGGTGTGAAGTTCAAATCTAAATAGCATTAGATACTATTTCAGGTGACAGTCGAAGTCAAAAACTTACTCCTTGGGGTAATCTGTAAGAAGGCGGCTTAAAATTGACGTCACGAAACGATATGGATGTATGGCACCGGCCCTTGTGGCAATACATCCCACCGCAAGTGGCGAAAGATGGTATTTCTGCCACGCTGTCAGTCAGAGGTCACGATATTATCCTCAAACGTACCTCTTGGGCGCTTAAGCCCTCGTAGCAGGTATATGAACCTGCATATTCACCCATATCACGCTGATATACTTGCAGCTTCCGCTGTGCCTCTCTAAATGTAGGCTTATCGAAGTATACATCGACACCCTCGACGGCACGGCACTGTGTATACTCTGTGATACCTTCCTCTGCAGCAACGGCCAGAATCTCATCCAAGTGCGCCTTCCGGAAGCGCATCATCTTCTTTGCCATGTCTTCACTCACACGTTTCTTCAGGTATTCATAGTCATGATATGTAGCGGCAAAAATATGTCCCCCGTTTCTGTGCAAGACCCTAATATCGCCTCAACGATCTAAGCGAAATGGGCGCTCATTGCTCACCTGCCAGTGGCCCCTGAACAAGCATCTTGGGCTTCGAGCATGACAACATGAAGACTGTTTCCGTGCTCAAGCAGGGTTCGCGCAAAAGAGGCGCCCGATATACCAGATCCAATAATAACTACCGTCAGGTATTCAGCTGGCAACCTCCAAATAGGTATAAAGCATGCTTACCGACGTCTGCATGGGATGGCAGGTTCTCCTGCGACTGGTGTGTTGCTACGGGAGCTGCAGGGATTGTCCAAAACGATGTTGTTGGCTCCGCAATAGGCAGACCATCTAGAATGCCATTTCCTAAATTCTTCTCAGCAGACGAACTACAGGAGGCTGTGAAGGGTTGTTGAGAACGGGAGACGCAATTGCCCATGAGATACTATCGTGGTACTGGGTGATGGAGAGAGTTGAAGGACGAAAGCGGGGAAGCGATGAAAGAGTGAGGGAAGGCGCGCATGCTTGAGGCCAACCATAGCTAGATATGACACGACTCTGACGCGGGGCTAACCAAATGAAAACGTGCCAAATCATATTCTCGGACAGCCAGGTGTTGCCTGACCGTGACCGGTACCGGTTTGCACACGTTACCAAACGTGAGGGAATTCGGCCCTTATCTTATCATGAACCGGAGGGAATTTTGCTACGTCGTGTACGCACATCCACCAGCGCAAATCCCAAGCTCATTTTGAGAATGCCCTGGAGAAGCGTGAGTCTTAAAGGCTATTAGTATATGGCATACCAGATCAACGTCAAAGTTATGAGAAATATTGCAGAAGCAAGGCGCAGGCAGGGTTGTACCATTTTGAGTCCCTCCGGTGCCCGGGATAAGACACGTGCTAGCGCCGCTGATTGTGTGTGCTGAGAATCCTATGAAGCAGCATTCCCCAATAAAAGCGGAACACCAGTCGATCCCCTGGAATATTAAAGTATAACTTATACGCGTTTTCGATAACTTCAAGTTGGCGAGCCTTTTGAAGCCTTGACTAGTATATTCGCAGTGTAAGCTTTGATCACCAAGTGAGCCTCGGCCCACTCAGAACCAGGAGAAGCTGCTGTCAGGCGTCCAGAGGCGTCGATATCTGGCGATATGCCATGATGCGGCAGAAGGAAATGCTTCCGCGCATATTCGCGGAGCCAGTGTACATGTACCCTAGAGCACAGTCGGACTTCCAACTTATCACTAGGTCGAAACTAGGCATGCAGACATTCAATGCAACTCTTTGGGGACTCTTGAGCTTGAATATTTGAATATTCAGCTGGGTCGAGGTGTCGAAAGTCGTACTATGCATCAACCTGCACATTACTGATTGGAACAACAAAACTATTATGGCAGCATCACTCTACGATGACAACTCCGAAGTGGCACTTGTCGATTACACACCACACACGGAAAAAGTTCGGTGTCAAAAACATTTTAGAAGCAACTGGTAAGAACATGAGAATCGTTCAACATATCGAGAGTGCCTGCAGGGGACATGAGAAAATGGATGTTTGAATGGCGCCTGGCACTTCTCGTTTCGTCTCTTCAAGCTTAAGCAAGCAGGTAAGGAGTCCGCAACGTCACCTTCGTATATTGCTGAGTCAAGCACCGTCCCGAATCCGTTTTGCAGCGAACATCAAAGGGTGTCTTTCAGAGTCTTCATGAAATCTCTCTGCAGCCGTGCCAGATATCCGACTAGTTCCTCCTCAGGAAGCGCAGAATGGTCCAACGCCTGGTTCAACTGTGAATGAAGCTGAGGATATAGCCAACATTCAGGACTAGGAGTATTCAGGAAGGTGATTGACGATACCTTCAGAAGTGCACGCCGGCGGATGGTCAAGATGTTTATGCTACTTTCCTCCTCGCAACGCAGGTTTTTTTCAGTAATGATCTCAGACACTCGTCTCGCTTCCGAGACCACGTCGTCGGGGAGGTCAGCTAACTTGGCTAGTTCCAGTCCTGATCGAGACTTGTCCAAATGCCTTCTCCGTCCATCTGTTGTCTGGGACTCACCATAGTGGCCTATATTCTCTGGGACTCCGTCAAGTATCCTATAATTGTGTCGTCAGCTGCACATTATGCACCATGTACAATCTTTTGGGTTTACTTGTACTGAAATGTCAAGCCGAAGTTAGAGGCCGATGGAAGCGAACGCTGGACGGTAATCTGTAAAGAAGCTACATTCGAAAGAGATTTGAGGGCACCTGAACAGACAGATGCAAACTGGATACGTTCGTCATGCGTCATCGGTTAACAGGTAGTGAACACTCACTTCACCACGGTAGGCTGACGAGAAAGGGTGGTCGATAACTCGTGAAAATGACTGTTCATCTTGTTAACACGCGAGTCAACCTAGAAGTCGCATACTCACGTAGCAAAGAGAACAAAACACTGATACTCTCGTCAGAATAAAAAAGACAATGCGGGAGCGACTGCGCTTACTTTCAATCTGATGAGTTCCTCTGCAATAGCATGTGCGATACCAAGACCCTCAATAGGGGCAGTTCCTCGACCCAGCTCGTCGATAAGTACCAGTGTTTTCGAAGTCGCAATTCCTGAACAAATTCAGTACGAGTGACATAAATTTATGCATTCAGACCTATAATCATAGCAGAGGAAGTCATTTCATTTGCAAACGTGCTGAGGCTCTTCTCCATATCGTCGTCATTGGAGAGCCGAGTAAGTAAAGAGTCATGCAGGCTTGAGAGAATGAGCGCATCAAGGTTTGATTAGAATCATCAACCGCGACCCACCGAAAGCTTGCATAGGCAGCAGGGACAAAACAACCGACCATCGCCATCACAGTGAGAAGGCCCGTTTGACGCAGATATGTGCTTTTACCTTGTGGAAACGCTGAGAATGATCGATGGGACGAATGCAGATAAAAAATATACCTGACATGCTGTTGAAGAGTATGGACGTCTGTACATCTAGATGATAAATAATTCATAATACGCACTTTGGTCCCTGAACAATGTGAAAGTGGGCGGCGTCGCTGCAATAAATATCATTTGAAACAACCATTCCAGCAGCTTGAACAGTCTCAAGAACTGGATGACGACCACTCTTGATCGCCAAGGTATCGGTGAACTCGGGACGCACTAACACAAGAGTTGGTGGCGTCGGAAAGAAAGGAGTATGTACTCTACCATATCTTCGCACTTTGAACGTGTCATTAGAAGAAGATAGTAAGCACAAAAATTGGATTGACGAACTGATGGAGACATGAGCAAAAGACCATAACAAGTCAATGGTTGCAACCTAAACTCGGCGTTACAACGCTAAAAAATTGACTGGGGATGACATTACCGCTTCCGACGCAGAGTATAGCACTCCCGAAAACGCTACAATCTCGCCTACCACATCCTGGATAATCCTTTACATGTTATCAACCTAGGAATAATCCGCGATCGAGTCACAACGAAAACATACCTGTCGCTTAGGACCAGCGTCTCCTCCAACGAGTCTTTCATTCGAGCGTTCATTTTTTTCTGTCATCCGATATTAGAATATAAGGCATATATAGCCTTTTCCATCATTATATCTCACTAGATCTATGCTCGAGAACAACCAACGACCCTTTTGCGCAGAAACGTTGATGAATCCCTTCGGCAGCTCGTCCTCGAGTTCATCCTTCTTGATAGTGAACACGAAGCCACTATCTTGGTAAACGAGGCTAAGCTGCAGGGAATGTTGTTCGCTTAGGGTGTGGTTGAGCTGGTATATGTCTGTGACATTTTCTTTGAAAGTTTCGCGAGCAACATCCAAGAGACGATTGCGGTTGGCCTGCAACAATTGAGCATCTTGTAAAAACCTATGGATCGCAACGTACCTTAACTGCGAATACCCTTGCATTGATCGCACCAATCCCTCCCTGAAAAGAATACATTTAGACAGCGTCGACAAAAACATATTCCGATTACCTTGACTGATCCTGCATCATCATTAAGGTTTTCTGCGACGAGCTCCTCGATCTTGGTCAGTCGTTCGTCAGACAGTATCTACATCCAAGTAGCGGCATAAGGAGTTGTAAATTTGATACCGCAGTGCAGGCCTTACGTCGTATATTACCAGCAGCAGCTGAGACTTGCATCCACTCAAAGCTGTCTGCAAAAATGGAAGGCTTCGGACGGCAGTGCGCAAGTTGAGCATCTGCGAGACGCGGGAGAAAGCTCCTTTTGCTGTTGTTGTTGGCCGAACTTCAGAAAACCCAAGCTATGACTGGACGTTATTTCCGCGTCCAGACCACGAGGTAGCGCTTACCGATGAGATGAGTTTGTCAAAGTCCATCTTGTTCAAGGTTTTCAAGGCATCCTTGATCTCCGTAAATTTATCTTCGCTGTGAATTAGCTCTATGGTCATGTAGAAGTCAGTAATTGAAATAGAGTTTCGACATCGTCCGACCTTCCACAGCGTCTAGGCGGGCATCCAAAGCGTTTTGGGCTACATGCGTTATGTGAAATCAGCTCAATGAGGATCTATAGCTCAAGCACTTGCCTATCAGGGGTGCCAGTATATTCGTTCGCAGAAGTCGTGTGGCCATTGCAGTGTAAGTGTGGTTAAGGACCCTAGAGGGCGTTAACCATGAGCAACCGAAGAAAGGATACCAGATACCCAAAGAGAGAATGGGTGGATTTCTTGCGGGTCTGATTGTTGATCAGTTCCAGATTCCTAACAGTCTCAGGGTCTATCATCATCGTGCCCTCAACAGGAATGTAACGTATACGAAGGGAACACGCAGAAAAGCGGGTGTTGAGGCGTGTTTCCACAAATTTGAAGAGAGCGCATGCGGCCGAGAGTGTATAGTATCTGCATACTAGCAATCAGACAACCAGACGCGCATATATGCACATATGACAACTTGTCTGTGACTGAAACCAGTGTGGCCGCACGCTCATCGTCTTCAACACAGAACTGAGCGATAAACTGATAGCCTATACAATGCATAAGCGCATAGATGGGGGGGAAATGTATTCTCGACTGACCAGCGCTATCATTCCAGTATTTTCTTGGTACCGGTTCAATGGGGACTTGAGGAAACTCCTCCCTGATGAACTGTACCGACAGCGATGACGATGAAGGTCCTCGCTTGGCAGATGCAGACGAAGTGAGGCTTGCGTTCGTTGAGGATATAAATGTATCGGGCACGAGTATCACAGATGGCGGATGCACATGCATCTGGTGTAGCGTCTTAACATACGTGGAACAGTCCGAGAGCTAATTAGCATATGGGTGTTAATTACCATGGATTAGCTGAATACAGGCCCTTACCTGAATGAGCATGACTCTACCCGTATCTTTATCAAGAGCGGCCATACCCACTTCGTGAGCGATGCCTCGACTTTCGATGAGGGCGATAATATAACTGGCATCGTGCATAGTGGAAGCGGCGGTTTGGGGACGCGCCGTCCCAGGACGTGACTGGGCAGTCCACGGTCGGGATGTACTGGTTGGACGCGACTGCCGTGTATAAGGACGCGACTGCCCAGTTCCAGGACGCGTTGATAAGGGTTCATAAGAACGTGCAGTATTCATGGCTGGTTGCTGAAATATTTACTTAGTGCTCTGTGATTCAATGGTTAGTACTTATCAAAGGTTTCGAGCAAGCGCCTCACAGAACTTTGTTACATAAGTAGCTGACTCAATGATGGTTTATAGCAGTTTCCTTTCTTGTCATCAACGTAACGAAAGTTCATAGTCTTCAATGCCCTGGAGGCACATGTGATAACTTACGATAAGTGTTTTGCTAACATGCCGTGGTACCAGTGTTACTTGATTGGTGTTCCGCCCGTCAGTTATCCACATGCTGATCACCGGACGGAACTCGCCTCTATAAAGTTCCCGTACCGACCTCAAGCACGTCTTGTTACTCATCTATGATGAGCTTGGTCGTTCCCAGTCGTGCGCTCCGTTTCTTTATTCGCACTCGACCTTTCTCCACTGCTCCACCTCTACGCCCCAGACGACTGAGCCGCGTGCTGGTGCTTTCCAGCGCATTAACTACCTCCGCGCTGGGCTACGCATTTTACGCCGATGTTTCGGGTACCACACCAGCGTCTTCCGACACGCGCACACTGTCGGATTTGGTGCGTGCGTATGTCGTGTATGGGATGTGCAGTGTTACTCCCCTCGTTGATGCGGCACCGACAATATTGGACGTCTTGTTCGGTATCCCTGGAGTGAATAAGATAGTGGAAAGTTTCGTAAGAACCACTTTCTTCCACCAGGTACATTTATTTTATGTCTCTCTTTATAATGCGGAGGCATGACTGGATCGGTAGTTTGTTGGTGCAGAAACTGCCCATGGTGTACTACCACTACTTGTATCTCTCCGCGCAGAGAAGAAAGGTGCTCTCTTTGGTTACAGTGTTGAAGTCGACGAAAAGGAGGCGGTGGATCATGCGAAGGTAGAAAAGGAGCCTGTACACAAGCGTATCGTAAAGGAAATGATCAGGAGTATTGACGTTGCCGCCGACTTCGAGGACGGAAGGGATACCCCACAGAGTGGACGCGTAGGGAGGCGGACTTGGGTTGCCGTGAAAGTTGTGAGTTGTCAGATCAGTATTGCATGAAGAGCACAATACTTACTCATCATGGTCTTCCAGACTGCTCTGCTTCCAAATGCACAGTCTTTGATCAACCTGTCCACATACCTCACACATACCCGAGCACCACTTGAACCGCCGGTACTCTTCCCAGGGACTCCTTCCCCATCTGATTTATCTGTTTTGCATTCCTCTATACCCACAGGAGCATTAACGGAAGCTGATATCCATGACCTGAAAGAGCTATACAATGACCTTGTGCAGATTTGTACATGTGCTCGAGAACGCGGAGTAAGAGTTATCATTGATGCAGAGCATAGGTGTGTCCCAAGTTCTTCGACTACTTTTTGTCTTTTCGTGAGCCGCTCGACTTTATATCTGATCTAAGATTTTCTTGTTCTGCCCGTTATATCGCACGCTAACTTGTCTCTCCATATTGTAGTTGGTACCAACCCGCGATCGACGCATTTGGACACGCAATGATGGAGCGATTCAACAAGCTCCCCTCCGGTGGCTTCCAGCGGGCATGGTGGGACGTTTCTTCGTGGATATCCTCTCCATCACCGAAGGAAGCTGCGCATGTCAGAGTGCAGCCCCTCGTGTACGTGACCTACCAAGCCTATTTACGGCGGTCAGTATTTGGATCCACGCAAATGATCAAGTGTGCTCACGCGCAAATTACAGCATGCCCGCGCACCTCACGCACTCCCTAGCGCTGGCCCGTGAGAGAGGCTATGCACTCGGAGTGAAACTTGTCCGGGGGGCTTATCACCCGCAGGAACTCGCTGCCCATCAGCTGGCTCGTTCATCCACCTCTCCAGCTGGATCCTATTCATCACATCACTCACACACACTCTCCATATCTCCCGATCCCGAACCCCCTGTCCAACCCTCGAAGGATGCGACGGACCAGTGCTATCACGACTGTGCAACCTTGTTGGTCGACGCGATCTCTCGCGATCTCCACCGCTCCGGCCGATCCGGTGCACCAGGTATCGGTGTCGTTTTTGGTACGCATAACTGGACCTCGTGCGAGTTTGTCCTTGAGGAACTTGTTAAGAAGAGCCTGGGAGTTGTTGGGTGTGCCGGTGTCGATGGGGTGCTTGAGGAAGACGTGGTGCGTATCCCGCCTGAGGTCGGCGAGAGAATTACATTTGGGCAGCTGTATGGTACGTTTATCCTTCGTCTTCTTGCTTACTTTCTGTCTTATGTGGCACGAGGCTCACTGTCTGACATGTAGGAATGTCCGACGCGCTGACGAACCACCTCGTCGGACGGACGCGATGCGAGGCACCGTGTGTGGTGAAACACGTCCCGTACGGCGCGCTGGTGGAGGCAAGTTCCTTTATTTTCACTTTCATGAGCTTCGGGACCGGCCTTTCTGCATCACTGTGATTTTCTTTTGCGCTATTGGAGTTTCTGGTGTCAAGGATGATTCTTACCACGCGTCATGTCCAGGTTATGCCCTACCTTTCTCGTCGGGCGGTCGAGAACAAGAGCGTCCTCGGAACAGGGGGTGCCACGAGAGAGAGAAAGGAGGCTGCGGCTCTCATTTGGAAGAGGATGAAAGGATTGATTGGGTCATAGGAGCCTTTTTCATTCCTCATAAGATTTTACTGGGTGAAACACATTCTTATGCAACAAGGAGCTCCAGATGCAGGTTTGTAAGTATGTAGACTCAAGTAACTACCCCATATCATGGACTAGGAGACGTAGCCTGACTAGACAGATATCCTAATTGTACTAGAGAGGAAGAACGGTCGTGCTTTGCCTATGAGAGCTTTGACAAATAAACAGAACCTTCATTGCTTGCGTAGTGGATCCTTCAATGTCCCAGCAACTCCCTGAATTCTGGGCCCCATTGATCATTCTTCCGGGATTCTTCCACAAAGGCATCGAATTTCGGCGCGCTGCCCGCACTGTCGATCTTGCTGAGGGCAGCGACAGCACGCATCGTGCTCCTCCGTAACTCCGCCGCGCGTTCAATATCCTGCTTCACTGTGTCTTTAGTGACGGCCGCGCCGCGCATCGTCAATTCAAGATGGGGGGTAAGTTCGTCGAGTCGCTGTGCAAGTGCAAGAGATGTTGTCGGAGATGCTGAGAGCCGCACGAGAAGCATGTGCCCGATCACTTTGATCTCATCCGACGGATCGCTGATGGCTGCAAGCAAGTGCGAGAGGAAGATCGTCAGGTCTAATTTGCTAAGGCAGGTATCGAGCTAGGGGCGCATATGACCATCAGTGTTGGGAGAACACGGGCGTGACAAAAGCTTACAAGGGTATACAGTGTCTCCCATGCGGTCTTGCGCGCATCGAGGCCGTCGTCGACCTTGTGTGTCCAGGGTCCCATTTGGACCGTACGGATGAGATCGGGGTTGACTTTTGTCTCTGCATAGAGGCTCGGGAGCAGAGTTGGAAGGTGATCGCGGATGAGGTGGGGCTTTGTTCTTGCCGCAGAGTTGAAAGCAGACAACGCAAGACGGCGGACATTCTGTGCAATTTGTGTCAGGAACTTCAAAGTGGTTAGAGCAACCGGTGTACCAAATCCTGGTCATGCATCAATTCCAAGAAGTCCATGATGAGCGATGCCAAAAGATCGTCGTATGACGGAGACGACTCCGCGAGCGTATGCCGGATGGCAGATACCACAGTAGCGCGTGCTGCTGGGTTCTCGTCGTGGATGCGAGAGTGAAGTTGCGGGAGATACCGCGAGGGATGCGTTGTGGTAAGTTTCCCCAGACAGGCAGCAGCGACATTGCGTGTACTGTCCTCCGCATCCTCCGAGTATTGAAAGAGGGGTACCCAGAGCTGCTCTGCAACACCTTCAAGCTGCCCATGCGAGCAATGCGTCACGACCTAGACTGATTTTCAGACTATAAATTGACACAAAGGACTGGTTTTCAGACCTCCTTCAATGCATGCAACGACAACAGCTTCTTGTGCGGATCGCTCTCTGCAACCCTGAGAATTGCAGGCAAGAATTGATGAAGATTTCCGATAGCAATGTTTCCTAGGTACATCAATCCATGTATCCAGTTAACACGTGGACTTTACTTACCAGCAGCGAATGCAGCAGCAGCACGAATCTCCTCTTCTTCTGCTGCGAAATGTTCGATGGTATTATTAAACGTATCTTGTTGCTTTGACATATCACTGTTGCAAGGTTATCCACGGAATGTAGACACGGAACATCTGACATACATGAAACGGCCAATTTCCCCGACAATCAGTAGACTTAACACCACAACGGAAGTGGTGGATTTTGACTTGGAAGATTTCTAGAAGTAGCGTGATGTGAGAGATTTGCTAGATGATCATGCATAGACTGACATTTATATGCTTGGAGTAAACCGCGATGGTTCCTGCTGCCACTCCCTGAGCACTCTGGACAACTTGACCAATACATTTGGCGACGTTGGCTAGATTGGCGTCCGACTTGTTGGCCTCTTCCGCTGAAGTCGCCAAGTCGGGGACAACATGGGTTGCAATCTGACTATCAGCCTGCACCAACGAAGAAAAGAACGTTAGAAGTGCATCAAGTGCGGCTCCTGAGACGAGAGGCGAATGTGCAATCTGATAGATATCGCCAAGGAGCTCACGCTCAACTTCAGGGAAAGTAGCGGCCGGAGATAGGTCGAGTAATACCGCAATGATAGTCAATGAATGGGACAGTAAGGAAATGTCTGTCGTCGATACGTATGGTCTGATCTGGGGGACCAAAGTGGGTGGCAGATCGGTGGGAATGCCAGACGAATATCTGGACAAAATCAGGCTACTTCCAGATCACCAAGAGATGGACTGACCTGTTTAGAAGAGTATCGAGGGCGATGAAAATCTCTGGCTTGCCTCCCCTCTCACTCTTCTTTAGTAGACCCATGATCCATTCGACACAACTGTTCACCCATTCATCACTCATTTCCACGTCCCTCGCAACCTTCGTGACTACTCTGACGGCTCCTCCCGTATTACCCGTTGTCCGACATATGGCTTGCCATTCTTTGCCGCTTTTCGCTTTGATGATATCCGGAGCGCAAATCCATAGGTCCGCAATGCAGTCCTCAGCGCATCCGCGAACCTCGGCGTCTGTATCGTGAGTGCTAAGACGCTGAAAAGCTTGGTCGTACAGGCGCTCGGGCCAATCGCCATTTTTTACGGGCCTCATGGAATTGAGTAAAGCAGAAAAGACTCGGAAGGCTTCGGAAGCAACTCGAGGGTGTTTCTCTCCAGCAGACTTCAAAAGAACAGGCGACAGAGTAGGAAGTGATGCAGAAAACGTGCCAGGAGCATGCGTTGCGAAATACAATGCAATGAATGAGAGACATGTGAGATGAAGGGCCGAGGTCGAAGTTGTTGGCGACTGAGACATTACACACTGAGAAATTGCGGCAATGGGCGCGATTTGATTGGAGAGAGAACCAGGAAGGACGCCAAGCAGAGCGTGTAGAAGCTGGAAGCCTGCCTGGAGCATCGCTGGTGGAGTCTTCGGAGACTTGAGTTGCTGGAGCAAGGCCTTGGATAATGAAGAAACCTGTGAGCGCAGAAGGGTATGTGGCGTTTCCTCGACATCCATTCTTTCTTCACCATCTCTTTTCCTCTTCCTGATGGCAGTATCGTTCTCTTGAGTTTGTAGTAGGCTGCCATACAGGTTGGTTTGGTTGAGTAGAACACCATAGGTTGCCCATACTTCAAGCCGAACGGTTGCCTCCCTGTCTCCAAACCTGGAGATCAGCACAGGCGACACTTCCTTGTACAGTGATGTAAGAAGCTCAGGGCGAGTAGTGATCACAGCAGCTAGAAGTTTGGTAGAAGCACGCCGAATCTTGTAGGACGTGTCTTCATCATCCGAGTACCTAGATATTGTGAGCAAAATAAAAAAAATTGAACCAATCGTATAGGACTTACTCATCAAGTTCAGCGTCGTCGTCGTCTTCATCATCCGCATCTGCCATCTCTTCATCCTCGCCGGCATCCGGTCCTGCATAGTTCTGCAGACAGATGGGATTAAAACATATGTAGATATGAACTCATAACTTACTGGGTCATACTTGATGAACTGGCTCCCTATCTGTACTATTGAGCTTAGGAACGGTGCTGCTTCTGTCGGAGACCTCAAGAGTAGTGTCTCAAGAGCCTGATAAAACATGAATGATAATTGACAACGCCGACGCAAAAAGGCTGTTTGCGAACCTGAAGACAACCTTCACGAAGTTCATCATCATCTCTCTGGACAGCTTTGAGGAGGCCAGGTATGATGTCGTTATAAACTGATGCGAGCTGCTGCGGCGCCTGCCGTATGATAGCAGCAACCAGATGCACAGTTGTGCGCTGTTTTTCGAGGTTAGCATTGGGTACAAGGAACGGGAGAATGTAGTTCTGTAAAAGATCGTTGACGAGCACAGGAGGAGCCACAGGAACGTATTGTGAGAGCGTCAGAATAGCACGTTTGCGAACAGCGGGACGGGAATGTGAAAGAAGAGGAGCTATTGCAGGTAGGGGGTGTGGTGTAAGGGATGGATCTGATACGTGGGCTGGGAAACGAGTGATGAGTATGGATAACGTTGATAATGTCTCAATCAAAGTCTCCGGCGGGGTTGCTGTCTACAAGGAACCATGTCAAAAAACAGAACCAAGATCCGCAGAACCAACGTACATTTGAAACTTGCTGTAGGAGCTTTGGTGCGAGCTTTGCGCATGCTCTGGCAGCAATTTTGCCTTCCAGTGGCAACTCAGAAGTAATCGTTTTCAACGCTAAATGTTTGATATTAGATTATGACGTTTGTCAACTACCTTGAGTTCCTACCCAAACCAGAGATATCACGCAATTCATCATCCTTCCCAACGGAAAAGTTGATTAGGCTATCAACTACAAGTTCCATCTGAGTTTCGCGGATGATCTTGATCAATTGACCCAGACTAAATTCACGGTATCGCATGGAAAGCATGAGTTCCAAAAGCCAATATAATAGATGGAGGGCATACCACTTAACAGCCTGATTCTTGACTTCCGAAATCCTATCTTCCACCTAACGAAAGTACCTGTTTGAGGACCTTTGTCTCGGTAGGCTCGTCTCCGATGAAACTTGCTGGATCCTGTTTGATCTCGCCCATCAGGTCGTTTAGCCCCATAAAACTATCAAGGACTTCAGAACGCCCAATAAAACATATTCTAGACAACATCACGCACCGAAAGTCCTGGTCTGGGGATTGCATCTATAATCGCGATTGCAATGAGCTCATTCGATCCCAGTAGGTAAACCCCGGAGAACTAACCTTTTCAATGAGGCTGTTCATCAAGTACGTCTTCGTCATGATGATCCTCCGTCAAAGTCGTAGATTAAGATGTTGACGTTGTGGAGGGGTTGGCAGACAGGAGCCACACCACGCGCTTTTAGAAAGGGAATTCAGTCACGCGCGCCACAAAAGCGCAGACTAGTTACTATATACATGGTATAGGACTCTGGGCGGAACAGTAAGATACATAATGATAACGAATAGATAGTAGGAATAATCATGTACAATACAGCGTTGGTCATCAAAAAGACATGAATCGCTGAGCCATCGAGTAGCCACCCGGGCCTCAATAGCCTGCTTTCTTCAGTAATGTCCTTGTATGAGGAGTATCAGGCTTCAAGTCGCCATCGAGAGGTGCTACAAATCTGCGAAATTGATGACCTTGATTACTGTAATCGACAAGCCAAAAAAGTCCGTCACCCTGCCAGTCGCAAGTCAGCAGGACAGTCCGACAGTTATACCAACATATTCACCTTGATCGTCCGAGCAGCTTTGGGCTGGCCAAGGACCTGCCCCGGATACCAACGCAAGCCTCTAGAGCGGACCCAAACATAGTCGCCATGCTAGTGGGCACGTCAGGAAAAGAACAAAGGAGACGAGTTAGAATACAACGTCACCTGAAACCTATATGGCCATGGCTCATCGATGGCATCCGGTGCGGATTCTTGAAATGATATATGGCTGTAGTTACGATCGTCCCACTCCTCAAGATTCACAGAGCGCATTGGGTTTTGCCTGAATCGGTCCATCCCCATGATACCGCGAGGATCCATGTTGGGGTTTGTATTCATATTTGAGTTAGCCAAAAAAATCAAAATGGGAAGGGAACTTTGAAGTTATGGCGGGCTTTCGAGTCCGAGTGAAGGTAAGGATGTTGTGTCTGCAAAAGAGACACTTCAATTATTTATATACGTAGCTCAAGCTAGTGTGGATGAAGCGACCGTCTCATTGCCATACCAGAGAAATGGTCCACCACTGCTCTTAAATTTGACAGAATGCAATGAAATCGTGGCTCACAATTAAATATGTCAATTGTTCTAGGGCCCGGAGGTTCGACCACCACGAAGGACCCGTAGTCGGTTTCTCCTGGCATTGCGAGTCACAATAGCACCTATAGTACACCTTGGCCACGGTGGCTGCCTACAAGACCACAGTCAGTCATAGCTACGTACATTTGGCTTGCTTACATGCATATCGTTCAAGACTCAGTCAATAGTAGGTCCGAGACTCCTGTGGTTTCAGCGCAAGCAATTATGTAATTCTCTGTCAGTGATCATGACCCTAATCTGCGGCCGCATACTTTGAAACTACTATAAGCATATACTAAACACGACGCAACTTGATCCAATATTGAATATTGAATATTGAATGATGTTTACAACGTTAACCAAATGCCAGCTCCTTGTGCTGTACTTGGCCCGGCCGGAGATCTCCGTCATGACGGGGAAAAGGGCTCCTCACCTCTTCTTACACCCGTTTTGCTCAATAAAGTGTTAAATTATACGTTTTGCATCAATTTTGCATTGACGATAATGTACAGGCACGTGTTAACGGTATGACAAAGCCATCTACTTGCACCAATGGGAAAACATAAACTTCGGGAGGAGGTATCAATGAAATGCGGCGTGATTGCGAGGCATCATACAGAAGGGTGCAGACCTGAGGACGGTACTAAGCGAAGGGTGGAAGGCTCATGCTGCATTGTTCCGATTATTTGATCAAAGAATGGGGTCACTGGGGTCACTGGTCCCTCCGAATCATCCGTTGTGGCAGAAAGAGTGTCTGTGGGTGCTGGGGGTGATAGGGACTCCACGCCAAGCGTCCAGGTCGGCCCGTATATTCCACGCATCACTACCATCGCGTCACGGGCCCTACTGGAGTCTACTGACGTGGATGTGTGCTGCTCGCGCTTAGGTAGAGATTGCCTAGAGATTTTGCGGCGTATGACTGGTACCAGTTTCTGACATGCACGGATAGCGGATCGATAAACCGACCTTGAGCGAGAAGGAAAGGGTTGCGTAGGGCTGAAACCGATGCCATAGCCGATCTGTTTGACGCCAAGGGGAAGTTCCTTGAGTAGGGGATCAAGGTGAGGAGACCTAAGTGTAGGGGTGCTTGCAGGACGCATCCTCTTGCGGAGCTTATTTCGGACATGTAATTTCGGGGAAGGGACGGTGCTTGCGATAGATATTGTGGAAAGGGCGCGATCTTGAAAGGTTACCGACCGACTTTTGCGAAGCATGCCGAAGCTCTCTCGTGGCTCCTCACGACTGAACGTGCTTGAGTTAGAATAACGAGAGGAAACAGAGTTGATCTCTAAATCAAGAGCATCCCACAACGATAATGGACCTCCTGGAGTGCCTCCCAGATCCACGACTGCAGTGGGTTGCCTGGAACGTCGGACACATTCTTGCGTACTGGACTCAACGCGACCTGCGACCAGTGATTCCTCTTCATCAGAAACTTCAGGAACAATTTCCAAGCGAGCACTCTGTGAAGAGATGCGTCTTTGGGTCTGCAGAATGGTATCTTGATGCGTGTTGAGAGATGCAGATTTAGTTTTTACTATTCGTTGGGGAAGAGGGGTGAACGAATCCACGAGTTGCTCTTCGGCTATTAGTGTCAGACGTTCATCTTCTGTATGGCGTGATTTCTGTGCTTCTGAAGGAGCCTCGTTGTCTTCAGAGTGTCGTAAGTCAACGTCAGAATCCTCATCGTCGTACACGAGTGATGCTACAGTGAAGGTCAGTTTAGCAGGCAAATGCTCGCAATTTATATTCAAACCCTTGCCGATCCTGTTAGTCACGTTCTTCCAATTCCTATGTTGTGTTTCAATAATTCGATAGCGCTCAGAGTTATCGAACTCACACAGTGCAGAAGTATGTATGCGCCCTAATCTGTTCGATGTCCAAGCGAAGAGCTGCATTGCGCTCCAAGCACTAGCCGCGATTCACGCGCATCAGACGGCGTGTCGGCATTAGCATATCCCGGCAACCTACTTTCACTAGAAGATCTTGTGTCGCCCATGATACTGCCCTTGTCCGAGGAACCACCAACGAGCAGTGAATGACCTTGGTTTGCATAACGGCAGCGTTGTCGTTGTCGTTTTCGGCGACATATGGGTGCTAAAACGCATAAACAGGATGCAAGATATTGATGTGGTAAACTCACAGATCCAAAAAGCATCATGTACATCAGCACGCCAAAACTCCAACAGTCGACACTAAAGTCATGTGCCCACCCTAGGATGAGTTCAGGAGCACAATACGGACCAGTATCAGGCAATGGAAAAGAGGCTGCTGCATCAGGTCTGCAGGCTTGGCCAAATCCCGTAATGACGACATGTCCCGACACATCGAACATGATATTACATGGTGCGAGGTCGCAGTGGATTATGCCAGCAGTGTGAAGCGTGGAGAGCGCTTCTACCTAGTGCATCTAAGTACAATTGAAAGCTTCGTTTTGCCCAGCTTACCATTTCGCAAGCTAGTTGTAGGGTATGATTTTCGCTAAGGCTCGTGTCGCGGTCGAGCAGATCTTGAAGACTGCCATTAGGATAAAACTCCTGGTTCAAAGTGTTGGCGCCTGGAGCGACGGAACGAAATAAAGCGTACCGCGATAGAATGA
Organism: Suillus paluster; assembly: GCF_016628075.1. Lineage (NCBI taxonomy): Eukaryota > Fungi > Basidiomycota > Agaricomycetes > Boletales > Suillaceae > Suillus > Suillus paluster. The sequence continues at coordinate 62,412 of NW_024537582.1, read as the reverse complement.
ATTTCAAAGCCATCCTCGTAAGTCCAGATGAACGGCGAGAGAAAAGAAGACCGCAATTCACGAATTTCCTGGCAAATTTCCATTTGATATTGGATGTAATCATGAGGAGTGCGAATTCGAAGGCGCTCCTTGTTCGAAATTCGCATAGCATAAAGCTTGAAGTCGTCGCATTTTCGGCATAGATGTGTCGACGAGATGGAATCTTTGAATAGTGTGTAGAGAAGTCGGAACTGCATAGCTTTGCCTGAGTGTAGAACTGGGCGTCGAGATTTCCAAAACTCACATCACCAGCCTTCACGTCTTGCCTGGAGGAATACGGGGGTCTTAGTTTCGGCGAAATGACCATCACCTCCTACAAGAACCATGAGCACCTCTGACGGTCGCCGACATAATGAACAGAATTGTACCTCGATTTCTCCGTCCCTGAAGCGGGGGGCAAGGTCTGCAACATCTTTGATCTAAGGGTTAGGCGTCAGAGCAATTTCAATACCCAGTGGGGCGATGAACCTCGACGTCATAGCTCATGTCCGCGACCATATCTACTTTTCTCCGAGTTTCTGGAGGGTCCGGGAACAACAGGGACGTTGCAATATCGTCATCGAGAAGACCAGTGAACGACTCCTACATCAAAGGGTAGTTAGCATGCAACTCAAACCTGCCAAACCATCGTTGCAGTACTGAGAAAGGTGAGAGATCGAACGATTCGACAGCGAGCCTCGGGACTAGCTGAGAGTTCTGAGAGTTTATGGACTTTGCAATACTGTGAATGGGAGAGGAAATTGGAATTGGTTGTGTTTCGATAGCGGTCATGTTGATGTGCAATACAATGAAGTCAATGCAAGGTTGCAAACCGTAAGCGTCACAGAACAAAGAATCTGAAAAGTTGGTTTCTCTTGAAGCTTGAACGTTGAACAGGAGTGACCCAGGTTACTTACATAGATGTGAGGACGTCACAATGTGACTGCCTTGTTGTTTATGTGGTTGAACTTCCTGTTAGCGACTTACGGAAAAATAGAGCTCGAGAAGTAAAACTCTTCATTGGTTACTTTAAGTTGTCATATTTAACAGATAGACAATGAGCCCTTCGAAGTTTGAAGACTGCCTAGGCCTCAACAGATGATACATACTACGTAAGCTGTAGTGGATGAGATACAGGTCGCCGAGAAAAATGAGAGGACAACTTCGAAGTTCAAGTGGACAGTATGCTTCACACCTTTATGCAGTTGCGATATATGCCCCTATGCTGCTTAAAATTGGGTATCTCGTGCAAGAGTTCCTTTGAATGCTACATTCTCTTAATTTGGGGTATAAGCTGGCGGAGGCTCATCATTCATAACTGCCGTGTTCACTGTTAACGAATGCATCTCCATATTCTCTGAAGGGGACCGACGTGCAGCGGATATGGGAATGGGGGAATGTGGATGCGGGTATGCAGCTGGAGCAACAATAGATGGTGTTTCAGCAAAGGAGAGATTGGCAGAGACTTGTGAATGTGTTGGAGGGGGAGAATGGGAGAGGGAAGACGCAGGGGGTAGTTGAAATGAACCGCCTGGTTGGCGGGATGAACCTAGCGAAGAGGGAGGTGAAGGTGGGGTCTGGTTTGGATGTGAATGGTACGTCGGAGAAGGCATGGACGGTGATCGCGTGCGTGCGGAGTGTGTCATCAGTGATGAATTGGATGGTTGAGGAAATGAGGGTACTGGGGTCACTCCCTGTCGGTTCCAAGGATTCATTTGAGCGGGGACAGGTCTTGATAACTGTGGGCCAGGAGCGCATTGCGCTTGCGCGAGGGATAGGCGAAAGCCGTTTGATTGTGGCCTACCATAATTGTTACTGGGTGTTCCATACCCATTGGTCAATACTGCAGGCCTGTGTGCAGCGGCTACGGACTGGCGACGGAGTCTGTGGCGACGGATTCTGCCAATAATGCCCAAAATAGTCACGAGAATAACTGTTATAGTATGAGCCAATGCCGAATACTTTGGAAAATGAGACATACTCCCGCCAATAATAAGACCGATGATAGTTGACTGAGAGAAGGATGAGGTGCAGGAATTCGAACTCATCCTGACATTTATGAGATAAGAAATGAAGCAAATTGTTGGGAGATTGACTCACGGGTTGCAATATGCATACCCTTGAGAAGCACAGAGGAGAGTAACAAAGAACGACATGGCATTTGAAGTGCCATGAACACGAAGCATTTCTATATCAGATCGTAAAGGAAGAGACAGCTGAGCGCCTGTGGGCTCCAAAGGCGGCTCTGTTGGTTAGGAATAATAATTAATGGTTTGGCAGAGCCTCGTGGGGGCGAAAAAGATGAAGTTCGAGTCTAAAGAACCAGTGGATTGATATGGTCTGATACTTTGGTCTGGATGCTGTACGAGGGATGAGAATCGACGTGCTCGTAACCTATGTAACTGCCAATGGAGATGTCATTGCCAGTAATACTGGCCCAGGGCGCACGGCCCTGGCAGATGACAGGGCAGATGTACAGTTGTTATTTGAGGAACAAGGTCTTCCAATCGAAACTTCGAGCTCGAACTTTGCAAAAAGCAGTGAGCTCGCTACTCGGGGGCGGCGGGCAGATAGAGTTAACTTGTCGATAAGTCATATAAGTAAGTACGTACCGTATTAGTATACCGACAGCAAGGACATGTACAAGTTACTAGGTCTATAGCTCGTTGGTAAATATTATGAATCACTACACTTCAGTTTGATCACACGTCTATATGCTGTTTGTACTAAGTAGTACTTCAAACTTGCACCCCGTCCACCTCTCTTGCGAACTGGCCAAATGACGGAATCAACAAGCCCGCCTGCTCGGTCGCAGAACACAAGCTATGTCGTTAACAAGAACGGTGCAGATCGTGCGTCCCACTTGTTCGTCAACAACTTTAACTAGTGAGGTGAACAACGGGTTCCAGAATTTGTGAACATCCTTCAACGTCGCCCAGACGGACAGGTGTATGTTCACTACGATGGGTTTGACAAACGTCTCGACGAATGGATTTCAGGGACTAGCCTCAGACCTGCCAATGAATCCATGCGCAAAAGGAAGAGGGACACCCCTTCACCTACGCCTACAAAGCCAGAAACGCAGCCCGATCCCCTCATGACTGAGGAGGAGTTTGATATCAAACACCACAAGCAGATTACTGCGCGAAGAAATTTTGACAAGGTCAATTTTGGGCAGTGGCGGATCAAGACCTGGTACGTAGCACGTATCATAATAGATTTCGCCTCACTCACATCGTGCTGTAGGTATTTCTCACCTTATCCACTCACAGACTCAGAACTTGAGGATAGCACTGGATTACCTGGAGGCTCAGCCTCGACGTCCAAGATTCCCGGTGTCAACCGAGCAACTGTCCGTTCACATGGGCGCACCTCTGACCTCTTGGCTGGCGGGCTTACTCGCTCACACCTTTCCGGAGAAAAGAGTATATTATGGGTATGCGATCGCTGTTTCAAGTATATGGCCGAGGGTGCAGCATGGGAGATGCATGTAGTACGTCCGTATCTTTTCGCGTGTACTGCTGGCTTATACGTATAACTCGCTCAAGAAACAATGCGACAGAAGACATCCGCCAGGACGAAAGGTTTATCAGCGAGGTGCGCACATAATTTGGGAGGTCGATGGTGCCAAGGATAAGGTCTACTCGGTTCCGCCATCCTCATTCGAATTGCTTACGACAACTTTCAGCTCTACTGCCAAAACCTCTCGCTCTTCGGAAAATTGTTCATCGACGTCAAGACTTTGTTCTTTGATTGTGACAATTGTGCGTTCATGCCGGGCGCAATGGCTCCAGCTAACACGCGCGTTAGTCTTGTTCTATATTCTTACAGACGCAGATTCACAGCGAGATCATGTTCTGGGCTTCTTTTCAAAGGTATCCCGTCCGCTAAACGTAGAGTCCTGAATGCTTATTCCGCGTGCAGGAGAAAATATCTTACGACGACTATAATCTTGCGTGCATCATTGTCCTCCCTCCATATCAGCGTAAGGGCTATGGAATGCTCATGATTGAATTCAGTACGTGTGAGCTCATGTAACCCTCAAAATATGTGCGACTGACATTGTGCAGGCTACGAGGTGTCCCGCCGTGCAGGAAAAATCGGTACACCCGAACGACCCCTTTCAGACCTGGGCTTAAGAAGCTACCTCACATACTGGGTGGCTACACTCATTCGCTTCTTTAGGTTAGCTGTCAACTCTTCGCGCCTGCACTCCCCTCATCATCTTGTGCAGACGACTTCTGTCAGTCCTCCCACCAGATCGATCCACGGTAATGTCTTCAGGGCGACTACCTGACCTAACTGGTGTGCTGCCTCCGCCCTCGGAGGACGCTAATTCGCGAAAGAAACGGGCGAAAGGATGGGATGGAGAGACGCCTGATTCAAATTCTACATTTGCAACACCGAACGGGCTGGATGGTGAGTGTCTACTTGCTTCTACATATAATTTGTTCAGCCCTCAACGGCTCTGTAGACACCATTACGGCAATGCGCACCGTGTTAACAACCTCAAATCCCGACGGCAGCGCGACCTCGCATGTCGTCGTGCGGTCCACCCTTGCAGAGATTGCATCAGCCACGAATCTACGCATCGAGGATGCTGCGTTTGCATTAAATGAATGTGGGTTTTTGGCGAGCACATTGGAAGGTGTGGTGGGGATTACAAGGGAGATGGTAGAGGCCGTGGCCAAAGACAGGAATGTAAAGAGGATGTGTTTAGATCCTGCCCATGTCATGTTGACGTGATCACTTCTGTCAACAAGAAAGGCGGGCATAATGTCTACGCATCATTCACAGCACCACCCTGTCAATTAGGCACAATATCTAACCTCAGGGAACGTTGCACGTATTCATCATGTTTCCGATGGAGAATATGAGGAGAAGATAGAATGCATGATGAAGTATGTGAGGGATCGTAGAGGCATGTGAACATAGCATAAGTGCTATAGGGTACAGGACCAAGCAGGTCAAAATGAAATCGTGAATATCCAACAACCATTTTACTCCTGAACAGCTGCCTCGTGCTCCACCGCAAGAATTGCTTGCCGCTTCTCTGCCAGCCTTTTGGCGCGGCGGTCGCGGGTAGCCTAAAAAGGTCAGCGACGAATACATATTTATAAGAATTTGAAAACCGACCTTGTTCTTGCCACGGCGAGCCTCCATTTGGTCGGTGAGGACCTTGGTACGGTTCTTCTCAGCCTTAGCTTTGTGAATGTACTCCATGAGAACGCGCTTGTTCTTGAAGACGTTACCCTTCGATTTTTGGTACAAGGAATGATATCTTATCATTGCCATCCGCGTGAGAACACGAGACCAGCGTCTGCAGGGAACAACACACTCACAGGTGCTTGTCGATCTTGCCTGCTTCTCTGTACTTTCTCAACAACCGTCTCAAAACCCGCTGTCTCCGCATCCACTGCACCTTGGTGGGCAGACGAGCCTCAGCGGTACCCTTCCTCTTACCCGGACCAGTGTGGCGACCCTTGCGCTTAGCAGCAAGAAGGTCACGGGTGCGAGCGCGGGAGTGGATGACAGTAGGCTTGATGATAACCCGACCGTCTTTGATGAGTTTCTTGACGTGCGAGCGGGAGTTGGCATTCCCGATCTCAGCTTGCTCAGCGGGGTCGAGCCAGATTTTGCGCTTGCCAACACCAGCGACGGCGGCAGCAAGTCGCTTTTGAGAACGAAGGTTGACCATGGCGGTGTCTGACTCAAAAAGCAATGAAAGGGAGTAAAATTTGGACTGGCAGCGTTTCTCACCTTGATCTTGAGGATTGTCGATGAGGACAGCTACAATTTCAGTTTCACCAGCGTAGCCGTGATGTTACGTAAGGAAGCCACTGAACCTTATGTAGTCTAACTATACAGTCAAGACCAGACCCACCGGACATTCCCGATGTCCGTACTTAGTACTTACCATTTCAAATTTGGCTACAAAATCACCCGCATATTGCACAAAGTCCAGTTCTCTAGAATCCCGTTGACCACGAGAGCGGCTGACCGCTACCAGGGCTTGCTAGGGTTGTGGGCCACGTGGCAATACCAGTTGGTTGGTTTAGGCATACTCTCCGAGTGACGACATAATATGATGAATGGATTTTATACCTCTCGCAGGGAAGTTTGAGGGTGGACCATGCCACAATGTCGCAACCATCTTTCAGAGGGCCAGAGGCTTGCTTAATTAGTGGTGCTGAGTCTCGTCAATGTCAAAGTTGGTTTGAGCAGATGACATTCATTCTCATGCGTTCCATGCTGCGGGATGGCGTCTGTTGCGGCGCAGGTGTTAATGCTATTCGCCAACGTATATTTGGGTTGCACGGCCCGTCAGCCACCTTGTTGGGTTCGCCGATTTCGTTATTCCGCATAATATTTTCTCGTGTCTCTTACTTATCTGCGGCTGTCGGGTGTGACGATTGATATGATTTGGTGTTTCGTGCATGGATTTACCTTATGAACCGCGAGAAACGGTGTGCTGGGATCATACAGGGGCGACTGTCTTCCTTCGGTCTGTCTAGGGGTCCTAGTAGGCTCGGCCCTGATATGATTCCGAGATCCGACATGAAGCTGATCTGTCAAGTCCGAGCAGGAGAGCCTTCTATAAGTATTTATGATATATTTTTGGTTTGGAGTGGATATACTTGTCGTGCGGAAGAATTGGTGAACTAGAGCGTTGAACCGGATGTCACGTAACCTACGGATGTCTATCACTTTAAATTTCAGTATCTAATTGGAAATTACATGGCTTGAGCTGGTCTATGTACATGTAACAATAAATATTAATATTGTGCGCAGTGGATTCAACTTGTAGAGGTAGCAGACAGGTACACTGCTTACTCAGCCGCGCCACGGACTGTCAGGTTCTGACGTTAGATTTGACGAACGTTCAAAAAGTCTTCCAAGACGTTTCGTTCTCTTTTATTTTAACGGCATCACCCACTTCCATCACATTCTGATTTTTTGCGTCCTTCCAATATCCGTTGTCGCCGTTCTTAACGTTGTCGGAAGTTGTTATCTTAGCTAGATAAAGGTCCCAGTCCAGGGCTTGACAAAGGCGTTTACGGGAGGGTTTAATCGCCTTGCCACAAACTCGTTACCGGCTGGGTTTTTTTGCCGTTCGTCCCACGACAGCATATCATCAAACTTCTTTCAACTGTCTCAAATCAACATGCTGTCTCTGTAGGACACGACCTTACCACTCGTCCTCTTCGAGATCCGTGATTGTTCGCTCTCGATTCGGTATTAGGTCAGCAACGGAGACTAGCCTCTGGTAACCCCCGCCAACCCCCACGTTTATATCGCAATTTCTACCGCCTCTTTCACATCGATGTTTGACTCAGCAGACGCCGTTCAGAGCGAGGGCGAAGGCCCTGACGGCTCAGACAAGCCCCCACTTGATGGCAGTGCTCTCCACACTCACCCCCACTCCAATACTTTTGTCAACGGTACCACTTACCATTCGGTGTCACGCATGCAACTACCCAAGGTGCTCAAAGGTGCCATCGGCGGAACCCCACACTCCGCAATGCCCTTTGCAACGGATTCACCCTCACCATCGGAGAGTGAGAGCTGGAGTGCCCCTTCAACCCGTCCTCCGAGCCAGGCCGTGAGCCGGGCTCCTAGCATATCTGGTGGTTTGTCGGGTAATAAGCTAGTGGTGCCACCTATGCCAAAGACTCCTCAAAAGGGCAAACTTGCGCCATCAGAGAAACCGCCCCCGACGACTAGCCGGTCAAGGGCGCCGTCAAATGCTCACTCGGACAGTGGGCAGAAATTCACTCTCAAGGATCTCATCACTTCTGCACCTAAACTCTCACGCAAGTCTTCCGCCCGTTCAACTAGTAGCAGGAAGTCAGATTCCGACGTGGAGCGAAAATCAGTCGCTGGTGAGAGCGCAGTCAGTCTGACGCAGAAGTACGGTGTTTGCCAAAAGGTTGCTATTGGCAAGGGGGCTACTTCCGTCGTCCGCCTGGCCCATAAATGGGATAGAAGTGAAGAGAAGCTGTACGCTGTCAAGGTAAGCAGACAGGCCAGCCCGCCGTTACCCATCACGGCTTTTAACCACCGCCTTTTATTCAGGAGTTCCGGAAAAGACGAAAGAATGAATCAGAAAAGGAGTACGTCAAGAAACTCACCGCAGAGTTTTGTATTTCCTCCACGCTGCACCATGTCAACATAGTCGAGACAGTGGATCTCGTTCAGGACGAGAACCAGCATTGGTGTGAGGTTATGGAATTTTGTCCTGGTGGAGATCTCTACGCTGCGATCAAGAAAGGTGGTATGTCGCCTAGTGAAGTCGAATGCTGCTTCAAGCAGATGCTTTTGGGCGTTTCGTATCTCCACAGTCAGGGCGTCGCCCATCGTGATATTAAACCGGAGAATCTCTTCTTCGACACCAAGGGTCACCTGAAGGTGGGCGAACATGCCTTATGTGTTGCTCTCTTCTCACGCGTTTATAGATCGGTGACTATGGTGCATCAACTGTGTACCGCCTCCCATGGGAAGCAACAATTCACATGTCGACGGGGCTTTGCGGTAGTGAGCCGTACATTGCCCCAGAGCAATTTTTAGGCAAACGTAAGCCGCATACAACCCTCCTCTGTCCGGTTGCCTGAATGCTCAGGCAATAATTTCTCTCGCTTTTACTTAAAATAGCATACGACGCCCGTTTAGTCGACATCTGGGCATGCGGGATCGTGTATTACTGCCTTCACTTCCAAGAGATGCCCTGGCGTGCTGCTCAAACATCTGATACGCTCTATGCGGCGTATGCTGCAGCCTGTGCAGCTCAACACAAAGACAAGGACAAGGACAAAGACAAGGATGTCGCTTTCCCACCAACTATCACCAATCTGAGCCCACGGGCATGCCGCAGTTTAATCCGGAAGATGCTTGAGCCAGATCCGAAACTGCGCTCTCCAATCGAGGACGTCGTGGCGCACTTGTGGGTGCAGAATATAGAAGTTTGTCATGCTGTAGCAAAACCCGCGCATGTGCATGTGCATGCGATGCAGCAGGCGCACGCGCAGCTCGTGTCATCATGAGGCGGAGGGCACTGTCCTTGAGGGGGTGCTGCGTGTGCCAACACCTTGTATGTTGTAACTTAATATGAGCCCTCTTGGAACACAGCGCCGCTTGTATTCTTGATGCATAATATGCAGAGAACAATATGCCTTCTGCATAGTATGTAATTCCTTTTCTCTTTTTCACCATCATCTGTCACTCCGTCTACGCACCTGCCTATCATAGCGTCTTGTAGTAGTTACCTGGCTTTGGAATTGATGTCTTTACGCCACCTACTATTGTCAAAGGGCGCAAGGATTCCTTTGCAGTAGTATAGAACAGTACGGTATTGTGGTATGTAGTGGTGAGATATGGGTGAGAATGAGAAATTATGCCCCGTCGTTGCCTGGAAAGCCAAAAGTTAATGAAGGACTGGGTTGCATCTAATGCATAGAACATACCGCTTTCCTTTGTCCAATCATCATGGCGCTTGATGTCGGCCTCAGTGACAGTCGGTCGCACGTTTTCTAAGCTCTTAATGAAATCTGCTAGCCTCAGCGGCGGTTCTACAAGCTCATCGGAGTCAATATCCGACCAAGTCTTTTCAACGGCGTCTGAATCGCCTGGTGAGCATGGTGTCCACTTGATCTTTTCAGACGACGAAGAAGGTGTCATAGGCTTGAAGTGTGTCGCCGATATGACTTTGCGAACTGGTTGCATAAGAGCGTCGCGGACTACGATGGATATATCTGAGCCAGAATACCTAGATAGTAATTAGATGGATCACTTCCCACAAATGTAGTGAAAGACTGCACCCTTCTGTTCGACCAGCCAGAAGACGATAATCCTTTGGATCTAGTTCGCATGGCGTACTACCAACGTGGATTTCAAACATTCGTTTCCGCGCGTCTGGGCCAGGAAGTGGAATATATATTCGTTTCTCGAAACGACGCTTGATTGCAGGATCGAGTTGCCAAGGGATGTTAGTTGCCCCGAGAACGAGAACGCCAGTGTCGTCATGGCCAACGCCATTCATTTGCACCAAGAACTCAGTCTTAATCCGCCGGGAGCCTTCAGACTCAGATTCGTTTCGTGTTCCGGCTAGAGAGTCGACTTCGTCGATAAAAATGATTGCGGGTTTCTGTTCGCGAGCCATTTCAAACAAATTCTTCACCAGCCTAGAGAAGGATTATGAGGCGAGTTGAACGTAGCGTAGCGTTGAGCACCAACCGTTCTGAATCACCCTGCCACTTGCTGACCAAGTCACTTGAGCTGACGCTGAAGAATGTGCTTTTGGCTTCTGTAGCAACAGCTTTCGCAAGATAGGACTTGCCAGTTCCCGGCGGGCCGTATAGTAAGATACCCTTCCATGGTGTCCGTTTTCCAGTGAAGAGATGAGGAAATTTGATAGGAAGAATAACAGCTTCCTTGAGGGACGCCTTCGCTCCTTCTAAACCAGCAACATCATCCCACTTCACATTCGGTTTCTCTGCTAGAATGGCATTCGAAAGACCTGCGCGTAGCTTCTTGAGGTCAGGATCTTTGTCATCATCGGGACTGTCAACAGGCCCCTTGCCACCGGTGCCGTTAGCAGAACCATCTGCGCTGACGGGCTTGCGGGACTTCTTGTCATCTCTCTGTAAATGCTTCTTCAAGGTCTCCGCTCGGGCAAGATACTCCTCAATTTTCGTCCTGACAAGTAGCTTCGCTTTCTCATTCTTCTCGTCTAAATCTATATAAGCGCAGATCACAGATTTTTTCGGAGGTAGACATACACTTCTGAGCCAGCATGAAATAGTCGAGGGCATTCATGTACTGCTTGTACGCTTCAGGATAGTTCTGCTTTTCATCATCATCGATAGCACCCTTGACAAGCTCTATGGCTTTCTTAAGATCTGTTAGAAATCCATGTACTCCAAAGGTCTTGAACGATACTCACATCTAGATTGCCTTGCGATGACATGAAGAAGTAATGCGGTGCCACAGTACTTAGTGACTGCAGTGAAAGGCAACCGCAGTGTGATCATTAGATGACGTAAGCGATTTGGCTGTTAAACGCCAAAAAGCAATCGATTGATCAAGTTGTAACATGGCCAGTACACCGGATCCATTACCGACGTCACTTTTCGAAGGATTACTACCCAAGGTTGCTGTGGTGCTTGATCTCACCCAAAAGGCAGAAGGGACAGCAACTCCTGTAGCTAAACAAGCACTGCTACAAGCGGTATGTTCCTTCCTATGGGAAGATCATGATCAAGTATTTTAATCTGCGTTGTAATAGACAAATGATTTCAAATATACGCTTGCTCAGGCGAAAGACTACGCAAACACACTAGCAGGAGGTGACCTCTTGGTTGAGGAACAGGACAGTGTAGTTGCAATGCTCGAGATGCTGAAACAGCACAAGCAGTGAGCTCGAAATCCTGTATTGACTACCGAGATCTAGCGCTGATTCACCGTGATAAGGCAGCAATTAGTACAGTTTGCATCGGAAGTTGGGTCTTTGTCCACAATAGCAATCTCCAGCGCCAGTTCGAAGATGGAGATTGATTCTACTGCTTCAACCCCATTTGCTTCTGGTGGTCAATTTTGATATTGCAACCTTCAATGGGGACATTCACAGTGCTTTCCCCGTCGTTTTCTCAGTAGCTCGCGGTTGAGATTCTATTATATAATTTAACTTATTAATTCCAAAATTGGACTTAAACCGCAGTCTCCGCTTCAGTTTAAAGTGTCTCATCACCGTGTGCAACATCGACGAGACCCGTTTTCTTTCATTCTACTTTGATATCAGCTGAAATTTGCATAGATTCCTCTATTGCACGATGTCGCAGTGGGGTCAGCCGGGATTTCAGTATCCCATGTCCACAGGTTATCCAGGTCAACAACAGCAGACCGGTTTCCAGCCTGGAGGATTAGTTGGAGGCTTTAATCCTGGTGGAATTGCTCCACAACCTACTGGGTTTCCAGGCCCTCGACTACAGGGTTACCAGCAGCCCCAACAGACTGGTTTCCAGCAGTCCCAGCAGACTGGTTTCCAGCAGCCCCAACAGACTGGTTTCCAGCAACCCCAACAGACTGGTTTCCAGCAACCCCAACATTACCTTGGCGCGGGTCTCTCTGGTGGTTTCGCGCAGCAGGCTCGTCCGCCGCCTCCACCTGTTCCACCCATCCCAAGCCAATTTCAGCAGCAGCCTGGCTTCTCCAATCCTCAGGCGAATCGGTTCGGAGGTCTGTCTCCTTCAGGATTCGGTGGAAGCTCAGGCCTCGTGCCTCAGCCGACAGGCTTTGCAGGTCGCACTGTTGGGCCGTTGATTCCCCAAGCAACCGGCTTTATGGACCCGCGATTGCAGATGATGTCTAGCTCGTTCTTGCCTGCCAATGTCTCGGCACCATATAGTGCGGGAGGAATGCCGCAGCTTGCTGCCCCTCCTCAGCAACAGTTGGGCGGCTTGTCTTTGCAGCAATCATTCCAGCAACATAATCAGGCGCGAGGTATAGGATCTGCACCCAAGATTCCCTGGACGCTCTCCAAGTCCGAAAAGAAGCAATACGACCAGATATTCAGAGCCTGGGACGCCCAAGGCACTGGTTTTATTAGTGGTCAGACTGCGCTCGAGGTCTTCGGTCAGAGTGGGCTCGATAAGAACGAACTAGCACGCATCTGGTGATTATACAGATCATCTTATTTTACAAGTCTCTAATATTTGATTTAGGACTCTTGCTGATGCTGATAACCGTGGCAAGTTGAACCTTGCTGAGTTCCATGTCGCAATGGGCCTGATCTACCGCAGTATGTCCTTACATTGCTTCATCTACTTGATGCCACTGACGCGACATCAGAACTGAATGGCAATGATATACCTGACGAACTTCCTTCCGAACTCATCCCTCCTTCCTCCCGAGACCTTGATACCTCGGTTAATTTCCTCAAGGATATTCTCAAGAACGATACACGTGCCCGATCTCCATTGGGTATCGACACCCCTGTCTCGCGTCTCAAGGAACGTTCTTTCAATTCTACATCTGCACCAGGTGCTGGCGGCCGCCAGGACGCCACAGTCTACAAGCACACCGATGCAGAGCCTCCTGGCGGGTTCTACCAACCCCGGAGCAGGCACATCGACCGCAGCACTGTGCGCTCGCGCAATGAAGACAACAGCCCTACTGCAGATATCTCTGACCTGAAGCGGCAGCTCGCCAACACGCAGAAGATGCTTGATGCAAGTGCCGTTGCGGATGCGGGCGATGATGATCTTGATCGTGAGATGAGCGACTTGCGTTACCGTATCAAGCGGCTGCAAGAGGACCTGGAGTATGTCTCCCGCGGTCCGAGGAGCGCGAGCAAAGAAGAGGAGCGTAGGAGGTTGGAGAGAGAGCTTTTGCAGCTCATGCACGAGCGTGTACCCGAGCTAGAGCGCAGGATCGAAGACAGTCAGGCGAGGAAAGAGAGGGAGAAGCGCGAGTACGCCAGAGAGCGTGATCGGAGGAACGAGAGATTTGGCCGGTTCGACGACGCGGATGAGAGGCATTCGCCTTCCGTGCGCTATAGAGATGACGAGCGCGATAGACCTTATTCTCGTGGTGGATCGCGGTATGATAGGGATGACAGGGACTATGACAGAGATAGGTCGTACCGTGACCGTCATGATGATCGGGATCTGGATCGCGGACTGTCGACATCAACTCGTACTCCCCCTCCACCGCCGCCTGCTGCACCGGCAATCAACATATCGCAACCTGCCCCACCACCACCAGCCCCCAGTCGTTCACCTGCTCCAGGACAAAAGAACATGAACCCTGAAGAGCGCAAAGCATTTATCCAAGCGGAGGCCAAGAAGCGTCTCGAAGCGCGCATGCAAGCTCTGGGCGTATCTGCGCCATCCTCGGTCGCATCACCTACCTTGGATGTCAGTGTTGAAGACAGACTCGCTCAAGAGAAGAAGGAAGCTGAGGAAAAAGCTAAAGAAGCTGAGAGACAGGCTGAAGAGCGCGAGAGACTTAGGAGGGAACGGCTTGAAAGTGAGAAGGCGCTCAAGGAAGGCAAGGCGACTCCTCAGCCCACGCCAACTGTGCCGACACCCACGACCACCGCCCCGCCTCCTGCCCCTGCACCCAAGGTTGCACCTCAAGCCCTGAAAACCCGCGCGCCGGCACCACCTCCACCAAGGAAGGGCCCAGCTCTTCGCCCGTCTCTGACTTCACCTGCTGCGCTCTCTCCCGCTCCCCCAGTACCGACGCCTGTGCGCGTTGTTATTCCCCCGCCAGCTCCCGTAGCACCTGCTCCCCCACCAGTGCTTGCTGAATCCAAAGAGGACCCAGAAAACGCAGCTCTCAAAGCCCGTGAAGTTGCCCTCCGTAAGAAACGGGAAGACCACGATGCACTTCTCCGCAAACTTGAAGAAGAGGAGGAAGAGGCCCGTCGCGCCGAGGAAGCATACCGGGCGCGCCGAGAGCGGTTCTTGGCTGGGAAATCAGCTGCGTCTCCTGTCACGCCCTCATCTCCTGTCCCCCCGCCCCCTGCCTTCGTTCCTGCCCCCCCACCACCGCCACCGCCACCTGCTCCTGTTTCATCCTCAGCAGAGCCTGAAGAAGTGGCACCTCCGCCCCCTCCGCCCCCGCCCCCTGCACCGTCGGCAAATAAGTCGAGCACTAATCCTTTTAGTCGAATGATGAAGGAGGGTGCATCAGCTACTTCAACTCCTGCGGCATCAACCCATGGCAGCGGCAACCCCTTCTTCCTCAACCAACCCGCCCCTCCACCCACTGCTCCTGCAACCCCACCAGTAGCACCCGCTCCCCCCAAAAGTCCCGGCCCTCCTTCAAGCAAGACGACCTACAACACAGCCGGAGGCGATAGCGAAGATGATTGGGATGATGTCATGGAGAACGAAGCCAATGACAGCAGCGATGAGGAGTTGGGTTCGCGAGATACGCGCATGGGCTTAGCGCAGCAGTTGTTTGGGAACTTATTGCCTACTCGGCCGCAGTCGGCTGGACCTGTTCCTCAGTCTCCTAGAAGTCCTGGACCTGCTGCATCTTCGCCGCCGCCTTCTGCGCCTCCTGCGCCTCCTGTATTTTCGGCTCCTGCTGCGCCCCCACCACCGGTAGGCAACATTACGGCCCCAGCTCCAACTGGTGATCGTGGTGCCCTCTTGAGCGCTATTCAAGGAGGGGCGAGATTGAGGAAGGCTGTTACCCATGATCGGAGTGCTGCAGCTACCTCGGGCAAAGTTATCGGCGATGCTGCTACTCCTGCTCACATCAACGCTGCACCGCGGCCAGTGTCGCCTCCCGCGGTTATCGAGCCAGTAGCACTCGTGCTTTCTCCGGTCTTGAAGCCTGTCATAGAGGCACCCCGGATGACCAGAGAGTCAACTTCAGGACACAGTAAGAGGGAATCGGTTGATTGGTATACTGGTCTTGCTGCTGACCAAGGCGCTGTGCATCACTTGCCAGCTACTCTCGAGGAGGACGAGGAGGCTTTTGAGGAGGCGTCTGCGGTGTTGGATATCCAAGTGCCAGATGCTACGCCTGATTTGATGGATGATATTGATAAGTCTACTGGTGAGCGGTTATGGCGTGGAGGGGAGGTGTGACCTGATGATTTCGCAGAGTTCCGTGTGCGGTCACTTTACCCGTATGAGGGGCAGAGACCTGATGATCTTAGTATGCTTAGTGTCGACGTGTACAACTGATCGCTGACTAGTTTATTAGGTTTCGCTGAGAACCTGATCATCATAGCTCATCCGTCCACGTCGGGAGGCGATTGGTGGTACGGCACTATCCTGAAGGACGGAAAATCTGGTTTCTTCCCACAGACATACGTGCAGATGGTGGAACCAGGTGCGTGAACTTCGATGTACTTCTTTTTTCCATATGTTTATCGCGCCTATGTAGTGAAAGCAAACGCGGTGTACTCATACGCAGGGGGGAACACAGACGAGCTTCCCTTTGCCGAAGGCGACGAACTCTCCATCATAGATAGAAGTGAAGCAGATTGGTGGAAAGCTGAACGGGACGGGATCGTCTTCATCGTGCCAGCGGCTTACTTGGAGATAGTAGAGGGTTCGTGGATTTTGTCGCCTCCCCCTTGAGTTTTCCTCTTAACCTTACTGGTTGTTGGCAACTAGACTAAAATCAATTCTTTTGCTTTTCTTTTACATGTACGATTTGGAAATACCATTTTCGTTGTCTGCAGGCACCGGAGTTCCTCAACGCGTGAACCCGCGTGAGAAGACGTCGACTAACCTTGACATCGTTGAATGCCCTGACATGTCGGGAGCAGCAGCAGCCCGTGGATCACCTGATAAGGACGACCATGCTGACAGTTCTTCCGACGGGGGCGAAGACTATTTTTCGCTGGACGGAACAGATGATGATTCCGAGGGATCTGACGCTGGGACAGTCGAGGACGAAGACGCTCGAGAGCTTGAACGCCAACGAGTGTTGGAGGCGGCGGGGCTGATTATAGATACCAGCTCCAGTATGATGGCGCCGTCTGATCCGCCAGTACAGAAGCGCCGTCCTCCGCCCGTTACTCCACACCGTGTTTCCATAGTATCAGCGACTTCGAAGAACCTTCCGCCAGTGCCGACCGTCGATTTGACAGATACTGAACTCGATTCGACTTCTCGTTTGGACGACGCCTTTGATCGGTACGAGGTGTTCAAGAAGACGAATGGGAACCTCACCAATAGGATGTCCGTCTCGTCCTTTGATACATCTCCTTCGTCGCCGCCGCGGTCGCCAGTTGTGTCGTTGGCGCCTAGTCTTAACCATAGAGATGGAGAGAGCCGTACGTCTCAGTTTTTGAGCTTTTTGGGGAGGCACACGACTAGGTCGACTACGCCGGAACCTGAGAAGAAAACGCTCGTCATTTCTGGTCCGATCATCAATACACCTCCTGGTGGTGAGATTGGAGATGATGGTTCGAGTTTTGGAACGGTACGTCTCCTTGTTTTTTTATTCTCGCTGGGAGTTGTATTGAGGTGAGCAGTCGTGGGCGAGCTTAGTGGACAAGTCGGCGCTTGAGGGCATTCCTAAGATGGAGCGAAGGCGGCAAGAGGTAAGAGAGATGAGCTTGATGTGTTTCTTGGCTCACGATTTGCAGGCGATATTTGAACTCATTTTCACCGAGGCCGACTACGTTCGTGATCTGCAGCTTATCGTTGGAGTATGTTCACAGTGCTATCTCTGCACCCACGTTACTCACCTTCTGACAGTTGTTCTACTCTCGACTTATGGGCACGCTTGGAGAGAAGGCGACGACTGTTATATTTGCTAATATTGAAGATATCCTACTCACTAATACTGTACATTTGCGGCCCTCGTTCATCGACTATGACTGACAACCTTGTAGACTTTCCTCTCTGTTCTCGAAGAACGCCAGAAAGATTGTCGACTCTATATCGACCACATTGGCGATGTTCTGGAGACACATATCCCCAATATGCATCTTTATCTGGTGTGTGGTTGTTTAGTCTGCGTGACATTGGTATTTACCTTTTTGGAGTCGTATTGCGTTAACCAGTTCAATGCTGCCAAGGTGCTTCAGTCGATGAGAGACAGTGATCCTGACCTTGCTGCACAACTTCAGGTATATTAGCTAAGTTTTATCCAGACCTTAACTGACAAGTCTCTTAGCGCCTCCGTGATGACCCATCAGCTCGAAATCTTGATCTATCGCATTACCTCCTCGTTCCTAGTTCAGTCATTCGCTATAAGATGAAATGTCTCCAGCTGATTTTCATTCCAGTGCAACGCCTCACTCGATACCCTCTCCTCATCCGCCAAATCCTTCAATACACAGACCCACCCACCACGACCAACGCTGATATAAAAACCACAACCAGTGCACACCCGCCAGCAATCTCCCTCCAGCTCCCAAGCGACGCAAAGGAACGGCGAAACATCATCGCGGCTTTGGACGCAGCAGAGAAGATTCTGGAGCATGTGAACGAGACGATACGGGAGCAAGAA
This sequence comes from Suillus paluster, assembly GCF_016628075.1. Classification (NCBI taxonomy): domain Eukaryota; kingdom Fungi; phylum Basidiomycota; class Agaricomycetes; order Boletales; family Suillaceae; genus Suillus; species Suillus paluster. The sequence continues at coordinate 44,412 of NW_024537582.1, read as the reverse complement.
GGGAGGGAAAGGCTGAGTGAGATCAGCAAAGATCTGTGGATAGGGCAAGGGTGCGTGATTTCTTGGTTGTTTACTTCTGGTATTGTTGAGTTATCTCCCAGTCGTCTTAATCTTACAGCGCCGACACGCCACCTGGGACCGCGAAAGCTTTTGAAGGAAGGGGTGGTGAGCAAAGCGAAAAGTGGGCGCAAACTTCGTCTGTTCCTGTGCAGCGACATACTTGTTTTGACGGATGATGTGGGGAGAGGCCTATATCGTGTTGTAAGTGTTCTTTTCGTCGTGGTCGGAATTTCGTTCGGTGCTGACACTGCGACAGCCCATACCCCTCAATGAAGTACAGATAAAGGGGTCGAGAACAGAGCGAGGTTTGTTACATTTCTACCCTATTGCGACTTCGAACTTACCTTGTGCTGTAGAGGACTCTGTGCTTCGCCTGCATCTTGCTTATCCACGGGGTGGCGATACCATTGTTTTGCGGGCGACTTCAATCAAGGACTCTCTAGCATGGAAGGACGCGATAGAGCGTGCTAGCCGAAGAGCCAAGGAGGGAGAGCGAAGAGCTGCAAAAGCTCAGCTTGTATCATCAAAGACGGACCTACAATTATCGTAATATACAGACATTTCCTTCCACTTCTCTGCTATGCTACATATGCCTCAGTACTTGGTAGCGGGGCTCCGTGTATGACGCGCCCATCGCTAGGCAGCATCGCTGCAATCTTATCCTTCCGCTGTCTCGGCTACTACCCGAGGTTAGGGTATAGCACGGGTATACCCGCGGGTCGGAAGATCAACACCGTACCCGTACTAACAGTGTTTGGAGCGCCAATGGTGCGCCAGGCATGCTGACGGGTATATCCGGTGGCTAGCCAGTGGCAGCCGCCACCGCCATGATCATGGCTATGGCTAGTTGCCAAATATATCCAATTTTCGCATTTACTACGATATCACTCCATACAATGAATTGTACATCAAGATCGTTGCTCAAATAGTTCATGTACATGTGGTTTGATTCTAATATGAGAAGAAAGCTGATGTTCCAAGATTGTGACTGAAATCCTCTTGTACTACCTGTTCAAATGCCTCCAACGAGGCATCATGATGATGAAGGATGGTGGTGGAAATTGTTTGATATCCACCCCTTGTACGCTCAGAAGGCCCAAGACTCATATGCAAATATCAAAGAACGATGTCCAAAGGTGACGTGTGAGCCATGTTGGACTGCATGAATCATCAATGAGCAGCAATGTGATCAAGAAGCAATTCAACAGGGGCAGATTCATGAACTTCAAACACAAGACCAGATCATGAACAGGCATATGGAGTGTGTGTCGCACGAAACTGGATCAGAGGTGCTGGTCGCAGTAACACTATCAACCTAAACAGTCCCCTGCAGCAAAATATCAGTCTCCTGCCGCAGACATGAGACCCTTACTTTCATGGTGCAGATATGTCCTCATACCAATCTGGTGTCCCTCCCCCATTTTCAGCAAATTCTCTTTCTAATCCTTCAACCAGTGGATCAGGGACAATTCCCATGATCCCTGGTACTACTTGGCAAGCCCCGACACCAACCTATTTGCAAGCTTTGGCACCACAACACACTCGATCATCATCTTTCAGCTACTCACAATCTGATACTCCACTATCTACCTTATCATCAGTGTCTGGCTCACCCGGATTTCCACTATCATTTCTGCATAGCACATCTGGCAGCCCCGCATCACTCCTGCTAGATCCACTACCGTCTGTTCCTAGTAGAAAATGAGTGCGAACAGCATCCCAGGAATATAATGGGGCACCGAGCCTTCCCACACAAGCTCAACAATGATCAAATGTTACACAACAGTGCTTCGAGACCCACCTTGCAAATATCACAGCTTCCTGCAGGTTTCCTTCTAACTGGGTAGAAAATCAAGCAGTTTGTGATTTTCTCAATGAGATGTTACCTTTGGCATCACATGTTTCAAGCTACCAACTATCTCATCGGATCATATCACATGAAGTAGAAAAAACATCGGAATGCAGCCATCAACAGGAGTCAAGATCAGTATGCTACATTGCAAACTGATGGCTGAACTGGAGTAAATTTCCGTCATTTGATTGCATTTATGATAACAACTTTGAAACGAGAAGTACATGCCTCAAAATATGTGTTTGATAGTATTCTCAGAAGTGTCTGGCAGGTGCATACTGTTCGCATGATGGATGTCTCTTCGGATTGGAAAACAGCTGACCATCTCAAAATTCTCATCCTTGATGTGATCAAGGAGGTCGAGGGTAAATGGAAAGCCACAATTGTAGCAATCACATCAGATGCTTTGGGGGAATCCAGAGCAGCAAGGAAAAGGATTGTTGCTGAATTTCTGTGGTTTGTTGCCCCTGACTGTTTTGCCCATCAAGTGAGAATATTACACCATATCACATTCTCAAAATCTCAGTTCAATCTTCCAGATAAATCTAGTCGTCGGTGATTACTACAAGGTTCCATCAACATCACAGTTCCTACAGTACACAAAGAAGGCCACCGATCTCATTGCTTGGCTTCGGAGCAAGACAATGGTTCTGGCCATGCTCAGGGACGTCCAGAAGGCTCTCAATCTTGCAAACCCATCTCAGACACAATGGGTTCTTGGTGTGATCCGTGCAGTGCTGACATGATGGACAGCACACTATTTAGCATTCAGGTGTCTACTTGATTTGAGGACTATGCTGGAGATCCTTGTGAAGCAAGAAAGGGACTGTGGTACTGGTGATGCAAAAATAGTCACAGGTGATGCTGCATCCTGCCAAAAAGCAAAGCAGATGTTAGAATTGATTGAAGAACCTTTGATGTGGCATATTTTGGCCAAGTACTTGTCACACTCAATTTGCATCATCTTATATTGTCATGATGACCATTCTCCTGTCAGAATGATTACTCATATTGGGCCACTTGCCATGGCCATAAATTTTGCTCAGGCTGCACATTGCCAATTAGATGAAGTCCTGATTATCCTGGGATATCTGATGTCCAGATATCTCAACTTATCAACTGTGACAACTTCTACTGACGATGAAATCAGGATTCGTGCAATCATCGACTCACTTGAAAAGTGCTGGAACAAAAGTGATCAAACAGTTTTCATTGCCACCGTCATTCTCAACCCCTTCTATAAGGCCAAGCCATTTGCGCAGATTCAACAATTCACCACAGCTGGCATCACCTCCTCGTTGCTCAAACTTTTGCAACAATTTTATTCCTCGCCACCCCCAGAATCACTTCGTCAAGAAATCCTTGACTATCTGCAGGATTGTGGCAATTATGAGGGGTTTTCCAAGTGGGCTGTAGGTGAACAGAATGCTGCTGAAGCGCAGGTAATTTCATTCTTCATTCATTTGATTTATATAATAAAATCTTTTATGCAGCGTGAATGACCAGATCCCCTGTGAATGTACGAAGGCATTCGTTTTCAGAACCAGTCACTATCACCACTGCAAATGATTGCACAGCGCGTTTTCTCTATCTACGCAAACTCTGCGTCTTGCGAATGGCTGTTCAGCCTTTTTGGTATGATTCTTACCAAGTTACGGTCATGCCTTGGGCTTGCAAAAATGCTCGATCTTGCTGAGCTTATGTTACACTTATGAGATGAATACACTTGCAGGGAAAGCATGAAAGATCGCCTTTGTTGTCCCAGGCATATCATCCCCAACCCACTCCCCCATCAGAACCAGGACATATCAACTTCTCCAAGTGACGAAATCATATCCGAAATCACGCCCAATACCAGTGAATTTGATTCTGTTGTCGATGAAAACTCATTGAATTCCATTGCTGAAGCCCTCGGTCACCAATCGGCATTGAATGATGTCGAAGATCCAACAGACACATTCGCATCTCAGTTTGAACAAATCACGCTACAACAACTATTCAATTTCTCGGATGATACCTAGACAAACTTGACAGAGAGGATAGGCATGAGATCCCTTGATGATGAGCTGGAGTTTTACAAGCTTGTCAAATTGGATGCAGAAGGTGAAGAGGATGAGCAAAGTTTCGATGATATGATGTGTAGTACAGTGTAATTCACTTCGATCTGATCAGCCAATCACAGCGTGGTATCCATGTGTCACGTGGTGAGAAAAAGCCATAGCCATGGACATGGCGCTGCCAACCGCCATGTCTTTTTTCCTGGCCAGCCAATGGCCTGCCACTGGAACTTCAAACACTGTGTACTAACTCACGGTATAGCAGCTTACCCGCAGTGTTGCATCTACCTGCGGGTACACATACAAGAAATACTAACACTACATAGGTCTAACCACACTCTCGTCCTCTTGTTTTCTTTTCTTCAGAGACTTCATGATCTTAGTAAAGTCCTCGGGTGCTACCAGATCACAGCAGAGTCACGAGCCAAGACAGAGGAATGCACACATTGATGACGGAGACAAGTAGTTTCGAGTGAAGTGTAGAAGGTGCCAGTTTTGCAAAAATACACCTTCGACTGCAGTTGAGGTAGCTATGGTGTGTAACACATAAGCTGTGATGTCCTTTTTGAGCAAAAGCAGAGAAAACTGATCCACTCGTGGCCTGTACCTTTCCGCCACTAAATGCACGCATCACTGAAAACCAAGATCTATGATAAACCCTTATATACACATTATAATCCCAACAATGCCTATAATCAGAAAAAATATGGCACTGCAGAAGCCATAGTCTTGTATAGGGATATACTGTTATCCCTTATGACCAGTCTTTATCACGATAACCTGTGTCTGGCATTAGTCAAATGAATTTGACTGTGTAAAAACTAAAAAAAAAACATGCTTGATATGTTTATAGTGTGTAGTTTCCACGCTTCAGAGCATTGTTGCCGGTTGTGCAGCTTATTTACGGATGCTTGATTAGTGATTAATTTATATCATATTTAGACAGACCTGCCAGTCACATCAGGTTATATATACACCTACATTGTCATCCTCCTCAAGTAACAACAATCATGATGACCTATATTTAGCATTAATCGGATGAATCTAGGTATGATAATACTGAAACTTGGTTTTTAGCATTAGCAATCACATCCAACCCGATAGTGTATGGGACTAGTGCATCTGAATACTGTCAATTGTTCTCATGTGTCTAGCTGACAAAGTAAGTAAAGTTGTTCCATGTCTATACTAGTGAAGAATACCAGACATAAATTATCTTATACAAAGTTTCTGACACCATGAGTCTTCGTTTACTAAAGCAAAAGGCATGTTATGTTTTGCTATCTGTCACGTAGATGGGTATATTGAATGTGAGTCAGATGAATCTAGTTATGATAATACCAAAACTTGGTTTTTAGTATTACCAATCATGTCCAACCTGATAGTGTATGAGACTAGTGCATCCAAATACTGTCAATTGTTCTCATGTGTCTGGCAGATGAAGTAAGTAAAGTTGTTCCATGTCTAGACCAATGAAAAATACCAGATATAAATTATCTTATAGAAAGTTTCTGACACCATGAGTCTTCATTTACTAAAGTGAAAGATATGTTATGTTTTGCTATATGTAACATAGATGGGTAATTGCTTCATAAGAGCAATACAGTTTTGATGTCCCAGTGCAAACAATTTGTTGATAACCAGCTAATGAATGACAAACAGGTATTATATCCTCAACTATACAATGCCAAATTTCCATTGCAATGCAGTGCACATATATCACGATAAACCAGGAACAAATCACGATGCTATTGTTTGTAATTTTGGGTAGCTTCACCCATGGGACACATACAAATCACATAGTATGTACTACTTATACAAGTAGGAAGTATTATATGTAGGAACCATAGCAACAGTGTTGTTGATAGGGAGACGGTGGAAGGGGAGAGATGGAAGAGGGACAGAGATGGAGACAGTAGCTGAGGGAGGGAGACAGCAGAGGGAAGGAGATGGAGACGGAGACGGCAGAGGGAAGGAAATGGTGGAAGGAGGCAGAAGGAAGAAGGGGGGACATGGTGTAAGGAGGGAGATGGCAGAGGAAGGGAGATGGAGACGACAGAGAGAGGGAGGTGGAGATGACAGAGAGAGAGACAATAGAAGGAGGGAGATGGAAATGGAAATGGAGATGGAGACAACAGAGAGATGGAGACAGTAGAAGGAGGGAGACAGTAGAAGGAGGGAGACAGAGATGGCAGAAGGAGAGAGACAGCAGAGGTGAGGGAGACAGCAGAGGAAGGGAGATAGTGAAGGGAGGGAGAAGCATTGCAAGTTTGGAGCCAATTAGGCTTGTCCGGCCCATGTCCGAGCAACTGACCACTGTTCAACCCTTTGGGGGCAATAAACAGACACATATTTGCAACTGAAAACTTTGCTAATATGCAATATAATGAGATGGAGGACAAAGAGCAGTGGCAGGCTACTCACCAGTTCCACCATAGTAAAATATCATCTACTTCATTTGCTGCGTCTTGTGTTGGGGGAAGCTCAAAGAAATCAACAATATGGTTATAGAAAACTTTGCTGTTGAAGTCATCATCCATGATCTGCCACGAGCTAGCACTGGACAAAGTGAAGCGAAGCTAAGCCACCACATTAACAAATCAAGGTGCCAATCAGAAGTCATACTTTATACCTGGACAGTGGCATATGCAATTGCCCATGGTTGAGTAGCCCTGCAACATCACAGTGTGTGCACTGCTTGTGTTAAGACTGTGCTCAGGGGTAAGGCAGATTCTGAGGGGCTTGGCTTCAGCTTGTGTGCTGCGCCCCTTACCCAAGTATGTGCCCCTAATTTCGGAATGTAGTCCAACACAAGTTCTATGAGTTCCGACAGGACGTCGGAATGGGGGTCCTCTGAAGGAGGACTGACGGACTACTAGGTGAGCATGGGAAAGTCAGGTGGGGATTGTTCTGCCCGACAGGAGAGAGGTTGAAGGTTACTGTGGTCGGAACCAACAGTAGAAGCGGAGCGGAAGGAACAGTAGAAGCGGAGCGGAAGGAACAGTAGAAGCGGAGCGGAAGGAACTGCTTGGACAAAGTCTGAAGTAGGGCGGAACAGAGGGGACGGATGTGCAAGAGTGCAGGGATCAGTTCCGATGCGCAGGAAAGGTGGCCAATGCATGGGGAGTCAGAAGAGCGGAGGGATGGAGGAATGGGGGAATGGAGGAGTGGAGGAGTGGAGGAACAGAGGAGCGGGGAAGCAGCCAACCTAGGGAGTCAATCCCCTAAGTCGGCAAACAGGAGTTTTGACTCAGGTTAAGCCTAAGTCAAAGGACAGAAGAGCAGGGCTTAGAAAAGGTAATATTCAGACTGAGTATCTACAGACAAATGTACATATGTTTATATACTCTAAGTGATGAGCATAGCATAGCCTTCTGCTATGTGCTGAGTGTACAGGATTACAATAGGATGACTGAGACATACAAGAATAAGGCTTGGGGAACAGTATGTATGCAACGGATCAGAATTGCTAGGGTATAGGGATTACCGGTGATCCGAAAAGCGGAACTATGATACTAAACGGGGATAGGACCAGTTGAGTGGTTCCTAGTCTAGGAGTGGACTGGTGAGGCGGTTGGACGGACTAATAGTTGGGTGGGACAAGACGAGCAGAAATGAAGGAACCAAGCGGGTCAGAAAAGCGGAGGGAGTAGGAGTAGGATCGGGCAGACCAATAGGGTGGAGGAGCGGAACTGTTAAGGTTGTGCTCAAGGGGAAGGTTACTCAAAGGGCTTTGGCTTCAGCTTGTGCGCTGCGCCCCTTACCCGAGTACGTGCCCTTAATTTCCGGTGGGCAGAGGGGAAGTCCAATGGAAGTCTGGGGAGTTCCGGAGGACAAACATCGGTGGAGTTCGGCAGAACTCTGGAAGACTATGTGGGGACAGAGTAAGGCTACTATGGAAATCCGGAGTAGAAACAGAACAGAGGTTAGACTACCCTAAGGTAGAGCCGGAGGATTAGTCCTAAGGTTTTAACCCCTAAGACTCAGAGGTGGACAAGAGGTGAGACTCAAGTCCAGAGATTGCAGGAATGAGCAGAACTAAGATGATATTCAAACTAAGGAGTTCCGGAGTATTACAGGGGTTTATATACTGTAGGTATCATGTAAGTAAATCAGTCAACAAAGGTAAGGGCTATGTACAAAGCATGCGGAAAGTCTATTACTAAGTGTAATGGATCAAAGCAGTGAAGTCGGAAATGAAGTAAGAATGGACGGATCAGTAAGCATAGCGGAATAGGACATAACCGGTAACCAGAGCAATAGCCAATCTAAAAGGAGTTAGGGGTGAGTGCGGAGATGAAGGCAGAGCACCGGGTGGAATAGCAGGACGGAGGACTGGACTTTAATGAAGTAGATCCGGAATTCCGGATCCAGAGGTACGGGATATGACAGGAACTCCAGATAGGGTCGGATGGAAGGGGTATAGTGTCGGAGGGATAGGGGTAGTGTCGGAGGGATAGGGGTAGTGTCGGAGGAGCGGAATGGAGTTGGGCGGAGGTAGCAGGGCTAGTCCTGCTGAGATGCACTTTGTGCATTGTTGGAGAAGGAGGGATGGAGCGGACAGGAAAACAGGGGGTCGGAACAGGGGTGGGGATGTTCACAGGTGGTGTTGGAGGTGCTTGGATCCAGTATATGACAGCTTGCCACTTGTCCGGATCCTTTGACGCTTTGAATGTCCATGTGCAGAAACCTCATTAGAACTGGTCTGCTCTGGGTCATCAAGCTCTGCAGAGGTGGGAGATGTAAATATGGCTTTAAATGTCTGTAGCTCATTTCAGGAAAGTGCTGATCATCTGCACAGCAAATCATACCTTTAATAGCAACTTCCCTTTAAATAGGCCATCTCTAGGATTCCTAGTGTTGTAATGTCCATCATACAAGAATGTCGGCCAAGAGTAAGCTGTCACCCTATAATCAGGGTGGTAGTCCCAAACATATTGTCGAACACTGTTAAATTGGTCAACAAAGGTGTCACCCAACAAACAAAACTTACTCAGAGTTGTTCCAGTCATGATCGACAGGACATAGAAGCCTTCCTGTTGCATCATTGTAGAAACCATGGCCAGTCTTGTTGTAAGGGTAAAGAATGGGGTCTGGTGGTGGGGTACACTCTGATAACCAAGAAATGACAAGTGTCTTGAGTTTCATTGTATTGTCTGCCCTAGCTGGATCAGCTCCTTTATTCAGCTAGAAGAAAGTGTTAGTTAAGCAATGCCTACTTGTCACAATGTCTCACCTGGCTGTATGCAAATGCCAGGTCATGGTCCTCAACCGATGACTTTGTTAGTTTACGTATAGATGGGCATGATACAAGAAGTTTCTTGAATGATCTGTACCGTCTATTATCACTAATAGAAGTTAACTGTTAGCTTTAGTTGCTGGCAATGGAAAATGACTTACTCAGGATCCTCAGACTCAAACTTGTCTGCATTGGATTTGCTGACAGCACCAAGTTCCATACATCAATCATGTTCCGCAACTAATTGTCCAATATAACCGGTCAGACAAACTAGTCGTCGAATTGCTCTACCCTCAAGATGGTAGTGGTTACTGCAGTTAAATCAATAGCATGGACATGTGTTTGAAGGTCAGACACACCTTTTCTCTTTGCAAGGTTCCTTGCGGAGCACTTCATTTTGTGCCTGAAGAACATCAATTTGTCTCTTCAAGGAAGCTACAATATTGACAGGTAAGTTATTGTCTGAGAGGGGAGTCTGCGACATCTGAAATAGACCTTGTGTTTGAAAAGCATGGAGTGGAGGAACAAGAAAATTTCATTATAGCCTGAGTAATATAAAGGAATCAGTGCACATTCAAGTTTGATCCAATGCTAATTCACACTGTGTATAAGATCTTGCTGATTTACATGTTGGTAGGCGGGATAAATACTTCAGAAACAACTTGAAGTTTTCCATATCCTGGAACTAGGGCAAGCCATATGCACCATTAATACATTTGTGACTAAGTTAAGTCAGCAATGGAGAGCTAGATGGGACACACACCAGCATTGTTCTCCCCCGGCACTGCTCCATGCACTGTAGTGGCCTAGCCCTGAGTTGTAAAATTGAAGACAACACTGGCCATGGGCACATGCTCTGGGATGTGGGAAGGCTGTCAGGGCATTAGTTCTAGGTTTGTGAGTATTTAAATATTGTTACCCTTGAGGATACATAGTAGTGTGAAAATGTTGTCTGACCCTCATCTAGACAGTGTTACCTCCTGTCACCTTGACTACCATGATGGAGCAGCAGATAACCTGGAAGAATATGTCATAGATGTGTACTGGCGGGGCTCTACACCTAAAAGTCATAAGGCAGTTTGCCCGGGGCCCATGGGCCACAGGCAAGGCGCACCTGCATACACATGTGGGTGTTACAAGTCACCCAAACCTCCCTCAGACCTGGAGCAACCTCAAGATGTACATGACTTCCAGATTGAACGTGGCCGTTCTAACAATTCTGATTCCAGGGGGGGGGGGAACCATGAGCAAAAGAATTCATGAGCCACTGTCACATTCAAAGCGAAAGATGCTCAACTCCAATCAAAACTCTGTGAGTGCCAGTTCAATATCGGCAATACCACTGCTTCAAAATACTTACCTGCAGTTGTGTGCAGGATCAGAGGAGTTTTGGACTTGATATTACAAATGCGCAGTGCACAGCACCAATGCCTGCCACCAAAGTGCAGCCACAGAAATGTAGGAAGCTAGGAAGGGCAGTTGAGGGTATGGGGAGTTCAGTACAGTCCCTTGAAGTCCTTCTGAAGGTTGCGGAAGCCATTGAGAAACAGACAACAGTTCTTCAGCAGATCTGCAATGCAGTGAAAAGCATAGAATTTGAAGCTCGATGATGGATGCGATTGCTAGAGAAGATAGGATAATATTTGTATCCAGTACAAGAATAGTATAGCCTGCCACGATGTTCAATGATGGTGAAACTGCAGACAGTCATCAATGAGCAGCTAGAGGTCAAAGGAATCATGGAACAATCACTGTGAAGGACTGGTGAATATAGTTGGGTATAGCCAGTTCAAGAGACCCCATAGCTTGACCAGATTATTTTGTACAGGTGTGCCAGTAAGGACTAGCAGAGCAAGCTGGTGAGATGACTAGATACATCGCAAATGAAACACCTTACTGAGTCTGTACAGTGAAACTACACCACGGACTTTTTTTGAAAAGGTTCATATCAGAATTCTTGATCCTGTGCCCTTTGTTGAGAACATAATACATACAATACAATGTACTTACTTGATTACTCACTTCAATATTCAATTTGATCTACATATGCTCGCAATGGGATCCTAGGTGGAAAATGCTGATTGTGACACTTGTTGTCTTCTTGACAACCCCTGTGATCATGGATAAGGCTCGGAGCTCTTAGGCACCACATATATATATAAGCATAGGTGACTATGGTGCCACATCAAGCACACATGCCTACTCCCTTACCACATGGAGCAGAGAGCAACAACTGTCAGGCAAGAAAACCTGCAACACAATATAAAGGGACCTCTCTAGGAACAAGTTCCCCTCAGCTCATCAAACAGACCTCCCATTTGGCTGCAATTCCGCCTTCAAATCCTGCAGCATTGGATCAAATTTTCCATGGTTTTCATCTTGCAACATCTTCCTTGGTAAAAGAGCCAAAGCCCGAGATTCCCAAAAGAGATAGTCAGTTCTTCCCTTTGGACATTCACACCTAGGTTGAGCTTTTGTGATAGTTTTGCGTGGGCAGATTGTCGCTTTTCTCTGAGAAGGACAGCCTGAGATTGCAAGGTATGAGGCCTTGAGGCACAGTTTCACACGGTAATCTTGCACACTGACTCGCCCCAAAGACCTTTTATGATGTGTCCATCAATGATTGGGATTTCATTATGGAGGCCATTGCTGAAGATGACAATCACCAATTCAATCGATACAAGTAAGTTGTGTGCAATAATCCAATAATCACTAACAACTCTTTCTTTCAGACTATCATATTCCCCATTGTCCAACCAATTGGTCGCAACCCTGCCTACTTCAATCCATGAGAATATTCTCAAGCTGTTGTGAGACACTATCAATGCTGTTCTTGCATCAATGGGTATCAATGAGGTGCTTGGTAGCTTCATAGTCCAGATGAACTGGACCCTCAGGGGGGAGGGAGAGGCAGGGTCTACAGAGAAAGCCCTTGGTATCCCTGATGTGTTGGTTGAATTCCACGATGCAGACGGAGGGCGTCTGCAGCTTTGGGGGACCAAGGTTGCGTGTTCGCAGACTCAGGATGCTGCCATCACCAAACTCCAATGTTACGTCACCTGTAACCAACACATGCAGGCCGTCACACTATTTGATATCTTAGAAAATCACTGCTACTCCCCACCAGCAGAATCATCACATGTGTTCTGAAAACTGTCGAAGAAGGATAAGGCCGCCTCATACCGCAAATGGCTTCAAAAGGACGATTCACTGGTCTTCGGTCCAGTCACAGGCTTTACCCACACTTGGGTATCACCCCTCACCATGGTTGTTACTACTTGGCTCCATCCTGATGACAGGCCATTTGATCTCTATGATCATGATTCGTGATACTTCACAACTGGCGTGAGTTTCCTTCCACCTCTATGTGTAGCTGTATCTGATCACAATGACAGCAATTGTGTCCTGACATGGACATCACAAGCCTTGACAACCTGCAGTGGCTTTTCCATCACACATTTGAGAGTGTCAGGGATGCCACCATCAGCTACATTGAAGAACTCATGGTGGAAGAAGAGGAGGAATCCAGTGCCTTGTCCAACAACTCTAACATCACAGATAAGTCCGACGTTGATGATGAATCCAACATTGCAGAGGCATCTACCATCTCAGAGGAGATCGATGACAGGTAAATTTAAATTTAATAATCATGATATATACCCCTAATTGCATCTCCCAGCCCTGACCCCTTCCAGCTTGTTCGTACGTGGGTGCCTCCAGTGTCGCCTATAGACTGGAAGAAATTCATGGCCCACCTGTGGAATGCTGCATGGCAGACGGGCTATACACATTACTCCGCCTGGCACAAGAATTTGATCAAACGCAAAGCTGAAGCGGTGGAGATCTCTTCCAGAGCCTCCAAGAGGGCTAGATGGTCATGATGTCACTGGTAAGTACTACTAGATGATTTCTAATTGGACATTCACTAAGCGCGCTCTCAAGTTTTAGCAACATGTATTCTAGTACACTTGAACAAGTGTCCATCATGTTTCTCATCAAAGCTTACCAATGTACATGACTCATACATTACTGTTGTTGTTTTGTGCCTCATGTCTTTATGTACCGCAGCCATTTTTTTCTGTACTATTACTACATGTACTACATAGAACAATTGGAAAGATCTTGGGACTAGTTTGCTCGTTCGGTAATGTCTCAGTTCATCACTTACTCATTGTACTTCTGCTTCTAAGTAACATTAAGGCATCTGCATATCAAATTGTCGATGCATTGGGGCGGAGGCTACAGGCCAAAGCCTGACCCACCCAAGTAGGTGGTGACAGTGGTGCTTTGTCTTGTGATGTGTCTATATCTTTTCTTATACATTTTCTAATTTCTAATGTCTAGTACTACACTACCTCTCCCCGTTGACTACAGTGAGAAGCTCAATGTCTGTTAAGACCATGCTCAGGGGTAAAGCGGAGTCTGAGGGGCTTGGCTTCAGCTCATATGCTGGGCACCTTACCCGAGTATGTGCCCCTTATTTCGGAATGTAGTCCGACACAAGTTCTATGAGTTCCAACAGGGCGTTGGAATGGGGGTCCTCTGAAGGAGGACCAACGGACTACTAGGTGAGTGTGGGAAAGTCGGGTGGGGGTTGTTCATCTGTGAGCATCCCTACTGCTGGTCCGACCCCCTGTTTTCCCATCCGCTTCATTCCTCCTTCTCCGACAATGCATGAAGTGCATCTCAGCAGGACTAGCCCTGCTACCTCCGCCCGACCCCGTTCCACTCCTCCGACACTACCCCTATGTCCTCTGACACTATACCCCTTCCATCCGACCCTATCTGGAGTTCCGCTCCTCCGCCCTATCGGTTCGCCCGATCCTACTCCTACTCCCTCTGCTTTTCCAACCCGCTCAGTTCCTTTAGTTCTGCTCATGTTATACCACCCAATGGGTAGTCCGCCCGACCGCCTCACCAGTCCACTCCTAGACTAGGAACCACTCAACTGGTCCTATCTCCATTTAGTATCATAGTTCCTCTTTTTGGATCACTGGTAATCCCTATACCCGAGTGATTTCTGATCCGTTGTGTACATACTATTTTCTGAGCCTCTTTCTCATATGTCTCAGTCATCTCTTTTGTAATCCTGTACACTCAGCACATAGCATTCTGCTATGCTATGCTACTTAGAGTATATAAACATATGTACATCTGTCTGTAGATCCTTAGTGTCATATACCTGATCTGACCGCTCTGCCAATATTAATATCCGCTCCGCCCAACATCCTACTTCCCCCATTATCCTACCACCTCCACTCTGTCCGCCCTCCACACAACCCAGTTGGCTTCTGCATCTGCTCCTACGACTCCGCTCAACCACCTCGTCGGTTGCCTTCCACACCATCCATTCTACTGTAAATCTCCTTGCCCCATTTAGGTATATACTTTCCCCATTTGCACATAGTACTTACTTCTGGATCACCGGTAACTCCTCTTACCGCTCGATCACTGAGCCGACACGTACATATTGATATCTGCTCCGACTTATGTCCTCGCCTGTGTAAGTACTTACAAACTATATCCTTGGTACATAGCTTTACAACATAAGTCTCCTAATCACTGCCTCACACTTAGAAGTATATGACATATCCTGTACTTAGATAGTTTCCTCAGTCTTAATATTAATTGTCTTCTCGCAGTCTCTACTTGTGAGAATTCTCAGTAGGACCTTGCCTCCTCCAGACACAATTTTCATCTTGTTGTCACCTCCGACCTTCCACCCTGACTTAGAGCGGTGCTCTAAGTCTTCCCCCTTACTCCTCCGCCTCTATCAATAAACCCCTTTGCTCCTATCCACCTTCTGCACTATCCTCCACCTTCCCCGCTCTGCTCCTAGTCAGCCCGCTGCTAGTAGTGTTTACTTCCCGACCCTCAAGCGGACCAAAGTGGTCTACTCATCCTACCATTGGACAACATCGGACCCGCTCCAAATTCGGGGCATGTACTCAGCTAAGGGTGCAGCGCAAGAGCTGAAGCCAAGCCCTGACCCCTCCACTTCTTGAGCCTGGCACGGTACCTAACACTTAGTCTGAATATTACCTTTTCTAAGCCCTGCTCTCTTATTCTTGTTCTTGGGCAAAACCCTTGATAACTCCTGTCTGCCGGCCTAGGGGATTGACTCCCTAGGTTGGCTGCCTCCTCCGCTCATCCAACTTCCCACACCGCCACCGCCTTTCCCGTGCATCAGACTAAAACTCTCGTACCTCTCTCCTCCACGTTTCCATTCTGCCTCGGACTTCGTCCAAGCAGTCTCCTCCGCTCCGCTCCTACTGTTAGTTCTGACTGCAGTAGTCCTCTGACTCTCCCCTGTAGGGCGGACCAATCTCCACCTGATGTTCCCGTGCTTACCTAGTAGTCCGTCAGTCCCTCTTCAGAGGACCTCCGCTCTGACGTCCTGTTGGAGCTCGTAGAACTTGAGTTGGACTACATTCTGAAATTAGGGGCATGTACTCAGGTAAAGGGCGCAGTGTACAAGCTGAAGCCAAGCTCCTCAGACTCCGTCTTACCCTTGAGCATGGTCTTAACACTGGCCAACATACATGGTCGAGTTCACCCCAAAAAAACCAGGACCTGTAGTAAGTGCACACATCACAATATCTGTATTGTTGATTCACACATGTTGATCCTACTGTCATATCCTGTACCTCCAGATCCGGAATTTTGGATCTCCCCTATGAAAGTCCAGCTCCCTGTCCTGTTGTTTGCCCAGCGCTCCGCCTTCATCTCCATACTCACAACTACCTCCTTTTAGAATAACTGCTCTCTGGCTACCGGTTATGTCTTTCCGCTTTGCTTACTGATCTGTCCATTCATACTTCATTTCTGACTTCACTGCTTTGATCTGTTATACTCTTACTAATAGACTTTCCATATGCTTGGGGAATAGCCTTTACTTTGCTGACTGATTGACTTACATGATACCTACAGTATATAAACTCCTGTAATACTCCGGTACTCCTCAGTTCAAATATCATCTTGGTTCTGCTTATTCCTGCTTCTCTGGACTTGAGTCTGATCTCTTGTCCACCTCTGAGTCTTAGGGTTAATCCTTAGGACTATATCTCTGGCTCTACCTTAGGGTAGTCTAACTCTGTTCTGCTTCTACTCCAGACTTGTTCATAGTAGCCTTACTCTGTTCGTTCCTAGCCTTCCAGAGTTCCGCCAAACTCCCCCTGCATCTGACCTCTGGACTTACCCAGACTTCCGTCAGACTTCCCCTCTGCCTCTCAGAAATTAAGGGCACGTACTCAGGTAAGGGGCGCAGTGCACGAGCTGAAGCTGAAGCCCTTTGAGTTACCTTTCCCTTGAGCATGACCTTAACACCTACAGAAACTAATGATACATTTAAAGATGCTTCAAAGGGAGTCTGGGTCAAGGATGCACTATGATTTTTACACCTATGTATACATGCCTGGGTCTCAAGTTAATACATGCTCTCCTCCATATTAGATTCTTTGGGATATGATACGGCTTGGTGGGAGCTACTAATATTGATAACTTAGGCTTGTTTGCCATCAGGTTTTAATTAGTTAGACTCTCACCTGAGTGGCAATTTGAAACCCGCTATACATGTGTCATAGTCATACAAATCAAACAGGCCTTCCACTTTAGCAAATCTTGTGCATGGATTTCATCAAGGCTATTAATAACATGGACAAAGAAATCCATCACCATGAATGGGCAGAGCCTGTGGAAAGTGGTGTGGCTCTCTGCTGACACGATTTCCATATCATCCAGTGTCCTGACCCCCATCAAAGTCACTGGGCAAAGGAATTTCTTGACCCACTGCCTTCTTGGTTCCGCCCTCTCAAGCTTAGTGAGAAACTCTTTGATTGAAGGATAGGAGCTACATGGATGGGTTTTGATTTACACATTGCTTATAATGGACAACATTGGGTATTGGGCTGAAGGTGAGGGTAATAATCCCTCTTTCTTCATTTTATCTAGGAGCTGACTGTCCAGCATTGTTTTATCCGATTTATTTCAACCGCATGACAATGAGTACTGCCCAGCCAAGTCAGAGCAGGAGTTGGTCAGATGCTATGTGTTCCAATACATGCTGACTCAACAGAGCACACCATTCTCATGTTTAAGTTGCAGCAGATCTTATATATGCGGCAATGCAGTGTTGAAATTCTGTTATCTCTGAAAATTGGTAAGAACTACAGACATTGTACCGTAAAATAAGGTTCAGCCAATAGAGTGCAATAAGCGAAGTGGAACGAGCAATGGAGAAAAGGCAAGTGCAATAAGCAAAGCGGAATGAGCAATGGACAAAAGGTGAGTACAATAAGCAAAGCGGAACAAGCAATGGAGAAAGAGTGAGTACAGTGCAAGCAGGAACAAGTGATGGCAAAATGAGCAGCAAGTGCAGGCAATGATGATTTGAAAGTGAGCATGAGTGAGAACATCAAAAAACCAGTCACAAGACGATAATAGCAAGTCAGAGTGATGACAATGAGTGACAACAACAATATGAGTGGTGCAGACAAGGAATGCAGCAAAGATGATGAATGAACATGTCAAAATGTGCGCGGTGAATGAGTGATCAGCAGGAAAAGGTGCTGGCAAGTCAGGCTGTCAGCCTCGCATCAGTAGTAAAGCAAGGTTGTGAGACTCGGACTTACCTTGTTTACAGCTGATTCCATAACTATGCGGAATCGAAAATCAAAACTTGTGCATTGGAAACGCCCGGACAAGGACCCCATAAGCACCTGAGTGAGAGAATTCGCAGTGCTTGATCACAACAACTGTGTCATTCAATGCCACCGCGCACTGTTTCAGATGATTTGAAAGCTCAAATCCCTGTTCTACGTTGATGCAGGTACTCCATCAAGTATATCTGCCATCTACTTGGAGTCAAAAAGACTCTTGTATACAAAGTTTTACGGCTCTTTCCCTCACAGCATATCCATAGCAAGAATACAGGCCAGCATCGCATTCTCACCATTGATGATATCGCTTTCATCACTGCCATCCTTCGTCACCATCCTACAATGTATCTCGATGAATTACAGCATGAATTACACTCTCCCCGCGGTGTGTTTGTGTCCGTGCAAACACTTCTTCGCACATTTCAGCAGCTACATCTCAATCGCAAACACATCTCCACTTATGCTCTTATTTCTTCCTCTCAGTAACCCTATGGTGTGATTTGTCATGTTTCGCGAGAATTGTAGTCAAAAATTTGATGTAGTTGTGCTCGGAGATTTGAAAGACGAGCTCCTTGACTTTGGTAGATTTCACTTCCTTGGCTTTTGCTTTGCCATTGCTTTCAGTAGTAGTCTTGGTGTATGTATCCAGGTGAATAATGAATGTAGCCTTGAATTCAGGCATCTCTGGGGAATCCAATTGGGACGACATTGTCTTTCAGCAAGTCGCAGATGTACACTATAGCACTACTACCCCAGGTGCTTGTGGGGTCCTTGTCCGGGCGTTTCTGATGCACAAGTTTTGATTTTCGATTCTGCATAGTTATGGAATCAGCTGTAATAGCACGCCTCTGCTCGATCATTTGCTCAGCATTCTGCCATAGCAATGTAATATCACCACTTCTGAAATCATTCAGGTTGATGAGAGCATAGTTTACCAGCACAATGCAAGGGTCAATAAGATCAGTGCACTCTAAGAAGCTTTGCACTGTCTTAAGGTCCTCTGACGCGCAGAAAACAAGAACTCACAAGGACAGGTTCCTAAACAATGACATCACCAGCACTGGCTTAGTTCTCTTTGTGTGAACACACAAACAAAGGTGAGTCAATTGCTGAAGATGCTCCAAACCAACCATGGAACTCTACATTACCTAGTCATTGAGAATTTCTAGATGAGTGAGCTTATGGAAGACTGGGCCAGTGGAAAGGGATATGAGTGGTGTGTGATCAAATATATGGGAAATACTAAGTGATAGCAATTTTAGTGGAAGCACATTCAGGGGATGCAGCAGAGGGTTAGGTTCTCCGGCCAAATCTGATGGAGTGATCCATAGTGCAAGGTTTTGTGTACTTCTGCATAGTGAAAGGATGTTAGCAGCAGTACTTGGCAGTACATCACCCTTGACACATAAAGATTGAACCACTCCTTCAGAATGGTTTGGCGATTAAAGGTGCATGGACAACAGGAAGCGGCTGGCTGTTATTTCATCAGATAAAACTACTTTTTGATAAAGTGTCATATACTGGATCTGAGTACCCCCAGTACCACCTATAAGCATCCCTACTGCTGGTCCGACCCCCTGTTTTCCCCATCCACTCCATTCCTCCTTCCCTGACAATGCACGAAGTGCATCTCAGTAGGATTAGCCCTGCTACCTCTGCCCGACCCCGTTCCACTCTTCCGACACTACCCCTATGTCCTCCAACACCATACCCCTTCCATCCGACCCTATCTGGGGTTCCGCTCCTCTGCCCTATTGGTCCGCCCAATCCTACTCCTACTCCCTCCGCTTTTCCGACCCCCTCAGTTCCGCTCATCTTGTCCCACCCAACTATTAGTCCGTCCGATCGCCTCACTGGTCCACTCCTAGACTAGGAACCACTCAACTGGTCCTATCCCTGTTTAGTATCATAGTTCCGCTTTTCAGATCACCGGTAATCCCTATACCCTAGTGATTCTGATCCGTCGCGTACATACTGTTCCCCGAGCCTTATTCTTGTATGTCTCAGTCATCCTATTGTAATCCTGTACACTCAGCACATAGCCTTCTGCTATGCTATGCTCATCACTTAGAGTATATTCACATATGTACATTTGTCCGTAGATACTCAGTCTGAATATTACCTTTTCTAAGCCCTGCTCTTCTGTTCTTTGACTTGGGCCTGATCCTAGTCAACTCCTGTTAGCCGGCCTAGGGGATTGACTCCCTAGGCCAGCCACCCTCCAATCCTCCGATCCTCTGATCCTCCACTCCTCCGTTCCCCCATTCCCCCATTCCCCCGTTCCTCCACTCGTCCGACTTCCCGTGCGTCGGAACTAAACCCCGCACTCTTGCACCCGTCCCCTTCATTCTGCTCTGCTTCGGACTTTGTCCAAGCAGTCCCTTCCACTCCGCTTCTACTGTTGGTTCCGACTACAGTAGTCTCCCGCCTCCCTCCTGTTGGGCGGAACAACCCCGTCTGACTTTCCCGCACTCACCTAGTAGTCCATCAGTCCTCCTTCAGAGGACCCCCGTTGCAATGTCCTGTTGGAACTCATAGAACTCATGTTGGACAACATCCTGAAATTAGGGGCACATACTCAGGTAAGGGGCGCAGCATACGAGCTGAAGCCAAGCCCCTCAGACTCCACTTTACCCCTGAGCACAGTCTTAACATAAAGAAGCCTTTCCATCCTGTAACAAGGGTGGGTCTTAATATCTCTCTGACCTGGAGGTGACTGCTTACCAGGAATGTACCCTCTGCACAACCACTAAGAAGGAGAATGCTCTTTGCATGGAGTCAGTGGCTAGAATGAATATCTGTCTTTCAAGTTCTGTTGGGAGCATCACAGTGTGCTTGATGTGTGTGACTTGAACTGGTGAGTTCTGAGATACAGCACCACATGTCATTTTGGCGTATCAGAGTCTACAACTGTGGCTGACCTTATTTACAAATGTCATGTTCCAGCCACTGGTGGAGAGGCCGCCCTTACCTCTCCAGCAGTGGTGGGGAATAGCCTGCATGAGGGCCAGATCTGGAGTCCTCACTTACTTTATTTTGCTCCTAGCTACATTCTTTCTTCTCATCGTCTTAATGAGCCACTACTTCAAGTGCCATTCAACCTGTGGCCGGTCGTTTTCAGCACCAAGTGGCTTAATGCGCCACCAGACAAGTTGCCCCCATTGGCAATGGCAGCTGACACTACAGTTGCTATATTTCAAATGAGCTGCAGAAGTCACGCAAGAGGAATCTATGGCAAAGAAAATAAAGCTCAGCACTACTCAAGTGAGTCTTCTGCTTTACCCTGGCCCAAATTTCATTTGACAAGACTAGCTTGCTGCAGCCAGGTCTTCATGCAGTGTTATGACCACATCTTCTAGCAGCAGTGGTCCCCTTGCATCATGTGATACAACCCCTCAGCATCACCCTCTCTCACCTCAACTATCAATGGAGCCTAGACTACCTAGCATCTCACAAGAGGTGCAGTCTTAGCCACTTATATCAACTCCTACTCCTGAAGGCACTCACCCCACTCGGACTCACCGGTTACCTGTGCGATTTAGAGATGAGCCTCCTGTGCCACCTCCCCCTGTCCAACAATCACCTCCACCAACAATTCACCAAGTAATTCTCCATGTTTTTGACTCTTTATGGACGTCCTAAATCTTTTTGATATCAGAAGGGAGTACCATCATTGACCAACACACGACCTGGATGCATTTGTCTCTGCAGACCAGCTATCCAACTTTCATCCAGATTTGAACCCTGAACCATCCAATACTGGGGTAACGTCTTCCCTGAAGGCACCTCCTTGGCCTTGGTGAAACATGAGCATCTGGCACCTCATGACTTGGATGATGACAGGCAACCAATTGTCCAAAGGTAAGGTAACTCGACTAGTCAAGGAAGTCCTATCAGTGGAAGATTTCAGCATACAGAATCTGAATGGCTTCAACGCCCATACAGAAATGGGGCATTTTAATTTGTCTGAAGCCAGTCTTGATGGCAACAATATCTTCCGAAGGGACGGTTGGAAAGAGACAGCTGCAGAGATCCTGGTGCCGACTAGAGAGAAATCTGAGTGGGAATGGACAGCCATTTACTGTCCCAGGGTTCCAGTACTATCCGCTCACAGCCATCATTTGTGCTGCTTTCTCCGAGGCAGCATCAAAATGGTTTCATTTCACTCCCTTCAAGCGCTTTTGGACGTCCCCTGCAACTGGTCAAGAGCAGTGTCTCTATGATGAGCTCTATATGTCAGATGCATGGATTAAAGCACACAATGATTTGCAGAAGGAGCGGAGAAATGACAGTTGTACATTGGAGAGAGTCATTGCTGGGCTTATGTTTTGGTCAGATTCAACACACTTAGCGCAGTTTGGGACTGCTTCAGCATGGCCAGTTTATCTATTTTTCGGAAACCAGTCCAAGTACACGCACACCTGCCCTACTTCCAGTGCATGTCATCCTGTAGCATTCATTCCTACTGTAAGTGCGCCCAAACACTGCCTGCTACTAGATGGTTGTACTAACAGTGTTTCGTAGCTACCAGAAATGATCAAACAGTTTATTGCGCAAATTATCCTAGTTAAAAAGAAGAATTATGATGATGTTCTAGCTCATTGCAAGCGAGAGCTGTTTCATGCTATCTGGCATATTCTGATAGACAATAATTTTATTGAAGTGTACAAAAATGGTATCATTGTCAAGTGCTACAATGGGATGTACCGCAGAGTATTTCCTAGGATATTTACCTATTCTGCAGACTACTGTTAGAGACCGTGCTTGAATGAAGAAGTGGAGGGGTCAGGGCTTGGCTTCAGCTCTTGTGCTGCGCCCTTAGCCAAGTATGTGCCCCAAATTTGGAGTGGGTCCAACAATGTCTGACGATAGGACAGGCAGACCACTTTGATCCACTTGGTGGGTTGGGAGGTAAGTGCTACTAGCGGTAATCCAACTAGAAGCGGAGGCAGAGGAAGTGTGTCAGGACGGAGGGGAGTAAGGGGATTGGGTTTGGTTGGGTTGGAGAAGTAAGAGCAAATACTTAGAGCGCGGCTCTAAGTCGGAGTGGAGGGTTGGAGGTGACAATGAGGTAAATTTGTGTCCGGAGAGAGAGCAAAGTCCTACAGAGAATTCCCACTAGTAGAGACTGCGGGAAGACAAGTAATATTAAGACTGGGGAGTAGCTAAGTACAGGATATCTTTTTATATACTTCTATGTAGGAGGCAGTGACTAGCTAGTCCTTGGTATGAGGCTATGTACCGAGCATAATTTGTAAGTAGACACAGGTGAAAAACATAAGTTGGAGCGGATATCAATATGTACGTGTCAGATCAGTTAGTCGAGTGGTTATAGAAAGTACCAGTGATCTGGGAAGTAAGTGTTGTGTGCAAATGGGGAAAGTATATACCTAAATGGGGAAGGAGTTTACAGTAGAGTGGAAACAATGCAGAAGGTAACCGACGAGGCAGCTGAGCAGAGCCGTAGGAACAGATGTGGGAACTGACTGGGACGAGCAGAGGGTGGATGGAGCGAAGGTGGTAGGAAAGCAGGGAAAGTATGAGGTCAGGCAGAGCGGATATTAATATTGTCAGAGTGGTTGGATCAGGTATATGACAACTACCCAGAAAAGTAAATAAACTATATACTTCTGACTTCCCTTTTACTAACCAAGATGCCGTCAATAGAGTTCTTGTTGCAACCATTCGTGATAAGGGTGTTTGCCCATGCCCATGATGTCTCCTTCCAAAATCATATTTTTGGCGCATTGGGCTCATCGCTGATATGTGTCATATACCTGATTCAGCCACTTCCAACACCATTCATAGACGTCCCTACCATTGGTCTGACCCCCTGTTTCCCTGTCCGCTCCATCCCTCCTTCTCCAACAATGCACGAAGTGCATCTGAGCAGGACTAGCCCTGCTGCCTCTGCCCGACTCTGCTCCGCTTCTCTGACACTACCCCTATTTCCTCCGACACCATATCCCTACCCTCCGACCCTATCTGGAGCTCCGCTCCTCCACTCCATTGGTCCGACCAATCCTACTCCCTCCACCATCTCCGCTTTTCCGATCCACTCAGTTCCTTCAGTTCCTCTCGTGTTGTTCCATCTGACGATTGGTCCGCCTGACCGCCTGACCGGTCCACCCCTAGACTAGGAACCATTCAACTGGTCCTATCTCCTTTTAGTATCATAGTCCTCCTTTCGGATCACCGGTAATCTCTATACCCGAGTGATTATTGATCCGTCGCGTACATACTATTGTCCGAGCCCTGTTTCTCGTATGTCTCAGTCATCTTTCTAATAATTCTGTACACTCAGCACATAGCCTTTTGCTATGCTATGCTACCCACTTAGAGTATATAAACATATGTACAATTGTCTGTAGATACTCAGTCTGAATATTACCTTTTCTAAGCCCTGCTCTCTTGTCCCTGTTCTTGGGCAAACCCCTTGACAACTCCTGCTTGCTGGCCTAGGGGATTGACTCCCTAGGTCGGCCACCTTCTCCGCTTGTCCGACTTCCTGCGCCTCTGCCACCTTTCCCACACATCGGACTTGTGACTAGTACTCTTGTATATCTGTCCTCTGTGTTCCCATTCTGCTTCAGACTTTGTCCGAGCAGTCTCCTCCACTCCGCTCCTACTGTTAGCTCCAACTGCAGTAGCCCTCCGACTCTCCCCTGTAGGGCGGACCAATCTCTGCCCAAAATTTCCGCACTTATCTAGTAGTCCGTCGGTCCTCCTTTGGAGGACCTCTGCTCCAACATACTGTTGGAGTTAATAGAACTCGAGTCGGACTACAATCCGAAATTAGGGGCATGTACTCGGGTAAGGGGCACAGCTCACGAGCTGAAGCCAAGCCCCTCAGACTCCGTCCTACCCCTGAGCACGGTCTTAACAATATGTCAGCAAGAGTTTCAAGAGTACAACAATATCTTGAAGACAAAATCACCATCACACATGATGCCATCTACAAATTAGGCCTCCCTATCAAAGGTGCTGCTGTAGAGCGTCTTCTAAAAGAGCTCTCCCTTGTGCCTACCTTTGTGAGCCCATTTCATCTTGATAGTTAGCTATTTATTTACATTGCATCTTTAGAATGCCTTTGCTGATCAGCTAGGCTCCCTTGGTTTTAATTTTTTTCCTGATGCTCATTGTCGACCTTTTACATGAGTTTGAACTGGGCATATTCAAATCTGTTTTTAAGCATCTCATCAGGCTCCTTTATGCCATAAATCCTGAAACAATAACTGTCCTGAATTAATGGTAAAGACATTTGATTTGTGTAAAGACTACCAATTTTATTTCTGACATGGAACCATAGCTTCCACTTGATCCCTTCCTTTGGCAGGGGTGCAATTTGGCGCTTTTCACCCAGTGTGTCAGATGTGTGGTATAGTGCTGCACGGCACTTCAAGGACATTTTACAGGTTGGTTAGTCTGGTGGACTTCGCTGTTTTCCAAACTCTGACTTCCCACTTCTGAGCAGTGCACAATCCCTGCATTTGAAGGGTCATTCCCTATACAGCATGACAATGTTGTCCGTCTTCTTCTTTTTCGACTGGCTGAATGGCATGCCTTGGCCAAGCTTCAGCTTCACACAGATGATTTGCTAGCTCGACTCAATCAGGCACTGGATGGTTTAGGAAAGCAACTTCGAAAATTTCAGCAGTTTATATGCTCAGCTTTTCAAACTGTAGAACTTCCATGTGAAGTTGCTGCACACCAGAGGGGTGTGAGACTAATCTACAGTCCACCAATGGGGGAACAAGATCATCGGGTGCTTGTCCCAGGACTTTCAATCTCTCAACCTACAAATTGCATGTGCTTGGTGATTACATGGGCTCCATCAGGCTATTTGGAACAACAGATTCATATACCACTCAGATTGTATGTAGTTGATGTTCAAGTATCTGGCCATCTTGACATTCTGCATTTTATAGGGTGAGCTTGCCCACCATCTCATAAAAATGCTGTATCAAAATACAAATAAGCAAGATCCCTTGAAGCAACTTGCTAAACAGGAAAGAAGATGTACTCGTGTCCACCAGCAGCATCTTATACCCTCCTTTGCTGATGGCTGCACGGATACTCTTCTTTAGTATGGCCCAACTGTTGCACAACCATTTGGAGAAGTAAATGACTGGACCGCATTCTACATTAACATGTGAGTAAGTTGACCTTGTTGATGTCCTCATTGATAATGGCTTGGCATACATAGTTTTGCTGATTGTGATATGTTCACTCATTTTGCAGGCATAGGTGTTGGCCATGTAGTTCAGCATAACTTGTTGAAGGACACTGAGTGCAAACATGGACCAGGAAGTTGTGATGATGAATTGGACATTGTCATGAGTGACACAAGTGGTCCAATCTTTGACTCCAATGCTGGAGACTGATGGAATCAAACTCAAGGCAATGACAATGATGATGACAAGAATAATGAAGATGATGATGATGATAATGACGCATGGGATGATGAAGACAAGGATGACTACATAACCATTGATGAAGACAGTGACTCAGAGGAATATGAAGACTCTGAAGATGAAGGGCTGGAATATAAATTTTAAGATCAATTCTCTTCAGTTGCATTCTTCCTCCTCCTGCTCCTCCGGCAAGGGTTCTGCTTGCCAGCTCATTCTAGGTCAAGCTCATTCCATTCTCTCTCCAGTCTACTTTCCAGTCTGCACTTACTCAGTCCATCCTGCCGCTCACTAATTGACCCATTGAAGGTCACCAGTCACTAGCCACAAGGTCACATTCATGCACTTGGGTCAGCTTGCAGTCCAATTATACCACCCTCTCATCTATTTCTTCCTGTCCGTCTCCATCATATTTTATTACCCCGACTTTGATTGCGCAACCAGAAAGTCGCACAGTTTTGGCTATGTACACTTCACATCCGCAGATGTGGTCAAGAAGGCTCACCAAATGAATGGCAAGGAAATTGATGCACAACCTGTCAATATTGACAAAAGCACTCAGACATTTCTGTATCTTTGCTACTCACTCATTTATTGTAGTGTTTCCTCAGTCGAGACTATTAACGGAATACCTTTTTGTAGGTAGAGAATATAGCTTTTCGCCATCGTCATCCTACTGGGTATACCCATGGTGAATGGTTGGGTGTATGCCTACAGCAACATGTAATTTTGATGCATGGATGCAAAAACTTGACCACTAGCTTAGAATTCAACATGGGATGATAATGATTTATCGAAATGGAAAATATAAGATGAAATGGCAAAAGCTCTGTAGTATGATTTGTGTTTGAGATACACAATGTAGGACTTTGAACACTGGCTCAGAACTTGATATACTCTTAGATTAATTCGTCAAACACAAAGGCAGATGACAAACAAGCTTGCAGATCAGGAATATGATGCAGGCTGATACATGGGCATATAAGGGCAACACAGATTTCGCCAACCTTATAAGGTAAATATTGTCATACCAGGTTAACTGGTTTTCAGTGATGCAATCAACTGCCTCTTTTCCCCAGCAGCTATTGGTGTGGTGCCTTAGATTCGTAGTCGATGACTTATCCTTGGAGTCCTGGAAGCAGTGGACACCTCCAGAAGGGAGTTTGCACTTGTGTGCCCCGCAAGGGAAGAAATGAACTAGACAACCATTGTGATACCCCGAGCCTTATTCTTGTATGTCTCAGTCATCCTATTGTAATCCTGTACACTCAGCACATAGCCTTCTGCTATGCTATGCTCATCACTTAGAGTATATAAACATATGTACATTTGTCTGTAGATACTCAGTCTGAATATTACCTGTTCTAAGCCCTGCTCTTCTGTTCTTTGACTTAGGCCTGATCCTAGTCAACTCCTGTTAGCTGGCCTAGGGGATTGACTCCCTAGGTCGGCCACCCTCCAATCCTCCAATCCTCCAACCCTCCAATCCTTCAACCCTCCAATCCTCTGCTCCTCTGCTCCTCTGCTCCTCTGCTCCTCTGCTCCTCTGCTCCTCTGCTCCTCTGCTCCTCTGCTCCTCTGCTCCTCTGCTCCTCTGCTCCTCTGCTCCTCTGCTCCTCTGCTCCTCTGCTCCTCTGCTCCTCTGCTCCTCTGCTCCTCTGCTCCTCCGTTTCCCCATTCCCCCATTCCCCTGTTCCCCCGTTCCCCTGTTCCTCTGCTCATCCGACTTCCCATGCATCAGAACTAAACCCCGCACTCTTGCATACGTCCCCTCCATTCCACTCTGCTTCCAACAGTAGAAGCAGAACGGAGGGGACTACTTGGACGAAGTCCAAAGCAGAGCAGAATGGAGGGGACGGATGCGAGAGTGCAGCATTTACTTCCGACTCACAGGAAGTCGGACGAGCAGAGGAATGGGGGTACGGGGGAATGGAGGAATGGAGGAGTGGAGGATCTGAGGATTGGAGGATCAGAGGGTGGCCGACCTAGGGAGTCAATCCCCTAGGCCAGCTAACAGGAGTTGACTAGGATCAGGCCTAAGTCAAAGAACAGAAGAGCAGGGCTTAGAAAAGGTAATATTCAGACTGAGTATCTACAGACAAATGTACATATGTTTATATACTCTAAGTGATGAGTATAGCATAGCAGAAGGCTATGTGCTGAGTATACAGGATTACAATAGGATGACTGAGACATACAAGAATAAGGCTTGGGGAACAGTATGTATGCAACAGATCAGAATCGCTAGGGTATAGGGATTACCGGTGATCCGAAAAGCGGAACTATGATACTAAACGGAGATAGGACCAGTTGAGTGGTTCCTAGTCTAGGAGTGGACCAGTGAGGCAGTTGGGCGGACTAATCGTTGGGTGGGGCAACATGAGTAGAACTGAAGGAACCGAGCGAGTCGGAAAGCGGAGGGAGTAGGATCGGGCGAACTGATAGGGCGGAGGAGCGGAACCCCAGATAGGGTCGGATGGAAAGGGTATAGTGTCAGAGGACATAGGGGTAGTGTTGGAGAAGCGGAACAGGGTCGGGCGGAGGTAGCAGGGCTAGTCCTGCTGAGATGCACTTCAGTGCGTTGTCGGGGAAGGAGGGATGGGGTGGACGGGAAAACAGGGGGTCGGACCAGGGGTGGGGATGTTCACAGGTGGTATTGGAGGTACCTGGATCCTGGTATATGACAGCTGCACTTCCTGATGTGAGTACAGTGCCCTTAACTTCGAAGGACAAACAGGGGGTTTGCCAAAGGTAAACTCCAATGTGCTCCAACAGAGGTATGGTTATGAGGGACTACGTCCAACATGCTCCAACAGAGGTAAGGCTACAAGGGACTAAGTTCAACGTAGAAAGTAATACAAAGACACAGGTGGAGAATGGTGAAACTAGTCTCAAGGTCGGAGTAGACAGTGAGCAAGGCTCAAGTCAAGTCAAGTCGGAGGTGGTTAGGATAGGCCCAAGTCTATAATCATATTGTAGAAACACTACTGGAGTACATGGGGTTTATATACTATAGGAATCCTTGGCTATGCGACACAGCATAGCAGAGTACAACATCACCAAAACTTCAAAATTCATGTATTCCTTGATTAGGCTGATGCTGATGAATTATTTTGGATCCCAGGTGATGCCGTTGTGATGTTGATGTCAGTACACCATCATGCTGATGTGGACTGGTGAAGTAGTATACCATTGTTATATGTACCTACTATCCACATTATAATGTGCTGTTGTTATGACTATACTGTGATATTCCCTGCCAGCCTGTTAGGTACTGTGCTCAGATGGAGAAGTGGAAGGGTTGGGGCTTGGCTTCAGCTCTTGTGCTGTGCCCTTAGCCAAGTATGTGCCCTGAATTTGGAGTGGGACCAATGTAGTCTGATGATAGGACAATTGGACCACTTTGAGGGTTGGGACTTGGTAAAGGCTTCTAGCGGTGGGCCAACTATGGTGCAGTTCACTTATGTGCTGCTACATTTGTGCAAATTTTCTGTCATTGTGAGAACAAGTCCCAGGAACTTTCTGTCTTGTAAAAATGCTTAGATTAATGATAGGAACATATTGTCAAGAGCAATTTGCATAGCATTAAATTTGAGGAAGATAAATATTTGGACAGGACCCAAATTGGTGGTGAGGCTAAGATACTGATAAAACTAGTCGAAAAGACATGCTACAGTCTGTTAAGACTGTGCTCAGGGGTAAGACAGAGTCTGAGGGGCTTGGCTTCAGCCCATGCGCTGTGCCCCTTACCCGAGTATGTGCCCCTAATTTCAGGTTGTAGTCCAACCTGAGTTTCTATGAGCTCCAACAGGATGTTGGAGCGGAGGTCCTCCAAAAGCGGGTGGACGGACTACTGGATGAGCATGGGAATGTCGGGCGGAGATTGGTCTTCCATACAGGGGAGAGTCGGAAGGGCTACTGCAGTCGGAGCTAACAGTAGGAATGGAGTGGAGGAGACTGCTCGGACAAAGTCCAAGCAGAATGGAAACACAGAGGACAGAGGTACAAGAGTATTAGCCATAAGTCCGACACGTGGGAAAGGCAGCAGAGGTGCAGGAAGTTGGACGAGTGGAGAAGGCGGCCGACCTAGGGAGTTAATCCCCTAGACTGGCAAACAGGAGTTGTCAAGGGTTTTGCCCAAGAACAGGGATAAGAGAGCAGGGCTTAGAAAAGGTAATATTCAGACTAAAGATCTACAGACAAATGTACATATGTTTATATACTCTAAGTAAGTAGCATAGCATAGCGGAGGGCTATGTGCTGAGTGTACAGAATTATTAGAAGATGACTGAGATGTATGAGAAAAGGGGCTCAGAGAACAGTATGTATGCGATGGATCAATAATCACTCGGGTATAAGGATTACCCATGATCCGAAAGGAGGAGCTATGATACTAAATGGAGATAGGACCAGTTGAGTGTTTCCTAGTCTAGTAGTGGACTGGTGAGGCAGTGGGACGGACTAATAGTTGGGTGGACTGATACGAGAGGAGCTGGAGGGACTGAGTGGGTCAGAAAAGCGGAGATGGTGGAGGGAAGTAGGAGTAGGATCGGTCGGACCAATAGGGCAGAGGAGCGGAGCTCCAGATAGGGTCGGATGGTAGGGATATGGTGTTGGAGGAAATAGGGGTAGTGTTGGAGGAGTGGAGCGGAGTCGGGCGGAGGTAAGCACGGCTAGTCCTGCTGAGGTGCACTTTGTGCATTGTTGGAGAAGGAGGGATGGAGCAGATGGGGAAACAGGGGGTCGGATCAGCAGTAGGGATGTTCATGGGTGGTATTGGAGGTGCTCAGATCTGGTAAATGACAAGTCTCTGGAACACATCTATGAGATTTGTACTTCCTCAAGCTGAACTCCTTGACCTGCAACTGCGCTTTTTCATCTGTAGACCTGACCAGTAAGCATCCATCCACCTGTGCATCTGATGCTCCCATAACCAGATTGTACTGAGATGTACAGAAGCCATAGCCTTCAGCAAGTTGGTCTTGAGTGTTTTGAAGGTGTAATCACAGTTCTCATGCAGATACCTCTCTACTGCCTCCCAAAAAAATTCGATAAAGTTGAGCTCGCAGTGGTATTTTGGCAAGAAGATGCACAAGTGACCAGCAGCCTTGACAACTTCTTGCACAAGTGGTTTCTGCTCCACAAAATCTAGTTGAAGTTCAAGAATTCAGCACTTTGTGGATACTTGCAGGCCATTGTCTAAAGGTTGAAATAATTAATGTTTGCCTGTACATAGTACACTTGCTTGTTGCGACTTGAAAAATGAC
Source organism: Suillus paluster (assembly GCF_016628075.1). Classification (NCBI taxonomy): domain Eukaryota; kingdom Fungi; phylum Basidiomycota; class Agaricomycetes; order Boletales; family Suillaceae; genus Suillus; species Suillus paluster. The sequence continues at coordinate 12,869 of NW_024537582.1, read as the reverse complement.
ACCTTGTACACTAACATTGAAGCTGTGATTGCTGCACCTACCATTTTTGGCAATGAGGTTAGAGTTGGAAAATTTTGGCCATTGATTTGGCAGTTGCCCCAAAGTAGCAGGCACATAAGTGAACTGCACCATAGGAAGTGGGTGGATGGAGCAGAGGAAGTGAGCTGGAGTGGAAGGAAACAAGGGGATTGGTTTTATTGGACAGAGGGGAGTAAGAGTAATAACTTAGAGCATGGCTCTAAGTTGGAGTGTGTTAGGTACCGTGCTGGCTCAAGAGGCAGAGGGGTTGGGGCTTGGCTTCAGGTCTTGCACTGTGCCCTTAGCCGAGTATGTGCCCCGAATTTGGAGCGAGGTTGCCATATTCCTATGAGGTCAACTGTCCTCTGGTTTCCAGGAAAAGATTGTATGGTTCCACTCAGGAATGACTTCAGAATTCTATGCAAGTGCTCTTGATAAGCTTCAAAAGGGAGAAGTATGGGGCATATGCTATACTAATGCAGCAGGAATGGTTCATTATCAGTGCCACCATCTTAAATCAAGTCTAAACTGACATGTTGCTCACTTTCACAGGGCTTGAATATCTCTGATACCGAGCTGATTATCCAATGGGGATATGTGAAAAGCTTGTGTGTATTAATGCAGCGGCTTGGTTGTGCTACTCGTAGCCCATGCGGAGAAGCTACTGGTGTATAACACACCATAGCTGCATTAAAATATCATGCTGTCATATACCAGATCCGACCGCTCCGATACTGATATCTGCTCCGCTTTCCGACCCTCTCCGCTCTGTCCTATCACAAACCCACATTCCGCCCTATGCTTCCGCTCAACCGCTCAACCAGTCCCCTTCCATAAACCTCTCCATTCAACTGGATCCTTTTCCCCTTTTAGACATATGCTTTCCCCTTCGGTACATAGACTCTTACTTCCGGATCACCAGTAAATCCTATTACTGCCCGATCGCTGATCTGATGTGTACATACTGATATCTGCTCCGACTTATGTCTTCGCCTATATAAAGTACTTACAAACTATATCCTTGGTACATAGCTTTACTACATAGTTATCCTGATCACTGCCTCACATAGAAAGTATATAACATATCCTGTACTTAGATATTTTTCCTTAGTCTTAATATTACTTGTCTTCTCGCAGTTACCTCTTGTGGGAATTCTCAGTAGGACCTTGCCTCCTCTGGACACAAGTCTCAACTTGTTGTCACCTCCGACCCTCCGCTCCAACTTAGAGCCGTGCTCTAAGTCTTTCCCTTGTTACCCCGCCCCTATCAATATCCTCCTATCACCCCTTTTCCTATCCTCTACATTATCCTCCGCCATCTCCGCTTCTATCAAATATCCCCCTGGTTTCTACCCACCCTCTGCATCATTCCCCGCCTTCTCTGCTCTGCTCCTAGTTGGTCTGCCGCTAGCAGCTCTTACTTCCCGACCCTCAAAGCGGACCTAAGCGGTCCACTTGTCCTATCGTTGGACAACGTCAGATCCGCTCCAAATTTGGGGCACGTACTCGGCTAAGGGCGCAGCGCAAGAGCTGAAGCCAAGCCCCAACCCCTCTGCCTCTTGAGCCAGCACGGTACCTCACACATGCCTTTCCTTGATCATGAGGGTGCAAGCACCTATCATGACATGACATGGGGGATGGAGATTGGGCAGTGCATGTGGATCAACTTGTCCATGCTCCTGATCATCTTGCACAATTGCAATGACATAGTTCCACAATGCCTAAGGCATATCTTGGTCAATGATCAACCCTTGACCACCCCGCACTCACTATTGTTGAAGCTGTCACCATAAAAGTTGGTTCTTGCTCATAATTTAGTTGCTGTACCTGTCTTGAACATTGTCATGAGTCCCCCATACATTGACAGTACTACCGCTATGTATGACATTCTCCCTTTATTCTGCTATTGCATCAAGATGATTGCCATTCATGTTCTCATTACTAACAGCCATGTCACCAACATTTGGAAACTATGGAACATCAGCAATCATGCACAGTTTTTATATGCTAAGTAGGACTTACATTATTTGTGTTCATATTCCTGACAATTATGTAGTAGTATGAAGTGAGTTTCAAGTTCAAAGTTAGTATTCATGCATTACAAATGTCACAAGGTTCAAATGGAAAGTATGAACAACTCAACCTGTCTGACCATATTTTAAAGGACTATGACTGCATGCATCAAGTATATCACCTGAGATTTGACAGCTGGAATTCATAGATAAATGGTGAGTCTGCAATCTATTCTATATATTCATGTTTGTTGCTCATCCACTGTGTTTCTTCAAGACACCATGTCCAATTCTTCCCGATATCTACAAGTGCAACCTAGATGAATAAGCCCACTTCCTGCCATCTTGTCATATCTCCTTCTCACCTTGTTTTAGCTGGCAGGAGCTCACGTTCATGTTTTGCCATGCCTAAACTCATTCCATCTTGATTCCAGCTCCCATTTTTTTGTGAGTAATATTGTCATATACCAGATCTGACCGCTTCAACAATATTGATATCTGCTTCACTCGACCCTACACCCTTTCTGCTTTTCCTCCACCTCTGCTCTGTCCACCTTCCGCTTGATCCAGTCAGCTTCCACATCCACTCCCGCTCAACCGCCTCATTGGTTACCTTCCATATTGGTTCCATTTAACTGGAACCTCTTTCCCCATTTAGGTATATACTTTCTTCTTTGGCACATAACCCTTACTTCCTGGATCACCAGTATTTCCTATAACCACTTGATTACTGATCTGTCACGTACATATTGATATCTGCTCCAACTTATGTTTTCACCTGTGGTAACACTTACAAATTGTATACTCAGTACATAGCCTCATACTATGGACTACTGATCACTGACTCCTACTTAGAAGTATATAAAACATATCATGTACTTAGCTACTTTCCTCAGTCTTAATATTACTTGTCTTCCTGCAGTTTCTACTAGTGGGAATTTTTTGTAGGACTTTGCTCTCTCCGGACACAAGTTTCTCTTGTTGTCACCTCTGACCCTCTGCTCCGACTTAGAGCTGTGCTCTAAGTCTTCACTCTTAGCTCTCCACCCAATCAACCAATCCCCTTACTCCTTTCCACCTCAACTCACTTCCCCCACTCCACCTGCCCTGCTTTTAGTCAGTCCACCACTAGTAGCCTTTATCTCTCAACCTGCAAAGTGGACCAAAGTGGTCTACCTGTCCTATCATCGGATATTGTCAGTCCCGCTCCAAATTCAGGGCACTTACTCAGCTAAGGGCGCAGTGCAAGAGCTGAAGCTAAGCCCCAACCCCTCTACTTCTCCATCCAAGCACAGTACCTAACAGATATACAACTATCTACTATGCATGCATTTGACATGCTCTTTCCCTCACCCAAAGATGCCGATGTAAGTATTCCATCCTGTCATGCCCACTGGCAGGATCTATACTAACTATCCAATAGACTGTCTGTGCATGTGGCACTATTGATCAATCTACAAGATACATTTTTGTGCGATGCCCCAGGACCAGAAGGGACACTTGGACTTTTGTCTGTTCCTGCATTAATGAGGCCCGACACCTTTTTACTGTTCTGCATAGCTGATGGCAGGTAGTGTGGGGGATGTATAAGAGCGCTGGGTCAATGCTCACCAACAATGGGATAAATTTGAGTGCAAAGAGTGGCAATGAGAAGGGGAGAAGCAAGAGAAAGGGCGACAGCAATGTGTCAACATGCCCATTAGCCTTTCATGAGGGCACTGATTTGGAGTAGCCAAGAAACTTACCTCCATCCAACACATTGCTGTCATAGCTAGGACTGGTGCTATGTGTTAGAGACCGTGCTCAGGGGTAAGACAGAGTCTGGGGGGCTTGGCTTTAGCTTGTACGCTGCACCCCTTACCTGAGTACGTGCCCCTAATTTCAGATTGTAGTCCGACTCGAGTTCTACAAGCTCCGACAGGACATCAGAGTGGAGGTCCTCCGAAGGAGGGCCAACAGACTACTAGATATGCATGGGAACATCAGGTGGAGATTGGTCCGCCCTACAGGGGAGAGTCGGAGGGCCACTGCAGTCGGAGCTAACAGTAGAAGCGGAGCGGGGGAGACTGCTCGGATGTAGTCTGAAGCAGAACGGAAACACGGAGGATAGAGGTACAAGAGGATTGGCCACAAGTCCGACACACAGGAATGGCAGTGGAGGCGTGGGAAGTCGGACAAGTGGAGAAGGTGGCTGACCTAGGGAGTCAATCCCCTAGGCTGGCAAGCAGGAGTTGACTTTGGTTGAGCCTAAGTCAAAGGACAGAAGAGTAGGGTTTAGGAAAGGTAATATTCAGACTAAAGATCTACAGACAAATGTACATATGTTTATATACTCTAAGTGAGTAGCATAGCATAGCAGAAGGCTATGTACTGAGTGTACAGAATTACTAGAAGGATGACTGAGACATATGAGAAAAGGCTTGGAGAATAGTATGTACGCGACAGATCATTAATCACTCCGGTATAGGAATTACTGGTGATCCGAAAGGAGGAACTATGATACTAAATGGAGATAGGACCAGTTGAGTGGTACCTAGTCTAGGAGTGGACCGGTGAAGTGGTTGGGCGGACTAATAGTCAGGTGAGGTGATAAGAGAGAGACTGGAGGAACCAAGTGGGTTGGAAAAGTGGAGATGGTGGAGGGAGTAGGAGTAGGATCGGTCGGACCAATGGAGCAGAGGAGCGGAGCTCCAGATAGGGTCGGAGGGTAGGGATATGGTGTCAGAGGAAATAGGGGTAGTGTCGGAGGAGCAGAGCAGAGTCGGGCGGAGGTAGCAGGGCTAGTCCTGCTGAGATGCACTTCATGCATTGTCGGAGGAGGGATGGAGCAGACAGGGAAACAGGGGGTTGGACCAATAGTAGGGATGTCTATGAATGGTGTTGGGAGTGGCTGAATTGGGTATATGACAAGCAGAGGGGTCGGGGCTTGGCTTCAGCTCTTGCACTGCACCCTTAGCCGAATACATGCCCCAAATATGGAGTGGGTCTGACAATAGGATGAGCAGACCGCTTTGGTCCACTTTGTGGGTTGGGAAGTAAACGCTACTAGTGGTGGTCTGACTAGAAGCGGAGCGGGTGAAGCAGAGGAAGTGCATTGGGACGGAGGGGAGTAAGGGGATTGATTTGTTGGGTTGGAGAGGTAAGAGTGAATACTTAGAGTGTGGCTCTAAGTCGGAGCGGAGGGTCAGAGGTGATGACAAGGTAAACTTGTGTCCGGAGAGAGCAAAGTCCTACGGAAAATTCCTGCTAGTAGAGACTGCAGGAAGATGAGTAATATTAAGAATGAGGAGTAGCTAAGTACATGGTATGTTTTATATACTTCTCTGTAAGAGGCAGTGACTAGTAGTTCTTGGTATGAGGCTATGTACTAGTATACAATTTGTAAGTAAACACAGGTGAAAAACATAAGTCAGAGCAGATATCAATATGTATGCATCAGATCAGTTAGTCGAGCAGTTATAGGAAGTACTGGTGATCCGGGAAGTAAGTTCTATGTGTCAATGGGGAAAGTATATATGTCATATACCGGATCCAAGCACCTCCAATACCACCCATGAACATCCCCACCCCTGGTCCGACCCCCTGTTTCCCCATCTGCTTCATTCCTCCTTCCCCGACAATGCACAAAGTGCATCTCAGCAGGATTAGCCCTGCTACCTCCGCCTGACTCTGTTCTGCTTTTCTGACATTACCCCTATGTCCTCCAACCCCATACCCCTTCCATCCGACCCTATCTGGGGTTCCACTCCTCCGCCCTATCGGTTCGCCCGACCCTACTCCTACTCCCTCCACTTTTCCGACCTGTTCGGTTCCTTCGGTTCCACTTGTGTTGTCCCACCCGACTATTAATCCGTCCAACCGCCTCACCGGTCCACCTGTAGACTAGGAACCCCTCAACTGGTCCTATCCCCATTTAGTATCATAGTTCTGCTTTTTGGATCACCGGTAATCCCTATACCCTAGCGATTCTGATCCGTCGTGTACATACTGTTCCCTGAGCCTTATTCTCGTATGTCTCAGTCATCCTATTGTATTCCTGTACCCTCAGCACATAGCCTTCTGCTATGCTATGCTCATCACTTAGAGTATATAAACATGTGTACATTTGTCTGTAGATACTCAGTCTGAATATTACCTTTTCTAAGCCCTGCTCTTCTGTTCTGTGACTTGGGCCTGATCCTAGTCAACTCCTGTTAAGCCGGCCTAGGGGATTGACTCCCTAGGTCGGCCATCCTCCGATCCTCTGCTCCTCTGTTCCCCCATTCCCCCATTCCTCTGTTCCCCCATTCCTCTGTCCCTCTGCTCACCTGACTTTCCATGCGTCGGAACTAGACCCCGCACTCTCACATCCGTCCCCTCTGTTCCACTCTGCTTCGGACTTCGTCCAAGCAGTTCCTTCTGCTCCGCTCCTACTGTTAGTTCCGACTGCAGTAGTCTTCCGCTTCCCTCCTGTCGGGCAGAACAACCCCCGCCCGACTTTCCCGTGCTCACCTAGTAGTCCATTGGTCCTCCTTCAGAGGACCCCCGTTCCAACGTCCTGTCAAAACCCATTGAATTCGTGTCGGACTAAATTCCGAAATTAGGGGCATGTACTTGGGTAAGGGGCACAGCGTACGAGCTGAAGCCAAGCCCCTCAGACTCCGCTTTACCCCTGAGCACGGTCTTAACAATATACCTTAATGGGGAAAGAGGTTACAGTGGAGTGGAGACGATACGGAAGGCACCTGATTAGGCAGTCGAGCGGGAGCATAGGAGTGGATGTGGGAGCTGACTGGATCAAGTGGAGGGTGGACAGAGTGAAGGTGATGGGGAAGCAGGAGAGGTGTAAGGTCGGGTGGAGTGGATATTAATACTGTCAGAGCAGTTGGATCAGGTATATGACACTATGAAAAGCACCACTACCAATGTCCTCAGGGCACATGCTAATCTCCTCCCCATGACTCTGCTGCTTCAGAATGCCTGCCATCGCACTATAATCAGAATGGCTGCTCACCCAGATACCCACCCCCTCTACACCGCAGTCAGGAAGGCAGCCAAGCAATTTGTCTCATCTCATCAATTATCTTTTCATCACCTCACCCATTTCTATCAGCTCAATCCTGGTGAAATCAAAGCCCTCATGCTGGCTCAATGTGCACCCACTTCTTCTTGCACACATGCCACCCACATTGCTGCCTCTTATGAAGATACTATTGCCAAACACCATGAACTGCAGGATAGCATTCAAGTCTTTAGTGACAGCTCAGGACATGATGGCCACATCAGAGCAGTGGTGATACTCTTTTGTGCAGGACGGCACCCTTGTACCCTTTGCTATTATCTGGGCATGGATGAGGAACACACCGTCTTCAAAGCAGAGATGGTGTTAATAAATAAGACCTGTTGACTGAAATCCATGCTAGGTGAAATCTCGATGCCCACCACATAAGCAGCCTGACACTCCCTGCCCAGATTTCTCATTAGTGCAAGCAAGGTACATATAAGATGTACTCAAGACCCCACTACCTCATATCTTATCCAGGCCACCCTAATCAATCTTTCCATCCACTACCCTATGTTCACTTAATCACACTACACCCACTTGTCCACATGAGATTTCTGGCCCAGCCCTGGGGACCAAGTCAATAGCAAGCAGGAACATTCCCCACCAACACACTGGGCATCTGCCAACCTTATAATCCAGCCCTAAATGCACCTCCGCTTCCACATCTCATGGATTGCTTCTACTTTATACGTTATACCTACTGCATATCTCATTTTATCACTGTTTGGTCCATGCAAGCAGCTGAGCATACATTATAATTTTCACAATAGACCTCTCCTCACACAAACTTACATACAGTTGCCCCTTCATTATCTACATTGCCCATCTAAAATGGCCAGCAGGAATGGCAGACTGGTGGGGTATGCCCTACAGCAGTGCATTTGGGGATTTGATAAAGGGGCAGAGCACAGGGCTTCATGACTAGCTAGTACTGTCCTACATAGAGTATCACTCTCAATAGGATATAAACTTGGATATAAAAAAAAGCCTGTCTCACTCCATTACCAGCCTTTCTTTTACAGCTTCATGTACTGACCACCTCAGCAGTCAAATACACACTTCAGACTACCACTTATAACAGACAACTACATAAATTTGTACAAGAGAAAACAGTCACTTGTCTTCAAAAGACTGTACATCTAAAACTGGCCAGTGGGAACAGCAGACCTGCAGGAGTAACACTCACATAGGGGCATTCATAAGTCTTGAGATATCATAGAGGCAGGGGCCCCTTAGACTAGCTAATAGTGTCCAACATAGGGTATATTACCCCAATGGACATAAATTGGATTCAAAAAAAACTTGAAGCAGATTTCACACAATACTAATTGTTATGTAGTCTAAAATATTATTCATTTGGGGATCTACCATGCAACACCAATGAATACAGATACATGGGCTTGATCAGAATGTAGCCCTCACTTGTGAATGCAAAGACTTGAGACTTGAGGAACTATCCATTGAAAACAAACTTCATGTAGATCTTATAATCTGTGCTTGCCAAGCTTTGTAGATGTTGCCCATGTTGGTGATGGCTAGACAGGTAAATGCAAGCAGACTGTCACAATTGTAGCTTTGCAGCTTCTATACAATCTAGATAAGATATATCCCACTATTTAAAGAATGTCACAGCACATTATAAGTCTACTGGAAATGTGATGATGTGCAGCCACTCAATTACAGTGCATGAATGACCCAGTTATCACACTGTTGTCTGCTTCTAAGACACACACCAAGGTGACATTTTTCTGGCATAGTCATATCATATGTTAGATATGTGTGACAACACAATAATAATATGTAATGCTAAAACATGACAGTATCACACTATTGTCTGCTTCCAAGACACACATCAAGATGATATTTTTCTGGCATAGTCATATCATATGTTAGATATTTGTGACACCACAATAACAATGACTAAGGCTAAAACATGACGTGTAATAATGTTTTTTGATTACCAATTATATCTGGTCATATCAACTTCAGGTTGATTTCCTGATGTACCTTTATCCAATTGCATTGATTCTTTAAATTGCATAGACATGGTATATGTTAAGACTGTGCTCAGGGGTTAAGGAAGAGTCTGAGGGGCTTAGCTTGAGCTTAGGTGCTGCGCCCCTTACCCAAGTACGTGCCCCTAATTTCAGATTGTAGTCCAACTCAAGTTCTACAAGCTCCAACAGAACATCAGAGCAGAGGCTCTCTAAAGGAGGGTCAATGGACTACCAGATGAGTGCGGGAAAGTTGGGCAAGGATTGGTCTGCCCAACAGGAGAGAGTTGGAGGACTACTGCAGTCAGAACCAACAGTAGAAGTGGAGCAGATAAGACTGCTTAGACGAAGTCTGAAGCAGAATGGAAACAAGGAGGGCAAATGTACAAGAGCACTGAGCTCAAGTCTAAAGGACGGGGAAGGTGGCTGAGGTGGCTGAGGAGTGGGAAGTCTGATAAGTGGAGGAGGCAGCCAACATAGGGAGTCAATTCCCTAGGGCAGCAAACAGGAGTTGACAAGGAACAAGCCCAAGTCCAAGAACAGAAGAGCAAGGCTTAGAAAAGGTAATATTCAGACTGAGGTATCTATAGACAAAGTACATATGTTTATATACTCTAAGGTAAGTAGCATAGCATAGCAGGAGGAGGTTATGTGTTGAGTGTGCAGAATTACAATAAGGATGACTGAGAAATATGAAGTGAAGGCTTGGAGAACAATATGTATGTGACAAATAGTAATACTTGGGTATAGGAATTACTGGTGATCTGAAAGGAGAAACTATAGTACCAAAAGGAGGTAGGACCAGTTGAGTGGCTCCTAGTCTGGAAGTGGACCAGTGAGGCAGTTGGGCAGAACTGATAGTTGGGTGCGCCGATACTGAGAGAAACTAAAGGTACAGAGCTGGTCAGGAAAAGTGGAAATGGTAAGGGGAATTGGAATAGGATTAGGCAGATCGACAGAGTGGAGCTCTAGATAGGGTCAAATGGTAGGAGTACAGAGTCGAAGGAAATAGGGGTAGTGCCAGAGGAGTGGAACAGAGTCAGGTGAAGGTAGCAGGGCTAGTTCTGCTGAGATGCACTGCATGCATTGTCAGAGAAGGAGGTATGGAGTGGATGGGGAAACAAGGGGTTGGACCAGCAGTGGGGATGTCTACAGGTGGTATTTGGAGGTGCTTAGATCTGGCATATGACAGTATAGAAATGACCTTTAGAGGTGACAGGTTTGCTTGACAATGGATAACATTCAACGATAGGTCAAGAAACATCTGTTTAGTTGCAACAAATTACTTGAGTCATCAATGAAGAATCAAACATTACTTTGAGTGATCCCAAAACATTGTGTTGTTAAGGAGTCTAACTGTCATATACCGAATTCCAGCCACCTCTAATACCATCCATAGACATCCCCACCACTGGTCTGACACCCTGTTTCCCTGTCCTGCTCCATACCTCCTTTCGCTGACAATGCATGCAATGTATCTCAGCAGGACTAGTCCCTGCTACCTCCACCCCTATCTCCAACCGGCCTGACCAACTCTGTCCCCACCCATAAGCACTCCACTCTATTGGTCTGCCCAACCCTACTCCTGTTGCCCTCCACCATTTCCACTCTTCTGCACCCCTTTGTTCCTTTAGTTCCCCTCACATTGGCCTGCCCACCTGTCAGTCTGCCCAACCACCTCACTGGTCCAATTCTAGACAAGGAACAACTCAACTGGTCCTATCCCCTTTTTGGTATCATAGTTCTCCTTTTGGATGACTGGTAATTCTTATAACCGAATGATTATTGATCTGTTGTGTATATATTTTTCTCCAAGCCTCTATCTTGTATGTTGGTTAAGACCATGCTCAGGGGGAAAGTGGAGTCTGAGGGGCTTGGCTGCAGCTCATATGCTGCGCCCCTTACCTGAGTACGTGCCCCTTATTTCAGAATGTAGTCCAACACAAGTTCTATGAGTTCTGACAGGGCGTTGGAACAGGGGTCCTCTGAAGGAGGACCAATGGACTACCAGGTGAGCATGGAAAAGTTGGGCAGGGGTTGTTCCGCCTGACAGGAGGGAGGCGGGAGACTACTGTGGTCAGAACCAACAGTAGAAGCAGAGTGGGAGGGACTGCTTGGACAAAGTCCAAAGCAGAGTGGAACAGAGGGGATGGATGAGAGAGGGCAGGGTTTAGTTCCGATGGACGGGAAGTTGAATGAGCGGAGGAATGGAGGGGTGGAGGAGCGGAGGAGCGGAGGGACGGAGGAACAGAGGAATGGCAGAACAGCAGAACAGCGGAATGGAGGAGCGGGGGAGCAGAGGAGCGGAGGATTGAAGGACAGCCAACCTAGGGAGTCAATCCCCTAGGCTGGCAAACAGGAGTTGACTTGGGTTTTCCTAAGTCAAAGAGCAGAAGAGCAGGGCTTAGAAAAGGTAATATTCAGACTGAGTATCTACAGACAAATGTACATATGTTTATATACTCTAAGTGATGAGCATAGCATAGCAGAAGGCTATGTGCTGAGTGTACAGGATTACTAGAAGGATGACTGAGACATACGAGAAAAGGCTTGGAGAACAGTATATACGCGACAGATCAGAATCACTAGGGTATAGGGATTACTAGGACATAGGGGTAGTGTCGGAAGTGCGGAACGGGATCAGGTGGAGGTAACTGTTAGGTACCATGCCGGCTGAAGAGGCAGAGGGGTCGGGGCTTGGCTTCAGCTCTTGCACTGCACCCTTAGCTGAGTACATGCCCGGAATTTGGAGCAGGTCCAACGTTGTCTGACGATAGGATGAGTGAACCGCTTAGGTCCGCTTTGAGGGTCGGGAAGTAAGAGCTACTAGCGGCAAGCCGACTAGGAGTGGAGCGGAGAAGGCGGGGAGTGATGTGGAGGGTGGATAGGAGTAGGGGGAAGGTTTGGTAGGAGCGGGGAAGGCGGAAGATAATGCAGAGGATGGAAAAGGGTCAGAGTACCAAGGATAAGTTCCCCAGCACCTTGGTCGGCCTTAAGGTCCCATATAGCCTGTGCTGATAAGGGTTTCCTAGGGCGTAGAATGTGATGGAAAACACTAGGGAAGGAGTGGAGTAGTAGTTGGATGAGGAATGAATGACTTGAGGTCCTTAAAGTGCAGGGGTGATAACCTGTTAGAATAGCTAAGTGAACCAAGCCACAAGTGAGCTACTGAGGGTGAACAGGACTATAGTCCAGTGTCAGTTGCTATTGTGTTGGGTAAACTAATGAGTGTACTATACCTATAGTCCAGTGTCAGTTGCTAAAGAGCAACCAACACAGGACTTGCTACCTATGGGCGAGTCTATGTAAACAAGTGTAAACACTGCCTAAGTAAGTAAGGAATTCACATCACATGCTAAGTGAGAGTCCAATAGAGGAAGCAACATCATAACACAAATAACTCGCACCATAAGGTGCTCAATCACCACAACTAACAGTACACTCATTAGTTTACACAACACAATAGCAACTGACACTGGACTATATGTTAGTTGTGGTGATTGAGCACCTTATGGTGCGAGTTATTTGTGTTATGATGTTGCTTCCTCTATTGGACTCTTACTTAGCATGTGATGTGAATTCCTTACTTACTTAGGCAGTGTTTACACTTGTTTACATAGACTCGCCCATAGGTAGCAAGTCCTGTGTTGGTTGCTCTTTAGCAACTGACACTGGACTATAGGTATAGTACACTCATTAGTTTACACAACACAATAGCAACTGACACTGGACTATAGTCCTGTTCACTCTCATTAGCTCACTTGTGGCTTGCTTCACTTGGTTATTCTAACAGGTTATGAG